>NC_091131.1:162569834-163169834 GCF_040183065.1 Periplaneta americana
TCTATCTATCTATCTATCTATCTATCTATCTATCTATCTATCTATCTATCTATCTATCTATCTATCTATCTATCTATCTATCTATCTATCTATCTATCTATCTATCTATCTATCTATCTATCTATCTATCTATCTATCTATCTATCTATCTATCTATCTATCTATCTATCTATCTATCTATCTATCTATCTATCTATCTATCTATCTATCTATCTATCTATCTATCTATCTATCTATCTATCTATCTATCTATCTATCTATCTATCTATCTATCTATCTATCTATCTATCTATCTATCTATCTATCTATCTATCTATCTATCTATCTATCTATCTATCTATCTATCTATCTATCTATCTATCTATCTATCTATCTATCTATCTATCTATCTATCTATCTATCTATCTATCTATCTATCTATCTATCTATCTATTTAACTAGCTAGCTAGTGAGTACAATTTAAATTTATAAAACAAAAATGTTTCTAGTCACTACCGTAAAGAGCCAGACTTGTGTACGGTGTAAACAAAACATTGGTAATTATAGATGAAGGCAAATGAAAAGCCTTGCAAAAATCAACAAACTGCTTCGGGATGGATCCTCTTGCTCCGACCATCAAGCCTATTACTTCTATCTGTTGCAGTTGATATGTCTCTTGATAATACGGGATTGTTGGTTCATAGATGAACTGTTTTTCCTTATAGACGTCTTGCGGTTGACTCTTGCAAGTCTCGAAACGAACTGTAGGGTCAATTATAAAACGTCTATCGACGGTCCTCGAAAGCAATCACAAATATTCTACGATTGCTGCCAGTGGTAGATAGACCATGAATCCCTTCGGAAACAGTAAACCCCGTATTATATCCAGGGCTAGCAGTCACAGTAGAGTATTAATTTCCAAAGTAAAATCGTTTCTACTCTTGTTGATTTGTATGTCCATCGGAGTGGTCATGTGGTTTTCCCCACCCTTTCTGCTAGCCCATCTGTAAAGGATATAATAACTCTCGTCCAGTGGCTGGGCTCTTTGAACTATTTTCTGAAAACATTCGCTGTACGGAACTGGACGTTTACATAACATTATACAAATCAGGTTTGCATAATACACGTCACTGTTCGTTAACAGAAAACCACAATTTAAGTCACACAGAGTTTGTGTGCACTCAATGTTGGTTACTTGACGGTTGTCAGCCCACTTTGAGGTCTGTGGTTATAAAGGGAGAAATTGAGGTGGGGGCTGGAAGAGTGCCTGGGTAGCTCAGATGGTGGAGCCTTGGCGCGTTTATCCAAAGATCTCGGGTTCGATATCCGGCCTCGGCATAATTTTTCTCTTGAAATTATTGAAATCAGCTACACCTCATTTGCTATGAACTACCACGTTTTATTTTTAAGAAGTTACATTTATTACTGGCATTAGCAATGCAAATAAGACACTAGTTCGTTTTATTTTGCCATTTTAGTTTATTTACAATGTTTTATTGTGTCTGTTTATTAATTTCTTCTTTTAAATTTAATTGAACAATTACTTACATGATTTTAGATCTCATAAATGACTTACACTTGAATCGGTGAGAATTAAAAGATGGTAAAGCGAGTTATACATTGATTCTTATATTTTAAAGATACCCCTATCGATTGGTAATGAAAGGAACTACCTACAAGAACTATGTAGGGAATAGATTACAACATATTCTTTAGAGTTGTTGAAGAAGGAATCTAACTGTTGCACTTAGTTCTGTCCAATTCCAAAAGTTCCATCACGTGACTTGACACTGGTCGCATTTATGTGACAAATAAATAAATATGTATCTGCATGGAGCAAAACCTTAGTACCTTTTCGAAGTTTAATTTGTTAGCTTTTCAAGATTTGTTAGGAATTATTTTGAAAAACAAAGGCTTGGAATGGATCCTGGAGAAGCACAAGATCAGTTAAAACTTTCCTGATAAAGGTAAGACTCTAACAGCTTACAAATCTATAGAAAAGCTTTCATGAACCTTCACTTTATACCACAGAAAAGGATTTCACTTGGTCTAAGGCTGCAAAAGGTTACAACAAACTATCTCATTCAGTTCCAGGAGATTTATTATGATATTAGTTCTTTCCCAGTTAAAACAGCATTGTTGCGAAATGAACTACAATACTGAATGGATCCTGAAGAAGCACAAAATCAGTTAAGGCTTTCTTGTTAAAGGTAAGACAAACCGTTTACAAATTTATAGAAAAACTTTCATAAACCTTCACTTTACACCACAGAAAAGGGTTTTCACTTTTGGTGTAAAGCTGCAAAAGGTTAAACAAAATATCTCATTCAGTTCCAGGAGATGTCTGTAAGGAGATTTATTATGGTATTTGTTCTTTGCCAGTTAAAACTTCATTGTTGCGGAATGAACTACAATACTGAATGGATCCTGAAGAAGCACAAGATCAGTTAAGACTTTCTTGATAAAGGTAAGACTCAAACCGCTTACAAATTTACAGAAAAGCTTTCATAAACATTCACTTTATACTACAGAAAACGGTTTTCACTTTTGGTCCAATGCTGCAAAAGGTTACAACAAAATACCTCATTCAGTTCCAGGAGAGATCTGTCAGGAGATTTATTATCATATCAGTTCTTTCCCAGTTAAAACATCTTACTTACTTACTTCCTTACTTACAAATGGCTTTTAAGGAACCCGAAGGTTCATTGCCGCCCTCACATAAGCCCGCCAGCGGTCCCTATCCTGTGCAAGATTAATCCAGTCTCTATCATCATATCCCACCTCCCTCAAAAGCATTTTAATATTATCCTCCCATCTACGTCTCGGCCTCCCTAAAGGTCTTTTTCCCTCCGGTCTCCCAACTAACACTCTATAAGCATTTCTGGATTCGCCCATACGTGCTACATGCCCTGCCTATCTCAAACATCTGGATTTAATGTTCCTAATTATGTCAGGTGAAGAATACAATGCGTGCAGTTCTGTGTTGTGTAACTTTCTCAATTCTCCTGTAACTTCATCCCGCTTAGCCCCAAATATTTTCCTAAGCACCTTATTCTCAAACACCCTGAACCTATGTTCCTCTCTCAGAGTGAGAGTCCACGTTTCACGACCATACAGAACAACCGGTAATATAACTGTTTTATAAATTCTAACTTTCAGATTTTTGGACAGCAGACTGGATGATAAGAGCTTCTCAACCGAATAATAACAGGCATTTCCTATATTTATTCTGCGTTTAATTTCCTCCCGAGTGTCATTTATATTTGTTACTGTTGCTCCAAGATATTTGAATTTTTCCACCTCTTCGAAGGATAAATCTCCAATTTTTATATTTCCATTTCGTACAATATTCTGGTCACGAGACATAATCATATACTTTGTCAGTTAAAATATCATTGTTGCGAAATGAACTACAATACTGAATGAATCCTGAAGAAGCCCAAGATCAGTTAAGACTTTCTTGGTAAAGGTAAGACCCAAACCGCTTACAAATTTACAGAAAAGCTTTCATAAACATTCACTTTACACCACAGAAAAGAGTTTTCACTTTTCTCTAAGACTGCAAAAGGTTACAACAAACTATCTCATTCAGTTCCAGGAGATGTCTGTAAGGAGATTTATTATGATATTTGTTCTTTGCCAGTTAAAACTTCATTGTTGCAAAATGAACTACAATACTGAATGAATTCTGAAAAAGCACAAGATCAGTTAAGACTTTCTTAATAAAGGTAAGACTCAAACCGTTTACAAATTTACAGAAAAGCTTTCATAATCATTCACTTTATACTACAGAAAACGGTTTTCACTTTTGGTCCAAGGCTGCAAAAGGTTACAACAAAATACCTCATTCAGTTCCAGGAGATGTCTGTAAGGAGATTTATTATGATATTTGTTTTTTGCCAGTTAAAACTTCATTGTTGCGAAATGAACTACAATACTGAATGAATTCTGAAGAAGCACAAGATCAGTTAAGACTTTCTTGATAAAGGTAAGACTCAAACCGCTTACAAATTTACAGAAAAGCTTTCATAAACATTCACTTTACACCACAGAAAAGAGTTTTCACTTTTGTCTAAGACTGCAAAAGGTTACAACAAAATATCTCATTCAGTTCCAGGAGATGTCTGTAATGAGATTTATTATGATATTTGTTCTTTGCCAGTTAAAACTTCATTGTTGCAAAATGAACTACAATACTGAATGAATTCTGAAGAAGCACAAGATCAGTTAAGACTTTCTTGATAAAGGTAAGACTCAAACCGCTTACAAATTTACAGAAAAGCTTTCATAAACATTCACTTTATACTACAGAAAACGGTTTTCACTTTTGGTCCAATGCTGCAAAAAGTTACAACAAAATACCTCATTCAGTTCCAGGAGAGATCTGTCAGGAGATTTATTGTCAAATTAGTTCTTTCCCAGTTAAAACTTCATTATTGCGAAATGAACTACAATACTGTATCTGCACTCTGAATTAATGTGAAGGTGTACAACCTCTTTAAAATGTCTCATCTCTTGTTAAGTATAGCTTTTATCTATCACAGTTTAATGACAACTTTATATTAAAGTTTAGAAGACCCAAATGGATGCTTGTAGCAAGTGTGAAGAGATGGAAATAAAATTAACATCACCTACCTGTCTGATTCTGTTAAACGGGCTGTACAAGGTGAACTAGGAATTCACAAACGGAAGAAGCAAACAATTTTACAATGAGCTACTGGAGTGTAGATAACGAATTGTCAGAATAACTCGGTGTGTGGACGTGTTTGACGACATGCATCCCAGTGTAAGAAGGTTTAACTGAGATAATTATATGTATTCGTTTTCTATGTAACAAATCTGAAGGACATATTTCTGTTATTAACTTATACACTGAAGAAGATACAAAGAAGATGCAAAGGGACTTTGAATATATCCGTATCATTATACTCAAAACTATGTTCCTGCAAGTGTCAAAACTTACGTTTATTCTTTGATTCTTGTCCTGGACAAACAGGAACCATACTGTCATTTGTTTCTGTTTAGTATTCAATGAATCTCTGAAGTTGGAAAAATTTTTTCGTTGTTTTCCTGGTAGAAGACATTCGCTTCTTGATTGCGATAGGACATTTTACCTTACAAAACGTGGTGTAAATTTTATGTTTGTAAAAATAAAAATCAATTAATCTGAAATGCCAAATTATTGCCTTGTACCTATGTAGAATTTAAAGGAACTAAGTAAAATACCTTCACTTATTTCTGTAATGACTATAATAATTATTTATTTATTTGAATCCGCCACCAACAAAAGCAGGCTTCCAATTACAGGTGGCTTACACAGATACATACACAAAATACATAACAAGAAAACAAAACAAAACAAACAGCACAAACGAAAGAAAGAAAATACATAACGGTAATAGATGCTAGAATATAATATTGCAGTTAATATAGTGCCAAATGTCAACATAATGATGCGAAATTATTTAAAAACTAGATTAAAAACATTATAATACACTTCTTCATAATTTAAATATCTAAGAAAATACAATTCTTTTTAATATTGTATTAAATTTGTCAACTGTTAAACTGAAATCTAATTGAGAATCACAGCTTAAAGACAGAGAGTTGTAAGTATTACACATAACAAACAATGGAGAGTTCTTGAAGAAAACAGTTCTAGGAATGGGAATAACAAAAGGTTGTCTGTGACGTAATTATGTTTTTTAAATTGATATGAAGGAATTTAAGAAAATCGCAGTTATTCAATATATCTTTAACAGTCTTATAGAGTAAAATTTGACTATTTATTAATCGTCGAGATTTTAAAGTTTTATAATTAAATTTAAAAAGTAACTGATTATATGAAATTTGCTTGTCATAAGACGACACGTGATGTTTTTTAAAATATAAATAACATAAAAATCTTTTCTGTATCCTTCCTATTTGCATCTGATGGGACTGGAACTGAGGTGACCATATTACAGACGCATACTCTAGCTTACTCCTAACTAGAGTTTTATATAAAGTATCAATAGTATTTATATTTTTTAATTCTTTTGTATTTGTGATTATAAATCCTAATTTTCTATATGCATCAATTACCACGTTATTTAAGTGCATTTTAAGACATAAGTTGTGTGTAAAATAAATACCCAAATCCTTAAATGATTCTACTCTAGGTAATTTCACACCATTAATTTCATACGGATTTTGAGCAACTGTCTTATTTTTAGAATACGTCATAAACCAACATTTATTAGGATTTAACAGAAGAAAATTATCGATACTCCATTTATATAGTCTGTCCAAATCCTGCTGTAGATCAAAAACGTCTTGTTGTTTGTCAATTTCTTCATACAATTTAACATCATCAGCATATAGTAAGCATTTAGAGTGCAAAATATGTTAATGGTAATAATGTTTAATGTTTTTAGCGTTATGTTCAGTTTTCAGATATTGGAATTTAATATTATGTTTGCAAAAATAAAAATAAAGTTATATGAAGTCCCAATTTATTATTTGATACTTTCATGTAGAATTAAAAGAAACTATTCGTACAATGCATTAATGTATTTCTCTACCTACAGTAATATATAAAATTAAAATTTATATTCAATTTTTACCATCAGTGACCCACTATATACCACTCTTTTCAATCTACCGACACTTTTTTCAATCTATCGAAAACCACACAAAGTGTAGCTACTTCACCAATTCAGTTAAATATTAAATATCTCATTCCTCAAACATGTTATCCTTAAGTGCATTCCTTTTCGAAAAGTAAAACATGACAAACGATGCTTTTCAGCAGAATATAAAAATTCTAATTAGCAAATCCGCTACTTGCTGAGGTAACTTGAGTTATTATTACTTCTGTATCTCGAGCAGACTTTAATCGCTAACCCTTTCTCTCCATTTACTTCCCTGCTAACTCTAACGCGCCCACCTGCGCCCAACGGAATCTTAAGAACTGTCAGAATTGAATATAGAATCCGTAACATCCTACTCTTTGATAAATTGTACCACAGACATTAGACTGAGCGCATTGTACTTACGAAAGACTGACTTCGCTGCAACGGACCAAATCGTCTAATTTCTGCAGACGAAGGTGATAGTCACTATGAGGAAGACGGTTTTGAAGATGGAAGTAGAAATGAAATATGCACACTACCTGTCGATGTTGTGTGTGGATCTCTGGGGCGCCGCGGCGTCTCGGCTGGATTCCACGAGTCGCGAATCATCGATGCGAACGAGCAGGATGTCCCCGCTTTGCATCTCGGCGCTGCCCTCCCAGCTCACAGACACCGGCGCGCACTCGGCGTCCTCGTTGTCCTCGCTCTCGCAATCCGGCTGAACCTGTCAAACACATGTTAACGATGACTTGAATTCTATATCCATATGGTCGAAAACGCACGGACTTAATTTAAATGCAAGTAAATCGCAGGCAATCTTAATAGAACATCAAAGATCGAAGTGTGACAAACAAAATTTGCCACCGATAATTGTAAATAATACTACTATTCCATACAGTACGACTGTGAAGAACCTTGGCATTTATATGGATTGTCACCCGGAATGGAATGAACAAGTGAATCACACTTCCAAAAAAATATTTTCCATTATTCACTCATTAAAGCGACTGAAGCACTTTCTTCCAGATAAATTAAAATTAATCCTTGTACAAACACTCGTGATGCCACACTTTGACTACTGCGATATTATATTAAGTAATCTAAATGCAAATTTGAGCAGCAGGCTACAACGTGTGCATAATGCGTGTGTCCGTTAGGCCTATATTTGCAATATTCGTAAGTATGATCATGTTTCCCCGTCTTTCCAAACTCTGTCTTGGCTAAGGCTAAGCGATCGACGAGCCCTGCATTCTCTTGTTCTCTTATTTCAAATTCTGCGCACCGCTACCCCAATCTATTTGGCTTCTCGTTTTCAAAATTTATCCGCATATCATCAGCTAAGTACAAGATCTCATCATAACAATTTACTCATTATACCCTACCACAAGACATCTTTATATTCTTCATCCTATACAGTTTCAGTTGCTAGAAATTGGAACTCGCTTCCGAGTGATATAAGGGGTTGTTGGACAATAACTTCATTTAGGTCAAAATTACATAAATTCTTACTTAACAGATTAATTCCTGATTGATATCTGTTACTTATAATGAAACTAACATCTGTCCATTCTTATTATTATTATCATTAATTTCTCTAAATAGATTTACAAAACCTCTAATGGCAATTACATTAATATTCTCATTATAGAAATAGAAATATATATATTCTCCCTGTAACATAGTCCTAGTAAGCTTATATTAAATTAATTTTCATAATTTTACTAGCTATTTCAAATATTAAATTAATTATAATTCATTAAATTAAATTAGCTCATAAATTAAGTTACTACTTTACCTTATAGATTTATCTCAATTTAAATAAATATGTAGTGAAGAATATTGCTGGAGAACCTTTTAAGTGTTGTGTAAATATTTGTAATTTAAATTTATGTATTGTATTGATTAAGGATGGTTGAGTGGAAGAGAAGGCCTTATGGCCTTAACTCTGCCAGCGAAAATAAAACAATATTATTATTATTATTATTATTATTATTATTATTATTATTATTATATTATCGTCGCTGTTGAGCATCGGGCATACTGGGCACGCAGCGAAACTACAACACTGAGTTCCAATACTTGCGGAAGACATGTAGTCACCTTCAAATGCTGCTAAACTAAAACAGTAATAATAATAATAATAATAATAATAATAATAATAATAATAATAATAATAGTAATGGGTAATTTCATAGAAACGATGGAAATTGTGATAGAATCTCCTCCGTGTTATTCCCTATTATTGATGCGTGAAAATGACTTAAGTTATTATGTCGTAAGATGGCAGTAATACGATCGATGAATCGATAGATGGAATTGTGGTGTACAGTATAGTGTTTTTCAAAAGTAATACTTAATTTTAATTGCTAATATTTTCTACACGGCACAGGTATATTACACAAGAAATGGGATTTTGTATGACCACCTAGTGCCATAAACTTCATCGTAGATTTTGCATCTGTCCACGGTTTTGTTCTTTTAGAAGTAACAGCCCCTTTTGAATTCTGTATACAACAGGTCTGGAATATCAGTGCGATGGAGTCCTTGAACTCCTCAATTGATGTAAGATTGCTCAAGAAAATCTTTCCTTCAGATAGTCCCACAACCAATAATATCCTGGCTAATATCTAGTGATCTTGCAGGCCAAGTTACGGGATAGTGTCTACTGACAACAAGACCACCAGAACAATCAAACAAACCAACTCGTAATCTTTATGAAACCATAAAAAAGTCATATATCTTGTGTAATAAAAATCCAGTGCCAGAATTTTAAGATTGTGTAATAACTAGAGGGCGGAAAAACGTGCGCTACCACGCGATACAGGTTAGTTTGGTCTGAAGTATGGATGACGTCACAGATACAAACGCAATATAACAAATGCACTACGAAAGGGCGGCAATACTAGTAGAAACCAACAAATTATCTTCAGTGTCATCTTCTAGTCGTACGAGGAAGACAGCCAGGTCTTTACAAAATTGTTTATTGCCTTTGTGCACGTGGTAGTTTGGTGTAAAAGTGATTTTAAATACCTAAGTAGAAGTATTTGGAATTAAACAGTCTAGGAAATACAGTAAATATGGAAGAGAGATTTTGATTCCGGTAAGGGAATATATTTTCTATGCCGTGCGCAAATGTGAAAGTAAAATAATTTTTTGGAAATAATACATAGAACGGTATTGTAAAACGTAAGATCTTCGATATCAAATAATGAAAAACATACACGATCTGAATGTAATGTGGATTTATGTAATATGATGATTTATGCAAATATTCCGTTCAAGAAACTTGATAATTCACATTTTAGAGGTGAAAAGGCGAAAGAAATATTCCGCAAATTCTGCAAAAAAAATCGCAGATTATATAGTTATGTGCAACATTTTGAGTGGAGGTAAAAACGACGTACTACATGGCTTTTTCCATTTGCATCTCTAACATCTTGTGACACGGAAAGAAGCTTTTCGGTGTTGAAAAACTGTTTGAATGAGGGACGTAGAAATTTATCTTTCGATAATTCACGGATGTATATTATGGTTCAGTGTATGCATCCTTTAATCATCCAGGCGGTGGTAGTTAACATTTCAGGTAAGTTTTTAAATCATAATTACTATATTACAACTTCATTCCAGTATTTATAGATCGATTGAATGGAGTGGTGAGGTTCTCATTACCAGACTGTACTCTCTTGCCGCTATTTACGTGAGCGAATGACAACAATATACTGGGTGTTCAGTTCAAAATGTGTCTTGGCTCGCTGCATGCTGTCATGTGGCTAGCTGATGAGCCTAGAGAATTCAGTCTTCCTACACTTCCGCAGCTCAGGTGTATAATCTAAGAGGCAGAGAAGTTGGCTAGCAAGTACGGCGTTCATTCTGAAGAGTACGTACCGATACGTACGGTAACGCCGGTAGTGGCAGGAATGTGAACTGTTTGGAAATACGTACTGTCGAGATATGGGGAGAGGGTTAAGACGATTACTTACGTATTTGTTGACATTAACTTCGACGGTCAACATGGACACGGAGCATTTGATTTGTGTTGTGGAATGTTACCATACGCTACCGATGATAACAAATACCCTGCGTACGACTTGCCGGCGCAAAACACAGTTCGAAAGAGGTTATGGTAGCACACAGACCGTACAGACCGCCATCTGTTGCTACGACGTTCAAGTTATACCGTACACGTTCTCAAGTTCAGATTGAAGAACGCCTTAAATAATAGGCAACTTCTCTAACATATAAGCTGAAACTCGCTTCAAATCGGTGACTCAACAACAGTGACGTCATGACACACTTTGAAATGAACACCCAGTAGTCCGTTGACACAGAACTTAAGGCATAACGCACATTTTTCCGCCCTTTGGTAAAAAATACAGGGACATCATTTTATTTCTACTCCAATTTGTATTGTACCTGAGCTTTTGAATGTACTTCACTCCCACCCCTTCTACTAATGAAGTTCCAACTGTCCTCCACACAGAACCAAGACCGCATATAGTAAACAGCACTGAGTTAGTGAGTATAGTACGTTCCAGAAATATGTTCGCGTTTTCCAGTGACGAAAGAGCTTTCAATATTGAATCATATTTTCGCACAGGTACTGTCCTTTTGCCTACGTCGCATCCCGATTTCCCCCACCTGTTTCTGCTCGCCCCTCTGTAAAACTGGGCTGTCTTAGCTCTTTTCTGAAAACATTAATTTCTGTTAGGAATTGGACGTTTACGTAATATTATACAACTGTTTAAAATAACTTAAATAAAAGGGACTCCTTAAGTAATTAACTGTCACGTGATTTCTCCCCTTTCTACGATCCTGCGGCATAACCACTTGGACGGCAGTAGATAGCATGTCTGAGTAATTTTATCTGTGCGGGTCGGGCAGAAGTGAAGATTGAATTTACAGTACGTAAGGTACTCTTTTATAGAGTAGATACAGAATTATTTCAACATGAGTTACTTAGTACGAAGGACGAAACTGGTAATTGGAATTAGATACAATAGTCTATAGTGCGATAATGTGCACAAAAGAACTGAAGCCTCTATCGAAATGAACGGCCACCATTTTCAGAAATTGTTTAAATATCCATATTATTATTTTTCAATTTAACTTCTTTCTCTATATTGTACGCTAATGTGCTGTAGACAGTATAATATACACTGCATAATGAATACGTTCGCATGGATAACTCAGTTCGTGAGTAAGAACACTTATTCTTAATACAGTACTGTATTTTGATTAAACAAAAGCCTAATGAAAATTATCGAACTCAAAATCGGGATATTTCCTAGTTTACGTAAATGGATGAACTACTTTTCTTCCCTCCTATACCTATTAGAGTGATTTGTTTGTGTTTTACGCCAGTACCATCGAACTACAGTCGTGGAAGGGGTAGCAAACTGTGTTTCCGGCTCTCTAAAGGTATAACCAGGTTAATATTAAAAATGTTAGTAAAAATAAAATGATGTCCCTGTATAAGCAATTAAAGTTAGCTCCTACTTTTGGAAGACCTATATTTTGAGATATGAAAGTTGAGTGAGTGTTCGCTAGTTGAGAGTTGAACACATCAGCAGGAAGTTCTGTTGAATGTGTTCGACCGATCACTCGTCCAGTTTAGCTCGTGTATCCCACATAACTTTTCAATCGTGTGCGACTTGTTATGTAAGAATTTTGCTTGAGTCCACCACTTTGAAGAACGGTTAGTATGTCTGACCGTGAAACAAGCGGAACCGGGTTCAAATCCTGGTTCAGAAAAATTATTTGGTTCACATTTTTTCCGGGATTTTCTCTCAGCCTATTAAGAGGAAACGTTCTGCGATTGACCCTGGACTCATTTCACTGGTATTATCAACTTCATTTCCCTCAGACGCTAAATAACCATCACAGTTGATAAAGTGTCGTAAAATAAACCAATGAAAATATCTTAATGGAGCGAGTTCATATAAAAATCAATTTTATGCTCGACCATGCCGAAATGTAGTAATTATACACCTGGTAGTATCCCTTTAATGACCCTCATTAAAGTACACCTATTCATTAATGTTCAGGTTTTCCACAAATCAGAAAGCACCATTGTAGCGCAAGTATCGATTATTCTTGGATATGCAATCGAAAGAAAACTAGCGAAACGTCACGGAGGCTGGAAATCCAATACTGTCGCAGAAGGTTATGTTCTGTTACTTTAATAATTAGCGTTAATTGTAAATAATATTAAATAAATACAATTTGTCTTCTCGTTTTTCAATGTCTAAATCAATTTCCAGGTTATATCACGATTAATGTTCATTTTACTCTCTAGATTATATCAAGGTCAATGACATTTGTTCCTCGAAAAAAATCAATACTTTCGCGTCTGCACACATCTCACAATTTACGGGATATTGCACAAGGTCACTTCCGCTCCCCAGTCAGATAAGAATAATATTAGTACTTATGAATAATTTCAAGTTAGAAATATGTTCGAGCATAAAAAGTCGTAAGAAACTTGCCTATAATGGTAATTAAAACGTTCGTATGAAAATTATGAAACTCGCTTGCGCTCGTTTCATAAACATACGAACGTCTTAATTACTACCATTATAGGCTCGTTGCATAATGTACTATTGTGCTTTTCTTGTAAAGTGACTTGAAAGATGTTCCATCTCCAAAAAAGTAAGAGGGTTTCGCTTATTGATCTCCTTCTCCATGAAAGACTGGGCAGACAATGCAACAGATTACGACGCAGTTCCAACTAAGATTTCGAAAGCCACCTTCAATAAAGGCAAAGCTGTTTGCTTCAGAGAAAAGGGTGTAAAACAGAAGAGAATAAATTGAAAATTAGAAAAAAAAACTTTTCGGTAAAATATTGGAATGAAGGATATTACACAATAAGCAAATTTATTAATTTTACAATGAACTTAGTATTGTGGCCACAATTAAAAATTAAATCAAGAAGACTGCGATAGATTGGATATGTGCTAAGAGCTCTAAAAGAAATAAGAGTAAAAGGGTGTTCATACAAGATCACTGGAAAGACCTAGGCTTAGATACCTGAACAATATGTAGGAGGGCCTAAATATTTCATACTTACATCATAACTGAAAAATATGTTAGGTGGAGTGAAACAGTATTTTAAAGTAAATTCAGCAGCCATAAGCTTTCAAAGCGTATAAAGCTTAATAATAATAGTAATAATAATAATAATAATAATAATAATAATAATAATAGTAATTTATTTTTATTTTTATTTATTTATTTAGAATATTAACGTGCGAAACAACAGCACAAGGCCAATTACAGTTTAGCACAAGATACAAAACAAATCAACAAATGATGATGAGAATGAATGATAGAAAATGGCAGTGAGATGAAATACAATCAATATAACAGTCTACATTAATGAATTGACCAAATGCAAAAAAAAAATAATAAATAGCACAAATAATAAGTAATATTGTAAAGATATGCAATTGACAAGAATAGTATGATACATATCTTAACAAATGGCATAAATTAATAAAACTGACATAAAAACTCAAAAGATATACTACACATTAAATGGATCCAAGTTCATTCCATACAAATTAGCATATTTAATACATCTGCAGACCGGAGAGAGAGATTTAGAATTCCTATTATAAAATAATGTATGAAATCTTTACCTTTAGCAGGAATACGAAGACTGATATTGCTTATGAAAGATTCACAATCAATATCACCCTTAATGACTTTACAAAAAAATAAATAATCAAGATCCTGACGTCTGGCAAACAAACTACCGCAATTGAAATATTTCCAATTAATCTCATAGTTATAATCGGAATTTGGTAAAAATCTATAAGAACACAAGGAAATAAATTTTCTTTGAATATTCTCCAATTTAGCCGAGTCAGTGGAAGTAATGGAGTTCCATACAACAGATGCATATTCAAGCTTGGATCTAACCAGTGTATAATATAAAATTAATAAACACATAGGAGTAGAAAAAGAATAAGTTATAGATCTAATTAGACCAAGCATTCTTAATGAATGGGTATAAATATATTCCACATGATCATGAAAATATAATTTTGAATCAAGACACCAAGATCTCTAATACAATCTTTCTTAGTAATTACGACATTACTAAGAGAATAATTACATTTTTGGGGAGTAGTTTTCCGTGAGAAGGAAATAACAAAAGTTTTGGATTGATTAATTTTCATTCCATTTTCAACAGACCATTGTAAAATTGAATTAATGTCATTTTGAAGAGTTTGACAATCAGCCGAACTATTAATTTCACAAAAGATTTTGAGATCATCCGCAAATGAAAGGCAGCTAGAACTTATTCTTTTACTTATATCATTTATAAATAATAAAAATAGGAGAGGTCCCAATGTAGACCCTTGAGGAACTCCGCATACACTATTAAATGGAACCGAGAGAGAATTACCTAGTCGAACACAAGACTGTCTATCTGATAAATAATTTTCAAACCAATTAACGTAGTTAGTGGAGAGACCAAAATTACTTAATTTATTTAATACAATTTTGTGAGGAACAACATCAAATGCTTTGCTAAAATCAAAATAAATTGAGTCAATTTGACCTTGAGTTTCGACAACAGACATAATGAGATTGAGATAGGAAACTAAGTCAGTTGTAGTAGATTTCCCTCTAGTAAATCCATGTTGGGCCGAATTGATCTTATTTTTGACATAAAATGAAATGTGTTTGTGAATAATTTTTTCAAAAATTTTAGAAAAATTGTTTAGGATAGAAATGGGTCTATAATTAGTAACACTGTTTTTATTACCATTTTTAAAAACTGGAATAATGGATGCTTCCTTCCAAAGTGATGGGTAAATTCCTGTTTTTAAACTAGGATTGAATAAAAAAGTTAAAATGGGTATGAAAATATTAGAGCAACCCTTGATTATAAAATTAGGAATGCTATCTGTACCTTTAGATTTAATAATAATAATAATAATAATAATAATAATAATAATAATAATAATAATAATAATAATAATGGCAATAAAAATCATTATAAACCGTTTATTCCTTTCATCATTGCTATTATTTTATTTTAAACCTAATAGTCGTAAATATTAGAATAATGTAAGAAGGGTTTACATTGTATGAATTGTTACTTAATGTGCATATACATTTTCCGGATGCACACTTTACTTAAATTAAATAAGATAGTGCAATTTTCTTATAACGGTATATTACTGTACTTGCAATATGCGCAGAAATCGATACAACATCTTCTTATCTTGTCCTCTGTAACTAATGCAATTTATGTTTCTCCGTCTGAAGCCAGGTCCTCAAAATTACGATGACTGATTCTTATGTTGTAGCCCTGACCTATTTCTAGTGGAGTAAAATTTATCTTTCGTGACACACAAATGGATGAAATGTGTTATGACCAGGCTTCGAAACTTCGGACCCGATAGAGCAGTTCAGTGGGAAATCCGCATAACGGCGTACTGAGTATAGTGGTAAAGCGTACAGTGGGTGGGGGTACTGTAGAATGAATGCTAACAAATACGCAAGGGAAAACGTTCTGGATTTGAAGGTTCTGACTAATAATTTGGTTTTCATACAAACTGTGTTTGAAACTATTACACGGTCAGAAAAGTCAGAGCAAGAGATGCCGGAAGCCCTCAAATTAATTGAGGAAATAACACAGAGAATTAATGAGACACCAAGTACACCGGTTACTGAACGTGTAAAACAGAAGTGGAAATCAATTTTATGTAAAAATAACGGATATGGAACATTGTGTGACATAAACAGCAAATTGATGGACATAGAGTCACCCGAGAATAAAGGACTGTCTCTTACAGTTAGAGACTGCAATGATGATAGGTTTCTTCGTTTTGTTCCTATCACGTCATGCGACGTAGAGCGTAGCTTTTCACAGTAAAAACTGTGTTTGGCAGATAACCGAAAAAGATTTACGTTTGAGACACTGAAAATGTATCTTGTAGTACATTGCAATTCGGTACTGTAACTGCACTTCCTAAAGACGACCAATAGGATAAATAAAAAAATTAAAATTGCTACATGTTTATTTCCACCATTAACGCTGTGTAAAATTAAACACAAATGTTTATAAAAGACAGGAGAATAAATGCCTTTCACATTCTTTTGACATTGTCATTGTGTAATGTATATTTACTATCAGAATGTTCATATGTGTATGTTTCCCCATACTACCGTACTCTACTCTAAACAGCAACGTTGTTACCTCAACACATCTCTAACTTTCACTACCTGCAGCGAGTCAACAACCTATGATACATGCACAGTAAATTTATCGTATCCGGTCCCAAGTCTCGAAGCCTGGTTATAACTACATGCCAAGTTGCAAGTCTAAACATGTCCGCGTTGACTCGTAGCAGGTGTTCGAGTTGCTGGAGGCGCTGCGTTCAGTACATAAATTATCCTCTCCAGCAAAGAGCTGAGATTAAATACATGCAAAAGAAGAGAATTTCGCCAAGATATGATAGATACCTTCGGAGAATCTACTTATCTTATGATATAGTAAAAAGTTGGTGTCGAATGTTTAAATGTAGGAGAATATCGTGTGAATGTGAACATGGTGGTGGCCTTTCGAGAACTGTCACAACACCACAAAACATCAATAAAATATACTATTTAGTGCTGCAAGATCGACGAGTCACCATCAGGGATATAGAGAGGAAAGAGGCTTCTCATACTATCGTCTGCACAATATTTTGGTAAACAAATTTGATATGAAAAAAATAATTGCAAGCTGGGTGCCTCGTTAACGTCTACGCAAAGACGACAAAGAGCAGTGCTTCTGCGAGCAGCATTTAACTGTTATAACAAAGAAAAAATTCTTGAACGATATGTGGTTATGGATGAACCATGGATTTATCATTATGACTCTGAAACCAAAATTCAAAGTATGGAGTGGAAACATAAGGTGCAGCCATCAGCAGGTAAGGTTTTGCTCTGTTGTTTGAGATGCCCATCGTGTTATTTTGACAGACTATTTTTCAGAAAGGGTCCACAATAATAGGCCTTTATTGTGAAAATTTAATTGAAAAATTGCGGGATGTTATCGAGGAGAAACATCGTGGCAAGTTGAGGTGAAAGGTTCTTTTTCATCAAGACAGTGTTCCAAATGACAAGTCCTGAGTTGCAATGGCAGCAATTTCAATGAGCGTATTCCGAATCTCAGCGCTGAGCAATCTGATGGCAACACGGTGTTCCGAATTTCACCGATGACGTCATTGATGCTCCACCGGTGTCGCACCGGTGCCATCAGCTTGCAGAGGTGGTGGCAGTCTCCATCAGCCGCCATCAGTGAATCTGATTGGTTCTTGTATAGGGCGGGAATTAGCAGACGAATGACATCGTGCATTGTTGTGTCATGGCGGTGTGTTCTGCTGTATTGTTTGTAATGAGCACAACGTAAAAACAATATGTTAATAGCTTATGAGCGAACCAGTCAACGGACCAGTTATTACTACCGGTTCAAGAAATAAATTGTTTATGCTCTCTTTTCTTTGAACGAGATGGCAGTACGGAAATTTCGCAAAATGTTGCTACCGTAGCAGACAACAACTTATACAGTCGCCATGACAGCCATCGATCCTTCCAGCAGTTTTGTTCCTATTTCGCTGCAGCGTGACGTCATTGTTGTCCACCGGTCCGGTGAGATTCGGAATACGCTGAATAGCAGGATCTGAATTGCTGGCTCATTAATCCTACTCACCACATCTGGCACCCAGCGACTTCAGGCTATTCTCAAAACTCAAAGATCACCTGCGTGGAAAAAAAATTTCACCCAATAATGAAGTCATGCAGTCCGTAAACCAGTGGTTTGCAGAGGTTGGACAACCCTTCTTCCACGACGCTATGGAAATGTTGGAGCATCGCTGGGAGAAGTGCACCAATCTACTAGGGATCTATGTGGAAAAATGAAGCTTCTTTTTTTTTTTTTTTTTTTTTTTTTTTTTAAGCTATAAGAGAGTCAGAGCTACTACAGCATAGGGATGAACTCTCATAACTTCAAAGAGGAATATTATCGGAAATGTAAATACTAAAGTATTGAAAAACGCATAAATGTAAAGGATGTATGTGTCACATTTATGACGCCCATTTCTATGTGAGTGCATCGAATGAAATATTCATAATATAATGTCCTTGCGAAGTTTTACAATATATATGGAGAATTTAGTGGTTAACTTTTACCGAGTTTAAAGGACTTCGCCTACAACTCCAAACTGGTTAAAGTAAGCCTATCTCATGAGTTTGTTTTATAAGCATTTTTCCCGCCCATAATTTAACAACGATTTAATACTTCTTTAGTAGAAAATTTCAATAGATATACCAGTAATCTGACCTGTTCGTCACTTAATTAGTAGCTGGCTCAAAGAGACCGGCTTTCGATGCTCTATTCTGATTCATAATATGGTGCGGTAATAAATTTAGAAAATTTTCATCACTAAAGATTTATTCAAATCCATGTAGACATACGACCGTTAGTCCTATGAGCATTACTGATATGTCGAAATCAATAGTATTAAGAATATATTACCCTACATACAAGTATGAGTGCCTTAAATAAAATCGCACACTGTTAAATATGCTATTTTATATTCAAAGTAATAACACAACTTTATTCCGATATCTTGGACTCATCCTAGACAGTCGCTTGGAATAAACATCTCACTTACATCCTCCAGAGATTAAGATACAGACTTCATCGATTGAAAGTAGTACTTTCCAGCTCTTGTCTTTCCCTTTCCAACAAAAGGCTAATATATGTAATGCTTCTCAAACCTATTTCACTCTATGGATGTTCATTATGGGGATCGGCTTCTATAAGTCAAATCAAGCGTATTCAAACATTCCAAAATTGGGCACTAAGGATAATCACTGGAGCACCATGGTACATCAGAAATGAAACACTTCATTCAGATCTAGATCTAGCCAAAATAGAGACTGTACTTCATTCTTCCTACACACGATTATGTGCAACATTGTCAACACATTCTAACAGCTTAATCAACCAGATTCCTCGGAACCTGCCCCCTGCACGGACTGATCGTCGCCTCAAGAGGAAAAAACACACTGATTTGTTGATGCTTTGAGGAACGTTAATGGACGTCATCCTCTCCACAAGTCTCATATTGCTGAAATGTTAATTATTTAAGCACAATTGATAGTACCAATGTACAAAAATTGTCAAATAAATTTTTAAAAAACTTTATTCCGGAGAAGAATGCAAGTTAACAATGAAATCTAAATCAGAAGATTTTCAACACAAAATAACAAACTATATCAAAGTAACAGTAATAACAAGCAGTATATTTGAAACATCTTACATCATCTACAAACAACATACTAGGCTTGAACTAAACGCAATAATTATTCAGGGACATCATTTTATTTTTACTAACATTTTTAATATTAACCTGTCTATACCTTTAGAGAACCGGAAACACCGCTTGCTCCCCCCTCCAAGACTGGAGTTCGATGATACTGGCGTAAAACACAAATCACTCTACTAGGTATAGGATGGAAGAAAAGTAGTTCATCCATTTGCGTAAACTAGGAAATATCGCGATTTTGAGTTTGATAATTTTCATTAGGTTTTTCTTTAATCAAAGTACAGTACTGTATTAAGAATAAGTGTTTTTACTCACGAAGTGAGTTATCCATGCGAACGTATTCATTATGCGGTGTATATTATACTGTCTACAGCACATTAGCGTACAATATAGAGAAAGAAGTTAAATTGTAAAATAATCATAATATGAATATTTAAACACAATTTTGAAAATGGTGGCCGTTCATTTCGATACAGGCTTCAGTTCTTTTGTGCATATTATCGCACTATAGACTATTGCATCTAATTCCAATTGCCAGTTCGTCTTTCGTACTAGTAACTCATGTTGAAATAATTCTGTACCTACTCTACGTACTGTGAATTCAATCTTCACTTCTGCCCGACCCGAAACTATAAAATTACTCAGACATGCTATCTACTGTCCGTCCAAGTGGTTATGCCGCAGGATTGTAGAAAGGGAGGAAATCACGTGGAAGTTAATTACTTAACGAGGCCCTTTTATTTAAGTTAAATTAAACAGCTGTATAATATTACGTAAACGTCCAATTCCTAAGAGAAATTAATGTTTTCAGAAAAGAGCTAAGACAGCCCAGCTATTACAGAGGGGCGAGCAGAAGCAGGTGGGGGAAATCGGGATGCGACGTAGGCAAACGGACAGTACTTGTGCGAAAATACGATTCAATATTGAAAGTTCTATCGTCACTGGAAAACGCGAACATATTTCTGGAACGTACTATACTCAGTAACTCAGTACTGCTTACTATCTGCGGTCTTGGTTCTGTGTGGAGTTGGAACTTCCTTAGTAGAAGGGATGGGAGTGAAGTACATTCAAAAACTCAGGTAACCTTCAAAGCAGAATTCATTAGATTCTATGAACTTGAGCCACCTTTGAGATTTTTATCCCGCGATGGTACTAGTTTGGTATGCTCCTTGATCTGTTAGATGTTTTCCATTTATATATTAATTTGAGAATACAAACTGTCAAAGACTGCATTGCACGTCCGTTTGGAACATATTCCCAGTGAATCACAGTTTCAAATTACCACCAGACACATAACATTACATTAGGGCCGAACCGATTTTAACGACGACTAACGGGGATCGAGCTACTGTTTGAAGTGCCAGAGTTGCGATAATATACCCATTTTGCATCACATGTGACAATTCGCCTGATAAATATATCAGGATTAACGTTGAGCTGACGAAGATATCCACTCTGCGTTGAGTCTGTTCTAATTGCAGTTCACCTTATGGTGTAATAGTAGGCCTAAGTATCACCGAGAACAGTTTTATATTACATGTAAACCAATATCCTGTGTTACGAGCAATGCTTACAACTTTACACGTGCAGCTTCTCGATGACCAAGTTTTACAGTGTTCATATCGTCTAGTATAGCGTTTCAATGCAATACCTTGCCTTTATTGCATATTGTCTTCTCTCTGGAGAATCTTTTTGACCTGGTGCCATTTAAAATTTACCACTTACTTACTTACTTACTTACTTACAAATGGCTTTTAAGGAACCCGGAAGGTTCATTGCCGCCCTCACATAAGCCCGCCAGCGGTCCCTATCCTGTGCAAGATTAATCCAGTCTCTATCATCACACCCCACCTCCCTCAAATCCATTTTAATATTATCCTCCCATCTTCGTCTCGGCCTCCCTAAAGGTCTTTTTCCCTCCGGTCTCCCAACTAACACTTTATATGCATTTCTGGATTCGTCCATACGTGCTACATGCCCTGCCCATCTCAAACGTCTGGATTTTAAGTTCCTAATTATGTCAGGTGAAGAATACAATGCGTGCAGTTCTGTGTTGTGTAACTTTCTGCATTCTCCTGTAACTTCATCCCGCTTAGCCCCAAATATTTTCCTAAGCACCTTATTCTCAAACACCCTTAACCTATGTTCCTCTCTCAGAGTGAGAATCCAAGTTTCACAACCATACACAACAACCGGTAATATAACAGTTTTATAAATTCTAACTTTCAGATTTTTGGACAGTAGACTGGATGATAAGAGCTTCTCAACCGAATAATAACACGCATTTCCCATATTTATTCTGTGTTTAATTTCCTCCCGAGTGTCATTTATAATTGTTACTGTTGCTCCAAGATATTTGAATTTTTCCACCTCTTCGAAGGATAAATCTCCAATTTTTATATTTCCATTTCGTACAATATTCTGGTCACGAGACATAATCATATATTTAGTCTTTTCGGGATTTACTTCCAAACCGATCGCTTTACTTGCTTCAAGTAAAATTTCCGTGTTTTCCCTAATCGTTCGTGGATTTTCTCCTAACATATTCACGTCATCCGCATAGACAAGAAGCTGATGTAACCAGTTCAATTCCAAACCCTGCCTGTTATCCTGAACTTTCGTAATGGCATATTCTAGAGCGAAGTTAAAAAGTGAAGGTGATAGTACATCTCCCTGCTTTAGCCCGCAGTGAATTGGAAAAGCATCAGATAGAAACTGACTTATACGGACTCTGCTGTATGTTTCACTGAGACACATTTTAATTAATCGAACTAGTTTCTTGGGAATACCAAATTCAATAAGAATATCATATAATACTTCCCTCTTAACCGAGTCATATGCCTTTTTGAAATCTATGAATAACTGATGTACTGTACCCTTATACTCCCATTTTTTCTCCATTATCTGTCGAATACAAGAAAATGTGAAATGTGTATGTAATAAAGCACTGTTCTCCCCATTCCTGTTTAAAAAACGTGTGAGAGGATTTCAATGCTACATTTTGAAGACATGTCCCTGACCAATAGTCAGTGCGCCACTGATGAACTCGTGTTCACTAAACGCTATGAGTAACAAGTCTGACGGTGGGGAATGACCCTAGATCGGACTGCTCTGCTTACGTTAGTGCTTATTTCAAGGGCTATGTTAAAACACGAAAAATACTTATGTATGCCATAGATTTTCCAGAACTTTGTAAATTACTAATATCTCCTTCCATAGGTGCCGACTTTCAGAAATCTTTTGACATGCTCCCCCCCCCCCAAATGGTTTTCCAAATCACCATTGCTCATGTGATTCTGGTAGTTCATGAACTTAAACAAATGCTGATGCTCCTGCTGCTGCTAGTCTTAGTTCTACAGGGACATCATTTTATTTTTACTTCAATTTTTATTGTACCTGAGTTTTGGAATGTACTTCACTCCCACCCCTTCTACTAGTAAACTTCCAACCGTTCACGACACAGAGCCGAGGGCGCGTAAGCAGTACTGAGTTACTGAGTATAGTACGTTCCAGAAATATGTTCGCGTTTTCCAGTGACGAAAGAGCTTTCAATATTGAATCATATTTTCGTACGGGCACTGTCGTCCGTTTCCCTATGTCGCATCCCGGTTTCCCCCACCTGCTTCTGTTCGCCCCTTTGTAAAGTCTAGTAGCTGGGCTATCTTAGCTTTTTCTGAAAACAATAATTTCTGTTAGGAATTGGACGTCTACGTAATATTATTCAAGTGTTTAAAATAACTTAAATAAAAGGGCCTCCTTAAGTAATTAACTGTCGCGTGATTTCCCCCCCCCCTTTCTACAACCCTGCGACAAAACCACTTGAACGGACAGTAGATAGCATTTCTGAGTGATTTTATCTTTTCGGATCGGGCAGAAGTGAAGATTGAATTTACAGTACGTAAGGTACCCCTTTATAGAGTAGGTACAGAATTATTTCAACATGAGTTACTCGTACGAAGGGCGAAACTGGTAATTGGAATTAGGTACAATAGTCTATAGTGCGATAATATGCACAAAAGAACTGAAGCCTGTATCGAAATGAACGGCCACCATTTTCAATAATGTGTTTAAATATCCATATTATTATTTTTCAATTTAACTTCTTTCTCTATATTGTATGCTAATGTGCTGTAGACAGTATAATATACACTGCATAATGAATACGTTCGCATGGATAACTCAGTTCGTGAGTAAGAACACTTATTCTTAATACAGTACTGAATTTTGATTAAACAAAAGCCTAATGAAAATTATCGAACTCAAAATTGCGATATTTCCTAGTTTACATAAATGGATGAACCACTTTTCTTCCCTCCTATACCTAGTAAAGTGATTTGTATTTTACGCCAGTATCATCGAACTCCGTCGTGAAAAGGGTAGCAAACGGTGTTTCCTGTTTCAATCGTTAATGGAAAGGTATAGCCAGGTTAATATTAAAAATGTTAGTAAAAATAAAATAATGTCCCTTTACTATAACTCAAAAAGTCCTAAAATACGAATTAGCCAAATATGTAACATTACAACAAGTAGTGTTTATGTTATACCAAGAGTATATACAGTCATTTGGGGTAACTTTGTATTACTGCTATCATACTTTTATACTTACCTAAAATAGTGTCTATTGAAATTGATGTTTAAGAATAAATTACTCCAGAAACTACTTATTTCATGGGTTGAGACATAATAACCATCAAAAGCTATATTTCAAATAGGTGAAATTTAACATTCAATGATGGTACAAAGTTACACGGATAATTGGGGTAACTTTGTATAACATATGTGTTTTCTATTAAAAACCTTTATCTACATTCCCCTTCAAATTCAAGGTAACTTATTATCATACAATAATAATAATAATAATAATAATAATAATAATAATAATAATAATAATAATAATAATAATAATAATAAATAATCCGTGACGCTACAGCTCGTGAAGGGCCTAGTCCGACCAGCCGGCTGCTGGCCTCACGCCCACATGTCGAAGCAGAGGTGGACGATCATCCAACCAGAATAGAAGTATCATGTGGTTAGCACGATGATCCCCCCAGCCGTTATAGCTGGCATTCGCAACCGGATTTCGCTACCTATCGCAGCTCCCCAAGTGCATCACGATGCTGGGTGGGCACCGGTCCCATACACTGGCCGAAATTTCATGAGAATTTCTTCCCCCATGAGGACTCGAACCAGCGCGCATTCCGTAACGCGAGTCCTAGGCAGGATACCTTAGTCCACGACGCCACGGCGCGGGACACTCATCTTTCATTATAATAATGATAATAATAATAATAATAATAATAATAATTATTATTATTATTATTATTATTATTATTATTATTATTACTATTATTATTGTTAAGGGTGTTTGAGAATAAGGTTCTTAGGAAAATATTTGGGGCTAAGCGGGATGAAGTTACAGGAGAATGGAGAAAGTTACACAACACAGAACTGCACGCATTGTATTCTTCACCTAACATAATTAGGAACTTAAAATCCAGACGTTTGAGATGGGCAGGGCATGTAGCACGTATGGGCGAATCCAGAAATGCATATAGAGTGTTAGTTGGGAGACCGGAGGGAAAAAGACCTTTGGGGAGGCCGAGACGTAGATGGGAGGATAATATTAAAATGGATTTGAGGGAGGTGGGATGTGATGATAGAGACTGGATTAATCTTGCACAGGATAGGGACCGATGGCGGGCTTATGTTAGAGCGGCAATGAACCTTCGGGTTCCTTAAAAGCCATTTGTAAGTAAGTAAGTATTATTATTATTATTATTATTATTATTATTATTATTATTATTATTCTGGCGAAGTTAAGGCCATCAGGCCTTCCCTTCCACTTAGCCAGAAACAGGAGATGCTGATACAATTTTACTAATATTTAAAGAACAATAAAAAAGAAATATACAGTCATACAAGCACAAGTTGAGTAAATTAATGCAAACGTACTAAAGAATAATTACAAAATAATATATAGTTACATTCAATGAATATGCAAGCGATAAGTGAACCAATATTATAAAATACAAGAATAACAAACTCAAAGTAAATTATAATTATACAACACTGAGCGTAGACTATGACTTATATGAGTGACTTGGGATATTGCTACGGTATGATTCTTTATGCACCTTCTGCACACAACCGGCGCTACTGGTATTGATAACGTAATGTTTTGATCCCTGCGCATATAACTTGAATCCATGAAATCACCACAGTGATCCGAGCATTGATCATCTCTATTCTAAAATCTGAATTCTTCTTTGATGCGTATTGTATTGTGTATATAGTTTCATGAAGTTTGGATTTATTTTAGCATATGTAGGGCCTATATCAGGAAATGAATAAGGGAAAAGACA
Organism: Periplaneta americana; assembly: GCF_040183065.1. Classification (NCBI taxonomy): domain Eukaryota; kingdom Metazoa; phylum Arthropoda; class Insecta; order Blattodea; family Blattidae; genus Periplaneta; species Periplaneta americana. The sequence continues at coordinate 162,596,121 of NC_091131.1, forward strand.
GGGAGAACAGTGAGACATTTTTTATTAGATGGTCAATTTTGATGTTGAGATGTTGGTAACAGTGAATAATATAATACATAACATTTTATTTCATATGAAGTCACAAAAAGGTTTATTGAAAACGTAGAACATTTACTGTAACAATAAAACTAATTAGCACTATAACAGAAAATACAAACACAATTTTATGTGTTTATTATCTACATATATATATATATTATTTTTAATTCGCTAATCAAATTCTTCACAGTTTTAACACAATAGGTTCATTTACCAACTCATTAACTTTCAATATTACTTCAAACTGGTCAGACCACATCCAGTGCCTTCCCTTATTGGCTTTACAAGTGACTTTGTATCTGGAGATCAGACCATGCAGATCAATGCCATTAACTGTAAGCCTATCAGGGAAGAGTGATTCTTTAGCAGACAAGCAAACATTCTGATGGAGGCAGATAAGAAAGTTAATTTTTTTTCTTCCACCATGTTAATAAAGTCAAAAGAAGTACTTATACAAATTTTGGCCACTCGACCGCAATTACGAGGGCCGTAAAGAAATAAGTTCGCCAGGGGCCGTTAACAGAAAGAAAACACAACTTCATTGGAAAAATTTATTGGAACAGACACAGCAATTATTGAGCTATTTTGGCACTATTGATTGAAAATGTAATGATCCACTGACGTCCAGTGGCGTAGCGTCAATGTAAGCTAAAAAGCTTAGCTTCCCCAGTTAATAATAATTTCAAAATAACCTGGAGTTTAAGGAGAAAATTATTTATTAATTTTAATAGAATTTATATTTACGTGTTAAATATTGCGATGAGGCAGCCCAGGATGATTTGTGATGCAGCAGTAAACAAGAAGCCTGCACACACCAGCTTCCAAGAAGACCGGTTTCTTCTGTTTAATCCACTCCGCAGATTTTCCATCCCTTTCTAACTAAGCTACCCTAGTCGCAAGGCTCGCAAAGAAGCTAGCTTTAACATTTAAATTAAGTAGTTTCCGAGTTATCCCTTTTCGTCAGTTGTGTTCAGTTGAAGTGTTAGTGTGCATTGTGGCTGATATAATAAATAATGAGCGAAATAACAGTTCCTGACACTAATTTACTTGAATTTTTTTAGGACAATTGTATTATCAACACCGACTTACGAACAAAAGTGTGATTTAAAAAACAAATGACCGACTCCCTTGCTGTCAATGAAGGACACAACCAAAAGACAGACGCATACTTACGTAAAAAGGTAAAAGGTAAAGGTATCCCCGTAACATGCCATGAAAGCACTTGGGGGGCATGGAGGTAGAGCCCCATGCTTTCCATGACCTCGGCTCTAGAATGAGGTGGTGTGGTCGGCACCACGCTCTGACCGCCTTTTACCCCCGGGAAAGACCCGGTACTCAATTTTATAGAAGGCTGAGTGAACCTTGGGGCCTTCTGAAAGTTTGGCAACGAGAAAAAATCCTGTCACCACCTGGGATCGAACCCCCGACCTTCCAGTCCGTAGCCAGCTGCTCTACCAACTGAGCTACCACTAATATTGTGGTTTCTCTAAGTATGACAGGGAGTGAGCTAATGTTATACGTATACGTGTCTATTTGTTAAGAGATATGTGTAAACCGTGAAATCATATTTTACTACGTATCATTTGAGGTCATGCCTTATTGGTGTTACTTACGATGTTCCAACCAATCTTCGACTGCTGACTTGAAATTGACTACTATTTATTTTAAGACTGTATTTTTGTAATACGTTTTCTCATATTGCATGAAAGACAACTTGAGTTAGCTTCCCCTGCTCAAAATTTCATGCTACACCACTGCTGACGTCATTGAATTACGTATAATTTCCCTCCTATGGTATTGCTATCTTGTTACTTTGTTTCTCTCTATTAAAATGTCACTTGAGATAGAATGCAACGTTTTGCATGGAAATGACACACACCACTGTTTTGTTTATGATCGATTGTTATTCTAAGCATGTTTTCGTGCGGTTTCGATCGTTCGAGGTGAAAGGTGTCCCTTGTTAGTTTAAAAAATTCATACATACGGTGCTTATAATTGGATTTGCTTTGCGTTTTGATTTGATGTGAAATATAAATTGCTATTGAAGACTGGAGTGAATATTGCATCAAAGTATTGAAAATGAGCTCTCCAACAAATGAGAAGAACATGTACTCGTACGTACACCACAACTAGATGTTAGAAGGATAATAGGCCTACAGTACAAATATAGGATATAATGAAGGATGGATAGAACAGAGAAAAATTCTTTGAGCCACCGGGATTCGAACCCAGGTTTTCAGCTCTATGTGCTAACGTGTCTCGGTGCCAGGGAGAATTACATTTCTCTGTTGCATTCATCCTTTATCGTAGGGTAACACAGAAATTCATCACTTTTAACAAACAGTTTGCTTCAAATTTGGTGGCTTTTTGAATTCAAACTATATAAATCATTATAATTAATTCTCAGCAAGCAATATGTATACATAACTCAATTCTGAACAAAACCATCTTTACAAGATTTAGAGGAACTAGCATATGTACTTTGCTACATCATAATAGAAGTGTAGGATATTTCTACTTTATATAGGTAAAGGTACGAAGATCATTTGAAGGCCCCAGAGTATAAATAATTATACGAATAATGGAAACACAGGAATTAAAGAATTAAGATATATTTTAAATAGAGGAGGATAGTATTGTCAAAAAAACGCTAATGTATATCAGGATTTAAAATAACTAAGAGAGAATAAATCAGTTTAAAATGTGTGTAACAAGGATATAGGATGATTGCTGCCATCTACCGTTCAGAGAGAGAGTCTAGAAAACTGAACATAGATTGCGTACCCTGTGCTAAAGAAATACTGTAAAATTAGCTACATTAATCCCAAACTGAGCTCATTTCCAACATCTTTAGTTGTAACTGAAGCAGTAAACGATTTTTACTAAAGTAGTAAGCATAATCGGCAAGGCGTATCCATTGTTGAGTCTGGGTTCATTGCGGTTTTCAGTATCAAAATGAGTACACAGGCATTTCTAGAAACTAAAAAGCGCTCTAAAAAGTACCAGATAGGGAGAAGGAGTGGTTCGCCGATATAATGAAGAAGGCTAGTGGATGTGATTGAGTGTAAAAAGCACGATGTCAAAATGTTAAGCAGAAAGAAAGATGCATACATAAAAAACATACATGAAATTCAAGGCAAAGAAAGCGAAATTTAAGTGGAATTGAGAAATAAATCAGATTGGCGGCGGGAAATTGAAACAAAAATTTCTTCTAAATTCTATTATTTCTTAAATAAAAGCAAACGTATATACGGTATAATATTGGCTTACAAATGATATTGATATTTTACTTGGTTATTTAACTGCTAGATTACCCTTTAATAATTCCAAATAATAAATGTAATTCCCTTTATTGATTATAGTTCACGTTCACACTTTGTTTGTTAAAAACATAAAATTGTTTAGTCACACGTTAAAAAGTGTTAAATTTTTTTAAAAACGTATATACATTGGACAGACGGCCCGTTTCGACGAGATGTTACGTCTTCATCAGTGTCCCCTCAACTACTAGTGATCTTGAATTCTGCGATGTGCATTTGTCGGTTGTAGGGGTGGGGGTATGTTGCTCTTATAGTGGGGGCTGGTTGTTTGTGTGTTATGACGTATCATGACATCGAATAATGTGTGGGTATTGAACTGTAATTGTGTATTAGGTATATGTTGTGGGTATGTTATTGTATGTTTATATATTTCGTATTGTTCTAGGATGTTTAACTGTGAACTTTTTGGTGTGATGTGTAAAATTTCCATATCTGTTTCTATATTATTGTAGTCATGATTATTGTTGATAATGTGGTCTGCATAATTTGATGTGATGTAGGGTTTGGTTATAGCTTTAATATGTTCATTATATCTTGTGTGAAAGATCTTCCTGTCTGTCGTATGTAAAAATGTGGACAACTATTGCATTTTAATTTGTAAACTCCAGTGAATTATATTTATTTGAATGTTTAATGTGATTAATTAGATAGTCGTGTTTTGAGTTATTTGTTTTGTATGCTCTCTTGTATTTTAGTTTTCTGAATGAAGTTGCAATTTTGTGAGTATTGGTATTGTGATATGTTAATGTTATGTATTTATTCTCACGTGGAGTTTGTGTTGGTTTGTTCTGTTTTGTTTTGCCTTTTTTATTAGTGTGTCTATCATGTTAGGGTTATATCCATTGTCTTGTGCTATATATTTTATTGTGTTTAGTTCTTCAGTGTAGTTGTCATTGTTCATTGGTATGTTAATTAATCTGTGTGTCATTGTACGGAAAGCTGCATGTTTATGTCGTATGGGATGATTTGATGAATTGTGTATATGTGTTGTGGTTGTAGTGGGTTTCCTGTATATTTTGAATTTGTGTCTGTTATTTGTTTTGGTTATGGTGATGTCTAAGAAGTTTATAGCTTGATTATGTTCTGTTTCTATTGTATACTTTAATTTGGGATGTATTTTGTTGAGTTGTTGATGTAGTTTTCTATTTGTCTTTTGTTTCCATTACATAGAGCTATTATGTCGTCTACATATCGATGCCAGTACATTATTCTCTCTGCGTGTTTGTTGTTGTCAGTGTTTAGTATGTGTGTTTGTTCTATGTTGTGAATAAACATTTCAGCTAATATGCTTGATATAGGTGAACCCATTGGTAATCCTTCAGTTTGTGTATAGTATTTATTGTTATGTGTGAAATAATTTTGTTTTGTTTAATATAATTCCATCTACCAAAATTTAATATTCAAGCAATTGCTATTAGTAAACAAACATCTCCAATCCGATTAGGTATCTCTGTATTAATTATACCGCATTATAAGACTTAATATTTTGATAACAAATAACTAAAGAATAAGGAACTCGCTCGAGCGCAAGTCCGGATTAGGAAGCAAACGCTACTGCCCGAGCTACGCCGGTGGCTAAATGATGTTGACAAATTAAAAATTTAAAGAAATAAAAAATGATGTACATAATAAAAATCAAATTAATTTCATCTAATATTGTTTTGTACTTGTTTGTGATTTTATTGTAATTATCATTTCAATTATGAATACATAAGATACTTTCAATACCCTGTTGAAATATTCACTCCAGTCTTCAATAACAATTTATATTTTACATAAAATCAAAATTTAAAGCAAACATAATTATAAGCACCGTATGTATGAATTATTTAATCAAAGAAAGCCACCGGTGTAGCTCAGTCGGCTGAGACGCTCGCCTGCAGATTCAGAGTTGCGCTTAGGAGTGGGCTCGATTCCCGCTTGGGGTGATTACCTGGTTGGGTTTTCTCCGAGGATTCCTCCAACTGTAAGGTTAATATCGGGTAATCTATGGCGAATTCTCGGCCTTATCTCGCCAAATACCATCGCATTATCACATGTTCTATAACGCTGAATAACCAAGTAGTTGATGCAGCATCGTTAAGAAACCAAATAAAAAAAAAATACCAAATAAAAAAATAAAATGGAGCAACAATGATATTTTGAAGTACATACAAACTGCATAGCCCTACATTTTTACCTTAATTTTAGAATAAGTATCACACTGCTCTCCACAGGCTAATTTTAATCAGTTAACTATATGAAAGACTTAGGCCCAATTGTATATAACTTCCTGACTAAAGATCAACTTTGATCGAAGATCGAAAAGTGAACCCAGTTCAGACACTTCTTCTATTGTATAGAACTTTTCTGCGATCAAATTACCTTGGTTCAAATGCAATCTAAGTTCACGTGAAAAGGGATTTGGCAACATCGCATAAACAGGTGAAATACGTGATGCGCGGACAGGTGTGTTCAGTGTTGCCAATCCAGCGACTTTACCTCTTTTTCAACGACAACTTCTTTTAACTTTTATATTGCTTAAATACGGATTTAGTGACCTTTTTAGCACCCCATAGTGACAAAATTTAATCTTTCTTTGTTGATAATGAGAAATCTAGCGACTTTACAACTCCTTTTTGGCGACTTTCCGTACACTCTGTTGGAGACACTGTTTTTTTTTTTTTTTTTGCAATGTAAATAATGGCGGACAATAAGAAGAAGGTTAACCGTTCTCCGAGTTGTTATCATGTTATGGTGTTTGATACTGCTAAACATAATAAAGCTTTATAAAACCACAATTTTCGTTTAGTAATACAGTTAATTGAAAATTTATGAATGTACCTATCATATCCATTAATAATTAATGGTTGTTATAAACATAATATAATTATAGGTTATGTTATTTGATATTGCTGAACACGATAGAGCCTTATAAAATATAAGATTTTGTATTCAGGCAAGGAATTGAAAGAAATATATATGTACCTATCATATCTATTAATATTAATAATAATGGATATTTTATTTGCACAATCTGTCACTCGTATATTTCAAACAGAAAAGAAATAACTGAACTTGGATCATCTAACTTAATCGGAGAAATTTCTTCAGTCAAAGTTGACTTTAGTTTGAGACAAATTAATCTCAGATTAGACTTTATACAACACAAAATTCCAAGTTCAGCTGAAACAAGGATCAATTTAACCTCTGATCTAAGATTAAATGGTTTATACAATCGGGCCTTAGGCCTACTGACAGCGTTGCCAGCTGCATTTGCTGCCTGTTGCAATTCTCGTTCACCGATGTCTTCCATTCCACGGGATCAGCTTCAAACACATCGCCGACTTCTAGTCCAGAGTTATAGCAGCAGCTATATACATAGAATAGAGCGAGTGAGCGAGAGAGAGAGAGATAAGATTTCCAAATTTGGTTGGCCTAAATCTCATGGTTTTAGTCAGAATCTGAGAACTTTTTTTTCCATAAACCAAACGTGTGTTATTCAATATTTCTTGTAAGGGTATGAAGAACTGTAATGTCATTCGACTGCTGTTTTGGGACCGAAACACAGGTGTCACCATATATTTCGAGAGAACATACCCACTATCACCGACCAACTATCTATCATACTGTCCCTTTTCAGATCCAGGAGCAACAGTGCCAATGTCCAAATGCGTGCATCATGTGTAGGATCTTGCCAGCGGCTTACTGTATTCAAAATGTTCAGTTCGCATCACTAATAACTTGAGTATTGATGGAATACAAATTTTTACGGTTCCCACACAGTTCTGAATTAGGTCCTGGAGGACAGAGCATGGAGTTATGTATACAATCAATAGCCTATCACATTCGGAAATCGACAGAGTAGGAAGAATTCTTTGTTATTGTGTAACATTTTTCGACTATTAGGCAGTGATACATACAATGTTTTAAGGCAACCAAAATATTTAATACATTATCAAACGCCGTGCCAGCTGTAATTCGAAGTACATTATTAATAAATATCCTGCAACTACTTAAAAAATGCCGAACAAGGCAGTTGTAATCTTGGGATAATGCTGAGTTCCTTTCAGAATTGTGTTGTGGAAATTGTTCCATTATTTCAAGCAGCATATCTGAATCGATTTTTCAGTAGGTTATTTTACGACGCTTTATCAACAGCTTAGGTTATTTAGCGTCTGAATGAGATGAAGGTGATAATGCCGGTGAAATGAGTCCGGGGTCCAGCACCGAAAGTTACCCAGCATTTGCTCATATTGGGTTGAGGGAAAACCCCGGAAAAAACCTCAACCAGGTAACTTGCCCCGACCGGGAATCGAACCCTGGCCACCTGGTTTCGCGGCCAGACGTGCTAACCGTTACTCCACAGGTGTGGACTATCCGAATCGATAATTGCAAAAACAACATGAGTCAACATTTTTACGAAATTGAGTTAATGTCATATTTAGAGTTCGTGGAATTGCCACAAGAATCGTAAGGTTTACTACGCTCGCGATATAGACTGTATGAGAAGGGGCCGTGCAACGGATGGAGTATGCCTCTGATGTAAACACTGAGCAGTATACTGCGGTTACAATAAAACCTGTATCCTGCATTCAAGAAATATAATGAATGATCATTGAAGGAAGAAATGTCCGGACAAGTAAGTACACAATTATTTTATTGGGAGATATATTAACTCCTATAATTTAATGTAATATACTCACATCATCCTTGAATATGTGCATTGTAGTGAAGAGTTACGTACATTTTGAGCGACTGCAAAGTGAACCTCCTACGATGGTCACTCAAACAGTTTTTATATTGGGAAAAAAATACGTTCAACATCACACGATGTAATAGGTGCATATTTAAAGAACGGAAAGTCACTACTTTTTAGTACACCAACTTCAGACGTCTTGTCGTGACCTGATAGTACATAATTTATAATACGATGTTGTGAATAGGAAGAAATTTTTAGCAATAATGTTCCTCAACTTACATTTCACTTCTTCTGAAATTAGTGAATTGTTATTTTGGATAACGGTTTGTAATACTTTATCCACTATATTAAGGGCTTCTGAGAGGTGTAGTTTAGAAGATTCTAACAGGGTGATGCTTTTGGACAAGATTTTAAAATTAGAATCAATGAACAGAATATCTTCCAATAGCTGTTCAGAAGGCAATGATTTTACAGCTGCAACAGCGGAACTGTCTGTGCTATCCAATGCATCAGTTACCTCCATTATTTCTCCGTAATATTCTGCATAATAATTAACAGCATCCAACCACGTTTTCCAACGGGTCAAGACTGGCTGCGGGGGTAGGGGTATTCCAGGGACAATTGTTTGGAACAGCAACACTCTCATTGTGGTATGTTTGATTGAATTCTTGTCTGCGCTGAACAAATGTTAAGCTTTGACTATTCCAACCACAGTAATGCAAAAGCAAGTGCTTACATAGGTATACATTAGCTGTAGCTGCTCTATCTATTTGGACCGGTCACACCTCTCAACATGAACTGCTTATACTACGAGACCGGGCGGTCGCTCATCTCTTCTATAATACCGTACATCGGCAACCTGATTGCATGCTGCGTGTGGCAATTCAACGAAGTCTAGTCATAATCCTACTCGTAGAAGGTAGTTACACATATGGTGTAAAAGGGGCATAAGTCGGATTAGTCTTTGCTAGAATATCAAGTCCTAATATAGGTGAGTGAGAGCAAGAAGCACATGAGTCAATGGCTCATGCTGTTTTTGCGCCCAACGAGTATTATGAACTTGCAGCCGTTTTTCAGCAATCACGTTGCCAGTACTGCATTCATTTCACATAATTCGACTCATGGTTAGACACTTGTAAAGACGTCTGTCATTTAAGTGTTCTGTGTTCAGTAGCACAGTATAACATGTCAAGTAGTGATGATTCTGAAAGTGTTCCAGAGTACTCAGGGAAGAAAAAAGAAAGGAACTTGGACATTCATTCTTGCCAAATGACAGAGATTTCGGTGTCACCAAGAAGAAGCATGATAGGATCTACGTTCCTGGAGAATACAAAACAATCATTGAAGGAACATGCAAAACATTTTCAGTTGAACATCTGGCAGCTGAAGATATATTCGACTTCAAAGCCTGGTGACCAGCTCATTATAAGCGGAGATGTCTTTCCAATGAATCATATGGAAAAGAAGTTCCAAGACATTCGAAAATTTCATTTGCACCATCTGAGCTTATGACCTTCAAATATGAAGCAGAGAACAAGGGTACTGTTGTTATACAAAGCTATATCGACGGTATATCTTCACATACTTTCAAATTTAATAAACCCAATATCATTTTTGCTATGCCTATCGGGAAATCCGTTAGGAAAGGTACCCATCAAGAAGTCCAAACTTCAACGTACTGAAAAACTTGTCTCATACATCCCTCATGAGTTCCAGCAATGGTATGACGATCTGAAACAATGGACGTCGGAAGGCAGTGAAGAAGAAGAAGAAGAAGAAGAAGAAGAAGAAGAAGAAGAAGAAGAAGAGGGCGATGAAATATTCTGAGAAGGAACTGATCAAGTTTTAACACAGATTTCCGACAATAAGAACAAGAAAAACCATAGATTTTTAATGGTTGATATTTGTATTCGTTATGTTGAATTTATCATTGCATTAACAAATTACATTAAGTACATATGCTATGTCAAATAATTTAGTATGATTACATTAAAAAGGCAATGTTTAGTTAAAAACAGTATTCAATTAAGTTGATTAGTGCAAAAACCACATGAGTCCCAAACTTATTAATTCAAATTCCTCTCTACATTAGTGAAATACATTAACTACAATGAACTCATCTAATACGAATGGTTATTTGCAATTACATAGAGTGAGCAGGTTATTTTCGATGCAGCAATGTGATAACAAATTTGTTTGTGCGAGATCGTGCGTATTTGCTTGGTTTCCGCACAAAACCAATCCGCGGTAAGTCTAAAATTCCACATTCAGTATTCCCAACCTAACACACATAACAATTTCCCTCTTCTTACCGCTTAAGTGACATATTGATTTTGCTGCTTTAGACTTTTAACATATTATTTTTAGAGACGTTCAATATAGTAATAATTATACATTGGAAACTTACCACTGCAATTTCACCTAAATTGCACTGTTAATTATTGTTTTTAAATATTTGCAAAAATTAAGTAAAGTCTACAACTCCACTAAAGTTACTGCATTCGTGACAGTAGCATTAAGGAAGCCGTGAAAAAATCAACAAGAATCCAGATGCCGATGTTATTACTGCAATATGTTATATAAATAATATTGTTAAAATATTAAAATGAAAAATAAATCATTACATAACCTTACCGTTTGTTTTAAGTTCGCATTTATAGACTGGGGGGGGGGAAAAGAGACGTATATCACGGCCTGCTGGAGTATAGTAAACACAGAAAACATTTTAAAGCAACAATGTTGAAGATAGATATTTTTGTTTTGCAAATTTGCCGTTATTGAACAGAAACCAAGATGGAGATTTCATTGCGACTAATTAGAAATTCGTCTTCCAGGTATGTAATAAACGATCTTCGCACACAATAATGTACGATACACGAGCGGTATGTTTTCTTTCAATTCTCGGAAATTAAAAAAGCTCAACTACGTTTCGCTTTTTCAAACTTTTCCTCGAACATGAAAACTTCAACATACCGCTCTTGTAACGCATATTACTATTATTGCTTCTCCTGTAAATTTAAGAATTGGCGACTCATGTGCTTTTCGCAAACATGGATTCAATTCTATAGAGTCTTACGCAATCCAAATCCCTTTCTGAATTCGTGGGCGTTGTACAATGTCTCTTCTCGCCTTAATTACCCTCATTGGTGGGATACCACATTCTTCCTCCATCTCAATATACTTAACATAATATAAGATATACATTTGATATGAAATGTAACTCATACAGCACTCCAAACGCAACATAACACAGTTATTCTACACGTTTACTCCACCTCCTGACAAGGAGTAAATTTTTGGTCTGATTTACTCCAGAACTTACTAGGTTAGTAACATACACTTTGTTGGTTCTCGCCACCATTTGTGGAGTAAATTCAATTCAATAATTTTACTACTTTAGTAATTTACTACTTTAGTTCATTACTCTCCACTGGAAGTCACCTATTTCCTTGTCGCTTACTGATTTACCACTTTAGTTTCGTTTACCCCTGGCTGGTGCACGCCATCAATGTACTTATATTATTATTTTAGTAAACTGCTACAACATTTCTGACAGAGACTCGAATTCGGCGAGCCAGAACTCATCCCTCCATCTCCCTCCATGCGCACATGCAAGTGGCCCACATGACAAATGCAAAATACAGACGTGGACAAATTATTAGCAAAATTGAAGATTTTTATTATATATTTTTTATAAAATATGATTCTTTAATTTAAACTACAGTTGAAATCTTTGCGTATTTCCAAATTATTAGAAAAATGGAAAATTTGTATTGTATATTTTAACAAAATTAGACTCTTCAATTTAGACTACAATTGATATTTCTACGTATTATTTAAAATTATTAGCAAAACTGAAGATTTGTATTATATATTTTTACAAAATTCCACTCTTCAATTTGGACTACAGTTTACATTTTGGATATTTCTAAATTATTAGCAAAATTGAAGATTCTTATTAGGCCTATATACAGGGTGTTTAAAAATACGGGGTATAATTTCAGGTGTGTATTTCTCACATGTAGACAATCAAAATAGTTCATTACAACATGTGTCCGGAAATGCTTCATTTCCGAGTTATGCCCTTCACAACATTGAAATTCACCGGAACGTTTTTCTTTCCGCAGGTCGTTGTCATTACAGAAGATGTTCAAAATGTCCACCTCCTGCTTGAATACAGTGCTCACATCGATGTCTCATTGACCTGCGAACACGATCCCAAACTCCACGAGTATTGCGTATGTCCTCAGAACATGCCACAATTCGATTCCGAAGGGATTCCAAATCAGGCACCGGAGACGAATAAACCAATGATTTTAAATGGCCCCACAAGTAGAAATCGAGAGGGTTCAGATCAGGTGAGCGTGCAGGACAAGCAATTGGGCCACCTCTACCTATCCATCGATCAGGAAACCTTCGATCCAAGTACCGGCGAGCCGTACGACTGAAGTGTGCAGGAGCGCCATCATGCAAGAAGTGAATTTGTTGACGATTGATCAGTGGAGTGTCTTCTAAAACATGAGGTATTGTAATTTCGAGGGAAAAATTGTTCCGGGGCCGGGTATCGAACCCGGGAACTTTGGTTAAACGTACCAAAGGTCCCGGCTTCGATACCTGGCCCCGGAACTATTTTTCCCTCGAAATTATTCAAATTAACTTTACAGGGAGTTATTCTTGAAAGCTTAATTTGCATGAGGTATTGTGTTTTCCAGGAAGTTTGTGTACGCCTGCCCCGTAAGTCTGTTTACAAGTGCATGGGGTCCAACTAATCGATCACCAATGATACCGGCCCACATGTTGAGGGAGAACCGCACCTGGTGATGAGATGGAACAGTTGCACGTGGGTTTTCATACGCCCATACATGCTGGTTGTGGAAATTTGTTATGTCATGTCGTGTGAACTGTGCTTCATCTGTAAATAATACTAAGGCAGGAAAGTTCGGATTTACACCACACTGCTGCAAGAACCACTGACAGAACCTAACTCGTGCAGGGTAATCTGCTGGTGACAGGGCCTGTACACGTTGCAAGTGATAAGGATACAATATTGATACTCTTTCAACAGTCTCCAGACAGTCGTATGAGGAACACTGACTTGCAACGCTACCCTTCGTATGCTGATAGAAGGAGTCATGTTCACAGCCTCCAGAATCTCCTCCTGTGCTTCTGGAGTTGTAGATCTTGGTCGTCCCCTTCCCAAACCAGGAGAGTTACATTTTCCATACTCGCACAGACGGTAATGGAGACGTACAAATGTCTTCCGATCTGGACATTATCGCTGTGGGTACCTCTCCTGGTACAAACGACGAGCCAGCGCAGCATTGCCGTCCGCCTTACCGTACATGAAGTGTATCTCTGCCAGCTCTTGATTTGAATACATGTCGCACAGTCTAACGCCTACACAACACTGAATGTAACCTTCGCCTCGGAATGAACTGTCAGAGTGCCCTCTTAATGTCTCCTTTGACGGCAACGACCTGTGTAAAGAAAAACTTCTGGTGAATTTCAATGTTGTGAAGGCCATAACTCGGAAATAAAGCATTTCCGGACACATGTTGTAATGAACTATTTTGACTGTCTACATATGGGAAATGCATACCTGAAATTATGCCCCGTATTTTTGAAACACTCTGTATTGTTACAAAATTTGACTCTTCAATTTAGACTACCGTTGATATTTTTGCATATTTATATCTACTGTAATGAAATAAGTATGCATAAATGTCAACTGTAGTCTAAATTGAAAAGCAAAATTTTGTAAACTGAAGTATCATAAAAATCGTCAAATTTGTTAATAATTTGTCCGCAACTGTGCAACCTAATGTCGTTTGGTTGCAGATGAATAAATGTTAACAACTATGCTCTTATTTCAAATAGTTGTTTCTCGGAAACTATGGAGAGTAAACTTTGGTTTACAATAAACCTGAAACGGAAACAACGAGAACGAGAACGGAAATAATGTTAAATACATCTATTTTAACAATATTTCCGTTCTCGTTCTCGTTTCCGTTCCCGGTTTATTGTGAACCGGCCTTAAGTAGAAAAGGCATACGTTTATACATTTGTTCTTTAGAATCGTCCGTACTATCACCCATCAACGCATGGCCCGTTTCTCATTAATCCCTCATTGTTATCGTGGCATATCGGCATACAAGCATTTGTTCTACAAGGATTTACCACTACTATAGCATTATTCGCCCCTAATGTAGTTTTGCAGTTTTCAAATGAGTTCCATTCCATCGGTTGACTCTTTTACTTGTATTTGTCAACTTCTTTGCTCTAATCTGGATATTAAGGAAGTTACTAGAGTTCAATCCTAGAAGACAAGTTTCGCTTAGTAGAAAATGAATTGAATAGAAAATAGCAATATGCGTTACAAGAGCGGTATGTTGACGTTTTCATGTTCGAGGAAAAGATTGAAAAAGCGAAACGTAGTTGAGCTTTTTTAATTTCCGAGAACATGAAAACAAACATACCGCTCGTGTATCGTACATTATTATGTGCGAAGATCGTTTATTACATACCTGAAAGAGGAATTTCTAATTAGTTGCAATGAAATCTCCATCTTGGTCTCTGTTCAATGACGGCAACTTTGGAAAACAAATATATCTATCTGCAACATTGTTCTTATAAAATGTTTTCTGTGTTTACTATACTGCAGCAGACCGTGATATACGTCTGTCTTTTTTTTTCCCCAGTCTATGATGAGTCTGGAATCTTGTTGATTTTTTCACGGCTTCCTTGATGTTACTTGCATTACAAATGCAGTAACTTTTGTGGTGTTGTAGAGTTTACTTAATTTTTGCAAATATTTAAAAACAATAATTAACAGTGCAATTTAGGTGAAATTGCAGTGGTAAGTTTCCAATTTATAATTATTACTATATTGAACGTCTTTAAAAATAATATGTTAAAAGCCTAAAGCAGTAAAATGAATATGACGCTTAAGCGGTAAGAATAGGGAAATTGTTATGTGTGTTACGTTGGGAATACTGAATGTGGTATTCCACACTTACCGCGTATTGGTTTTGTGCGGAAAGCAAGCAAATACGCACGATCTCGCACAAAATAAATTGTTATATTTTTGTTGTTCATTGACAGTTTTGTTCACTTATTTTATACGTATTTATTTATATCGTTATGAATCAGACTTTCTCAGTTGTAATTTTCCACGATACTGTTACTCTTGAATCGTCATAAGAGAGAATGAAGTATTTCTACATCCAGTAGTGTAAGATATTTTGAAAACAAGTCACTTGCAGTTCAAATCTTGCGAAAACTTATAGAAGATAAATAAATATCAAGAGGCAGATTGTATCTTGAGGGAGAATACAGAACTTCTGTTCAATGTTCCCTCACAATTTGCAGAAGACGTGGATAACATCAGTGCTCGTAAGGAAACTTGATTGTAGTCTTAAAAGTACAGGGACGCTGTGCTGTATGAAGTTGTTGGGAAACTGATGGCGCCTTCTTCCCCTCCCCCACTACTCATTTCTGGAAGTTTCCTTCAGACAGGGTGCCGCAGCGCCAGCGACTGATTAAGATTCAGCAGAGCAGATGATTGTCGGAAGAGAGCTGGCCGCGTGTAACGAAACCCGTGGCGTCTGCTGGAGGCGCAATGATTTAGAATGCGGCAATAAACGCCATTGAAGTCCGATAACCGACCTCCCGGCGGAATTAAGAGCGTCGAATGTTTTGTTGTCGAATATCCTAGATCAGAGCAATTTTCAGTTACAAGCCGGAGCATGGGTAGGTTTGGCAACGCTGAGTGGAGGCGGGCGGAGGCGAAATAGAGGCATGACGTTTGACGTTTTAGTGCTTTGATTTCGTTGTCACATGTACATTTTCGACATTAATTGATACAAAACTAAGTGCATATGATCAAGATTCAGTGTAATAATAATAATAATAATAATAATAATAATAATAATAATAATAATAATAATAATAATGGCTTTATTTAACCAGGCACAGTTAAGGCCGTAAGGCCTTCTCTTACACTCAACCAGGATTAAAACTTGCTTACATAGTTGAACATAAAACTGGATCAGAATTAAGTAATTACATACTGATACAATTTAGGTACATAATGAGATCAAAAGAGGTAGTTACATGAAAATTTACCTCATAAAATAAAAATAAACATAGTGGAATAATATTAATGTTGTTAGAATCAAATACGAATCACATAAAAACAGAAGCCGATAATTCAATTAAAAAATGTACACGGTAGAAATAAAAATAAACACATTAGTATACATATTAATATTTGATTACAATTAAGTAGGATTTACATAATTAAACCAGAAACCGACAATTGAATAAAATGTACACAAAAAATAGATTAATAATAAAAAACAACACAGTGGAATACATATTGGCGTTAAGTGATAAATAAACACGATTTACATTATTACACAATAAAAATAAGAAACAAAAAAAAATAAAAATAAAAATAAATACAGTGGAACACATCCCATTAAATATTTGCAACGCGTTAGGTCTGGCAACTCATCATAAGATATTTTTCTAATTTACATTTAAAGGAAATTAAAGTTCGGCAGCCCTTGACTTCAGGCGGCAGATAATGTACGTAATTTATTACGGAATTCGAAATGGTATTTCATTTGTTTCAGAATACCGCGTAAGCACTTGCATACAGCCACTTATAACTTAAAAAAGTTAAAAGCGTACGTGTTTTTTATTGATAGCACAAGGCAAAATAAATAAATACTTAAAGAAATGTTACTTGTACCAAAAATAAATAAAATAACAGCGTACTTTCGCAATACCCTATTCCAATCAATTAACCATTATGTGGCTAGTAAATTGACAATGTTTTGCCGTTTTATGTTGCTTCACTTCTGACGTGAAAGGTCTAGGATATCATATACATTTTAATATCTGTCGTGCTTTTCTATAAATATTTCAGATCCCCAGGAAGCCAGTTTTAGTTTGAACCTGGCTAATGACCATAACAATACTGTTATCCTAAATTATTTGTTATAAACTTTTTAAAATACGGAATAATTTTAAATAAATATAACTAAAGAAAACAAGCTAAGAATGGAAATTATGCAAATAAAATAAAAATGTAAACAGAGAAACTAGTGACATATTATAATAAAGTATGAGGATGTAAATACAGTTAGGTCAAGTATAAATATCTATGAAAAAATGAAGAAACATACCTTCAAAATAATACGTAACAAAACACGTCATTATCTATTAGGTAAGTGCCAAATTAGCGTAAACTCAGTGAACTATAAATTCTGTAAATACGAAATGAAAAGAAACATGTTTATAACTAATTTATTGCGAAATAAATAATATTAATAAACAAACCTTGAAAACCAACAAAGTGAGTGTATGCATCTACAAATTATAGGTAGTTCTGACGTATAGCAGACATTCCGAATCTTCAACAAAACTGTAACATTTATGGGATCACAAAACAGCTGTTTACAATGAACTTGAAAATCAATGGCGTAACTTTATTGATATAGCAGGCGAGACCCAACAATTTGGCTAGAATTCTGATACACAACAAACCACAACCACTATTAAAATGTAGTTTATACAATATTTAATATTTAGAAGAATTGTCAATCACTTTGTCATTAATAATAACTGTAAAAATTGCTAACGACTGCAGCCATATTTTAATTCATTGTCTTGTTTTTATCGCCAACACGCACTTAGTTTATAATACATCAACAATTAACATCTGGTACGACAGCGAACGTAATTCCCTCGACACACACTTACATTGTAACATTAATTTAGCCTACATTGAAAATCGGCATTAGCACAAACACGTGTTCTGCATAGTAGGCCTCCGGTTGACAGTTAATTACAGTGTTGCCGACGTATGGCTCCGGCTTGTAACTGAAGAAGGCTCTGTCCTAGATACATAAATATTCTTACGGCAAAAGAAGAAAAACCCTACGACATCGTTCACCCTGCATACCTGGTCATAAACAGAGACGTTACTGCATCGCTTCACAGCGGTCGTTACAAGAAGCTGCAGACGTGTTGCCCGTTAAGCCATTAATCTGCCTAGCAGCCATGTCTGATAACCACTAACAAATTACGATTTCGTATAATTAACGTTCCTCGCATAATTGATGAAAGTAGATTGCTTGAGCAAAACATTGCTGGTAATTATGCATTTTAACGTTGATCGGAAAAGTTAAGAATGCTCACTTGAGCATAAAGTAGATATTCTGCTGATCCTTCAGCATGGTCACCATACAGCAGGCATCGCAAAACGTCACAAATTCATGACGCAATATAAATACTACCCGCTACAGCCGCTACATGCAAAGTGAAGACGGGGTGGGGAGCAGCGGTCGCAGTAAGCTGTATTATTTTCGCTGTAAGAAAAATCCTTATGTAAACATAAGCAAGTTGCTGTCATACTCGTGATTGGCTCACAGTCGAAACACTCACATGACGCAGGAAAATATAGTTCGTATTTGGAAACCATAATCTTGTATTATTTGAAAATAAAAAATTGAATTTTAGTTGTTAAATACGATGGAACATATAATTTCACTCATATGTAAAACGCTATGTAAAAGAAAAGCTACTTTTATATTTTGTTATGTACTATGAACGCAGATGAATACCAACAATAGTACCGAGGTAGTCTGTTCTTGTAACAAGCTGGCGTAACTTGAGCTCGTAGTTGTTCACGGAAGCTCGTGGTACTGAAGTATGGCTTCTGCATCCTCGGTGTGTGTGGTTATTAAACCCTCTCAAAAGCGGAGAAAAACAAATAGTCTTAAATGTATATAATAACTTAAGTGAGTTTTAATTACAGTAATTATAAAGTAAATGCTTCCTAAGCAAACGAATACATAGTAGTGAGGTTAGGCCTACTTGACAAGTAACGGGAAATGTTTAACATGAAACAGAATGTACAACAGTAGGCGGGAACACGTACTGAGAATCTATGGCGCCAAACAGCGGCCAATGAAGCCTCACTTCAGTCACGTACTATTGTTTACATTAGGATTTTTCTTACAGCGAAAAGATTATAGACAGCAGATACGTTTTGTGATCGTCACTACCTTCCGTATAAGGCAGCGATGTCAAGGTCAAGAGCACGTAGAACGTTCTACGTGCGATCAAGCGCTCACTGGGTGCAATGAATCTGTTCTGCAGGCAGCAGCAGAGAATAAGAAGGGGAGAGCAAAGTGAACTCCATTGGCCTATCACTGCAAGATGAATTAAACTGTGTTTAAATAATAGATAACGTGTTACATTCATACATGACAACAAGAAATCAGAACATGTTGTGTAGAGTGTGCCTCTCTAATAAATGCAATGAATTATGAAATAGTAGGCTACAATAAATAGTAAACATAACTTCTCCTTAACTTACATAGTTTCAGATAATAGCTAGAATATATTTAATTTTTATATAATTATCTAATAATCCAACTAGTATAAAAACACTGTTTTCCTGTTTTAAACTTACCAATACAAAAGTGAAAGATATTACAGGACATTGTCCATACGGAAAAATGAAGTAATTAGCCTACGACAAATAATAAACATAGTATATTTTCTTTATCTTAGCGGTTTTAGATAATGAGGCCTACCTAATTAATCTTACGTAACTCTTACATACTTAATAATGTACTTATTATATGAACAGCACATTTCTAGAAACAAATTTAAATTTCTGGCTTCTCGTCTACTAGTAATACAGAAGTGTTTTTTCTTGTTTTAGCCAACACCGGCCTTCTTATGTCCGGCGAAATTATGCTGCCTGCAGCATGACGTAGCACAGCACGCTTGTTATCATCTGCTAATCTTGATATTAGTTTTGGTTTTGTGAGGTTCATAAGTGAGGAAAATCGCTCACATATGTGCTTATTGCCAAATATAGAAATAATTTGCGCCGCAAATATTCATACCCTGAATATATTACCCGACAAAGCAAACTTCCAACTTGGCTCTTTTCACGCAATTCAAAGAACCTGGAGAGAACTTTTCCTCGCTTAACCAAAGGATATCACAATGGGAAGGAACAATGTCAAACTGAAAATCTATGGACGACATATCTTGACAATTTTTTTGGACAGAATTCATAACGAGTCTACGCTATTAGCATCATACTCTTGTTGTACTTTATTCTGTAAACTTAAATGCAATGCAGTGAGGAAGAACCTCTACATTACATTAAACATATATTTATTACTATTTAATGTCAATAAAGCAACAAAATTTCAATACATCATTATGTACATCGATTAATAATTTCAGGCGTTTCACACTGCTTCTCTTTGTAACTAAATGCGTTCCATATATCAGACAAAGAACATTCCTCTTTCACTTATAAGACGTCAAGAGTCCATTCAGCCTAAAACTTACTGAACGACTTCTTCCTCAATGTAATGTACAACCCTTGAGTTCACCAGTGACTTGTGCTCTGAACAGCACATACGGGCGATGAGGTATGCTTGCGCTCTCGTTGACATCGCTTGTACAGGGACATCATTTTATTTTTACTTCAATTTTTATTGTACCTGAGTTTTTAAATGTACTTCACTCCCACCCCTTCTACTAATGAAGTTCCAACTCCAGAGAGAGCCAAGACAGCAGATAGTAAGCAGCACTGAGTTACTGAGTATAGTACGTTCCAGAAATATGTTCGCGTTTTCCAGTGACGAAAGAGCTTTCACTATTGAATCATATTTTCGCACAGGTACTGTCCGTTTGCCTACGTCCCATCCCGATTTCCCCCACTTGCTTCTGCTCGCCCCTCTGTAAAAGCTGAACTGTCTTAGCTCTTTTCTGAAAGCATTAATATCTCTTAGGAATTGGGCGTTTACGTAATATTATACACCTGTTTAATTTAACTTAAATAAAAGACCGCGTTAAGTAATTAACTGTCACTTGATTTCCTCCCTTTCTACAGTCCTGCGGCATAACCACTTGGACGGACAGTAGATAGCATGTCTGAGTAATTTTATATTTTCGGGTCGGGCAGAAGTGAAGATTGAATTCACAGTACGTAGAGTAGGTATAGAATTATTTCAACATGAGTTACTAGTACGAAGGACGAAACTGGCAATTGGAATTAGATGCAATAGTCTATAGTGCGATAATATGCACAAAAGAACTGAAGCCTGTATCGAAATGAACGGCCACCATTTTCAAAATTGTGTTTAAATATTCATATTATGATTATTTTTCAATTTAACTTCTTTCTCTATATTGTACGCTAATGTGCTGTAGACAGTATAATATACACCGCATAATGAATACGTTCGCATGGATAACTCAGTTCGTGAGTAAAAGCACTTATTCTTAATACAGTACTGTACTTTCATTAAAGAAAAACCTAATGAAAATTATCAAACTCAAAATCGCGATATTTCCTAGTTTACGTAAATGGATGAACTACTTTTCTTCCTTCCTATACCTAGTAGAGTGATTTGTGTTTTACGCCAGTATCATCGAACTGCAGTGTTGGAGGGGGGAGCAAGCGGTGTTTCCGGTTCTCTAAAGGTATAGACAGGTTAATATTAAAATGTTAATAAAAATAAAATGATGTCCCTGTATAAGGTAAGTGTGTGCACCTAGTGTATTATTGTCTGTGGAGTCTATTGTGTTATAGATGAAATATTGAAAAATTGTTTAATGAATGATAGCATTATACGGATTATAAATTCAGCAGACGGCCTTTAGGAGAAGATAGTAAACAAATGAAATTTGATTTTTTTAAGGAGGAAACTGCATACTATTAGCCGCAGAGGAGGGTAAGATTAAGCATAAGAGTTTGCAGTGATTAAGTTATGAAACAAACGTTTGTGCGTGATCGTGCGTATTTGCTTGTTTTCCGCACAGAACCAATACGCGGTAAGTGTGAAATACCACATTCACTATTCCCAACGTAACACACATAACAATTTCCCTCTTCTTACCGCTTAAGCGCGACATTCATTTTACTGCTTTAGGCTTTTAACATATTGTTTTTAGAGACGTTTAACATAGTAATAATTATAAATTGGAAACTTACCACTGCAATTTCACCTAAATTGCAATGTTAATTATTGTTTTTAAATATTTGCAAAAATTAAGTAAAATCTACTACTCCACGAAACTTATTGCATTCCTGATACAAGTAACATAAAGGAAGCCGTGAAAAAATCAACAAGATTCCAGATGCCGATGTTATTACTGCAATATGTTATATAAATAATATTGTTAAAATATTAAAGTGAAAAATAAATCATTACATAACCTTACCGTTTGTTTTAAGTTCTCATTTATAGACTGGGGGAAAAAAGACAGACGTATATCACGGCCTGCTGGAATAAAGTAAACACAGAAAACATTTTATAGCAACAATGTTGAAGAAAGATATTTTGGTTTTCCGAAGTTGCCGTCATTAAACAGAAACCAACATGGAGATTTCATTGCAACTAATTAGAAATTCGTCTTTCAGGTATGTAATAAACGATCTTCGCACAAAATAATGTACAATACACGAGCGGTATGTTTGTTTTCATGTTCTCGGAAATTAAAAAAGCTCAACTACGTTTCGCTTTTTCAATCTTTTCCTCGAACATGAAAACGTCAACATACCGCTCTTGTAACGCATATTACTGTTGAATTCACGCCAAAACAATATGCTTATATGAGAGGCTTTTGAGCCAGACAGAAACTTTCAGGCTTATGATACACTTATAACGGAGTTTTTTTTACACAATTCTAGAGCACAATACCCTCAACAGAAATATGAGATTTAGTAATAAATGTAACTACCAAAGGACGATCAGGGTGACTGTTCTTACAAGTTTACTCATCATTTACTTTAGTCTGTTTATGTTGAAGCAGAGACGGTGATTCCAGAAGTACACAACCGGCGCGTACTTGCAATGTCCGTACAGTTGAATCAAAAGAATGCGTATACTGTGCTGTACATGACGGCTGTAAATTTGTACTCAGTTATAAAACAGTAGATTGTACTTACGTGTAAAGTGAATACCACGTAGTCTGTGCATTGCAGTGGACAATAATGTACAT
The DNA here is from genome assembly GCF_040183065.1 of Periplaneta americana. Classification (NCBI taxonomy): domain Eukaryota; kingdom Metazoa; phylum Arthropoda; class Insecta; order Blattodea; family Blattidae; genus Periplaneta; species Periplaneta americana. The sequence continues at coordinate 162,619,227 of NC_091131.1, forward strand.
GCGGAGATTGTCGAAAGTGAACGTTTCTGCGTATCTTACTTAAACAAAAATTATATCGTGAAAAAACTCCCTTCGACATCGCAAGACGTAATAGGTGAATGCGAATAATATTCTAACTTATATCAATATCTGATATATTTCTTTCACTGTTTGATCTGGAGGGCTCTGTTTGCTTTTGCAGCAACACATCTCGCACAACACACATGATTGAAAAATCATTATTTTTTGCTAACACGTTCTAAAGTTTCTCGTTCACTTTTTTCGTAACTTCTCCGGCTTTGGTTTCCTTACGTTTTACAGATCCTTCTTCCACTATGTTTATATTCTTTGACATGTGTAAATCAGATGTTTGTAAAAACGTTATGGCTTTCGGTAAGTGACAAAAGTTCTTCTGTATGAAATCTAAACTAAAGATCACCTGAAATTAGGGATTTTGCTATTACAATTGCACGTGTCTCTGTAGAATCTAAACTATTGATCACTTTCACAATTTGAACATAATATGTGTCATAATAGAAGACAGCGTCCAGCTAACTACCCCATCTTGTTATTATGGGGTTTGGTGCAAGGGGAACCCCGGGAGCGATTTCCTTGAGTTTTGTATTCGGGAAGGTAAAAGGGGAAGGTAAAAGGGGAAGGTAAAAGGTAAAAGGTAAAGGTAAAGGTAAAGGTATCTCCGTAACATACCATGAAGACACTTGGGGGGGCATGGAGGTAGAGCCCCATGCTTTCCATGAACTCGGCACTAGAATGAGGTGGTGTGGTCGGCACCACGCTCTGACCGTCTTTTACCCCCGGGAAAGACCCGGTACTCAATTTTATAGGACGCTGAGTGAACCTCGGGGCCGTTCTGAAAGTTTGGCAACGAGATAAAATCCTGTCACCACCTGGGATCGAACCCCGGACCCGTAGCCAAATTTTCTTAAGATTACCCATAAAACTATCGACGTCACTATAAGAATAGTGAATTACTTCCGCCACCCTATGGAGTCCATGTGCTAATCAAGCTAGGTGAACCAACTTAGGATACATTATTTTTGTGTCCTTGGCCGCCTTTATCATAAGGGCTCAGCATCTGTGCTTAAAGAATTACATTATTATACCTGATACCATTAGGCCACAAAATATCCATGGCATTAGAAAATACGGTTGCCATTGTTGTGTGGTTCACCTTTTCTATCGTCTCACACGTTAGTAAATATTTCTTTCCAGTAGGCCACTACTATGAGTAGTTCATCGGATAGTCGTATTCTCACATAATAACTTCGCATTTACTTTTACTAGCAATAGCATACGCCACCTGTTTGCGAAGAGGAACATGATGTTCCTACTACGTACTGTATAATTCTTTACCCTCTGACTGTACCTAGGGAACACGTGCCGAGACATTCTGCTCTCTGCATCAGTAACATGAAGCCACGGAACCTGGTCACTCTGATCCGCCCTCTGGTAACTACAAATGTGGAAATAAGAAATAATAGACAATGATTACAAAGAAAAGGGTCTCAAGAACAATAGTCGCATACCAATGCTCCAAATTCTTCGTAACTTGAATATAACTCGTGCACTCTTACCCGCTCATTCTGTGCGCACTCTTAGCTGACATACGCCCACGTGTATCAACGTCGGTTAGTGTAAACACCGGTTAAAATTGTCACCTAATCTCTGGTTAAGCATTTTTACAGTGGATCGACCTCGGTTACGACTTAAATAGGAGGTTAACCACAGTAATCTCTAACCGGTCATATTCGAGCGGTTAAAGGAGATAACCAGTGATTAGTAGAGCAAATAAATCAACATGGCGGCCAGAGCCACAGATGTTTATTTCGAAGACGATTATTATTATTATACAGTACTTGAATTACTTGATAAAGCGTAAGCGTGAAGGTTCTTTAGTGGAAAGAGAGAATTCTTAGGAGGAATTAAGTGACAGAAAATTTCAGAAGGAATTTCGTTTATCAAAATCTAAAAATGGATCACTTGAAATAACACAAAAAGTCATATTTCTCCTATGGTTCGGCTGCTTATATTACGATTCCATGTATACTTGGCTCGGAAACATGACGGCCTCTCTTCTTGGAATTGGTAATCTCTCATAAACCCCCATTCTCTACTCAACCCCTAGCCGCGTGGCAGGAATACAATAGATCCCAGCATTGCCAAATCTAGAAGTCATTGCCTCTACCTGTTGGGTTTCACCTATTCTCAGTGTCTTTGTCGACGTGTTGTTTTATACCGTTGTGCGCTTCAATATGTCTAATTTATTCCGGCCATGATTAATGAGTGTTGGAGCCGATGATCCGCAGCCAGGCCTCCTGATACACCTGAAGATCACGACAAGAACAACAAATAACACCGTCGAAGAAAACAGAATATCTTATTTGCAGAGGAGTGTAGCTAAGAAAAAAAGTGTTAAAATTGTGTCTAACGTTAGAAATTCTATCCATAAAGTAATCGAAAGTTCAGGCAGTTTAATAAGTATAAATCTTAATCACTTAACATCGGACGCAACCGGCGGAGTTGGATATATGAGCATAGAAATTAAGAATTACGGTTCACCAACTAAAGAGAAAATAAACAAATTAAAACAGAATTCGGTAAGATAGACGATTTTATACGTGATTTACTTCGCCGAACAGTATGTGAACAGTACGCGAAAGAGATATCACCAACAGCAACACCGTCCTTAGCAACCTAAATAATGACTTTATTCACAGTAGTGCTTAAAAGTTTTCTAACTTACAGCAGTGAATTAAATGTTTTTAAATCACTCTACATGACAACCAACATATTAGCAATAGTAAAATGAATATATATGGACTTCTTCGCCAACAACACAGTACAAAGAAAAGCCCTACAATTTAAAATTAAATTTACATACCAGTAATGAATAAAATATTGTATAGCATACTAGAGTAAACAGATTTTATGCGTTCGTGGAAATTATCACCCAAGGCGAAGCTGATAAAATCTAACTTTACTCTTTTGTACTATAAATTCTATAACTATTCAGTGATCATAGTTTCAGAAAATTTTACCAGCGCAACATTCTTAATTAAGTATAAAATTCTGGAACTTCAATAACATGAGAATTTAACACTTACTATAGAAGTCTGCATTTTTTTGTTTATTTAGGCAAAACATGTTAGTGAAAATATAAATATAAAGTGTTTTTAAAATAAGTTTGTTCATTTTTATACCAATTTTGTTTTAGTAATTATAAATTAAGGTATATTTACAAAGATAATATAGTCTTTCTGAAAATCGCGGTTTCACGGAACACAGTTTGAAAAACGTTCGCAAATCACAATGACTTCAAGAATTGGCAACTCGGCTAAGGGTTTATCCCTTGCGCGTGCCTGCAGTTAACTGGCGAAGGGGATGAGGGAAGGTCGTCATGTTTTCGTGCGAAGTATAACTGTTATTTTCTGTATTTTAAGAGGCAATACTCTAATATCTCTTTCTCTATGTTACTGGCTGAACAAAGAGAGGTTATGGATGGATCATAGGATAATGAACAGTTCCCTCGTGTAAATGGGGTCCTGGATCGTATACACATTCCTATTAATCTTCTGCGTCCTTTTCCTTTATAGATATCGCATCTGTTTATATAATATATTTAAATTCTAGTAATTAAGTCTAGCGATACTTCAACCACACAATGGGATATAATCATTTTTGCATTCAATTTTCTATTTTGTACGATTTTAACCTAACAGCAAGGAAATGCAACTCGCAAGTATAACAGCGCCCAAAGGCAAACAAATGCAAAGCGAAAATGTAGGACACGTTCATTTCGATGTAGAACGGAGTGAGCGCAGTCATTTTTAGATGTTGACTATTATCTTTGCAGCGGTATGGATGCTTTCCTTTAGTCATTTTGTAGAAACAATGTACCATCATAGACTTTACTCTGGTTAAATGAGGTGTCAGCTAGCCATGTTTAAGTAATCGGTGATTATGAATGGTGAACACAAATTACATTTTAACTACTGTTACTGTTTAACCGTCGTTTCATAATCTACGATTACTGAGTTTTTAACCGATGTTGATACACTTCGCCAATAGAGTCAGTTTAAGAATGCGTTACTGAGGAGCAGCACAATACGGTCATAGGACATTAGTTCATGCCACTTCATTGCTACAAATAGGACTTCATTTTAATGTCAACATGTTCCTTCTGACTGACTTATAACTCTGTAGAAAGCTCAGTTTCCCTTTGAAAGAATTAAATGTGATTTCAAACAAACACACCTTTCTCAATAGATATTCTTCTGCGGCTCGACCAACGTAGGTCTCAACCTTGTCAATAATCCATATTCAATGGAGTAATGTCAGCCAATTTTACAGCAGGCATACCAACTATGAAAAAATCACGAGATCTCTCTTAGCCGACCGAGCACACTTAAGGCAGGTTCACAATAAACCGGGAATGGAAACGACAACGAGAACGAGAACGGAAATATTGTTAAAATAAATGTATTTAAATGTGAGCGTTCACAATTAAATAGATCCAGAGGGCCGAATAACCCGATTTCATTATGTAAAGGCAGTTTCATATACGAACAGAATTCCTCACTGGAAGGTGACGAATGCAAGGGCAAGCAATCACCTCACGACAAGATTTGTAGCTATACCAAACAGATTATTTTGTTGGCAGTCCAGTCTGCATAAAGTGGGAGGGAAAAATTTGTCTGCAGATTTTTTTGTCGTGGAGGAACTTACACAACATATTTTAGGTCCATCCTGTACTGTGTAGGAATTTACACATCCAAGATGGGTTATACACTGACCGTGTAGGAACTTAAAAACTTCGAATCCAATTATTTTGAAGGGAAACCTATAAGTTCCTATAGTTTTTACTTTCAATTTATCGCGTACGGTAGTTTCGTAGATATTTGAAAAGTAAAAATCGATAAGAGAAATTCTTACATTTCATAAGCACACAAATTGCTATTATAAAAACAAAAAAGTAACATTCAATCAGATCATTTTACAAAATACTAAAAATGATGTCCTACTAGTTTCAAATTATTTCAAGAGAAGAGTAATATACGTAAACTTACTTCTGTCTGAAAATTCGCATAAACACTTTATGCTCTCTTGCATGTTTTCTGATGTAGTTCGTACTTCGATTACCTTCCTCGTTAAATATATTATTTTTTGTATAATGTATAATGTGCAATTTGCATAATGCTTATGAAATGCAGGTATGAAACACTTTGGTCAGTTTCTACTTTTCAAATATCTGCAAAACTAGTAAATTGAAATAGTAATATACGTTACAAGAGCGGTATGTTGAAGTTTTAATTTCCGAGAATCGAAAGAAAACATACCGCTCGTGTATCGTACATTATTTTGTGCGAAGATCGTATATTACATACCTGAAAGAGGAATTTCTAATTAGTTGCAATGAAATCTCCATCTTGGTTTCTGTTCAATGACGGCAAATTTGGAAAACAAAAATATCTATCTTCAACATTGTTGCTTTAAAATGTTTTCTGTGTTTACTATACTCCAGCAGGCCGTGATATACGTCTGTCTTCCCCCCCCCCAGTCTATAAATGCGAACTTAAAACAAACGGTAAGGTTATGTAATGATTTATTTTTCATTTTAATATTTTAACAATATTATTTATATAACATATTGCAGTAATAACATCGGCATCTGGAATCTTGTTGATTATTTCACGGCTTCCTTAATGTTAATGTTATGTTTTATTTAACGACGCTCGCAACTGCAGAGGTTATATCAGCTTCGCCGGATGTGCCGGAATTTTGTCCCGCAGGAGTTCTTTTACATGCCAGTAAATCTACTGACATGAGCCTGTCACATTTAAGCACACTTAAATGCCATCGACCTGGCCCGGGATCGAACCCGCAACCTTGGGCATAGAAGGCCAGCGCTATACCAACTTGCCAACCAGGTCGACTGGCTTCCTTAATGTTACTTGCATCACGAACACAGTAACTTTAGTGGAGTTGTAGAGTTTACTTAATTTTTGCAAATATTTAAAAACAATAATTAACATTACAATTTAGGTGAAATTGCAGTGGTAAGTTTCCAATTTATAATTATTACTATATTGAAAGTCTCCAAAAATAATATGTTAAAAGCCTAAAGTAGTAAAATCAATATGTCACTTAAGCGGTAAGAAGAGGGAAATTGTTATGTGTGTTAGGTTGGGAATACTGAATGTGGAATTTTAGACTTACCGCGGATTTTGTGCGAAAACCAAGCAAATACGCACGATCTCGCACAAAATATTTCATACCAGGTTTGTTTACTTTTGTACGAGGAATGATAATAAAAAGTAAAAATAGGTATACATTATATTGATCTTCAAGTGACCTTGAAATCGATCTTCAATTGTAAAGTAAAAATACAATTTTCCTAATCCTTCACAATCAATTAAATTTTATTACAAACATTTCTTTCTAGAACTTTTTTTCGCTCAAATTTAATGGTCCAGCCTGTATATACGAACATATACTGTACATGACATGTGAAAATAAATTATGACAAATCTTTCATTTCAAACAGTTATGAATTTCGAGGAAATGAAAACACACAACATGATCATTTTGTACAATATTAACGTTCTGCTACCTAGCACATAAATCAATGAACTGTGTGGAAACAACTCGACTGCGGGCGCTAAGCTTGTTTGGTACGTTTCATGGACTCTGGATTGAATTTAATAAACAATGAAAACACAGAGCACAAAGGACATACTCAGGGCGTTTACTACTGCAAATTTAGCAGAACGGAGTCCAATTTTAAGCTCAGCAGTGGAGATTTACCTCCCTCCTATACGAACTGATTGCGCGTTCCTTGCCTTGGATTTATCCTACGCTGCAATCTTGACTTGCTGAGTACATTCTCACAGGAATTATTGCGGCACGGGACAATATATTCAGTCCTTTAAGAGAGACGATGAACAAGACGTCCTTGAAGTACTTTTGACTTGTAATTTCAATATTTGACCTACGTTAATATAACGCATTGCAAGATTTTCTCAAACGGATATTCGATTACAGTTTTCACGGAACTATTACATCATATCCGATAAAAGGAAAAGTTGTTATAGCTACTTCCCAATGACACTGCGATTGTTGATTTACTTCATCTTCTCTCCTGCTTCCCAATGAAATGAAAGTAGTTCATCTTGATTACACAACTTTTAACACTATATCACTTCGGAATATATATGTTTTCACGTGTTAATTAACATAATAAAAAAGACAAACTTGGACAGAAATTCATACTGCGGCCTTTCACCGTTGCTACAACTCAATAGACATTTACAACTAGATTCATTACTTTTTGCAGACGATTTAGCTCTGGTGGCATCCTCAGAAGATGAATTACGTTCAATTTTTAATTTTAACAAAATTGGAATTAAATATGATGTGAAAATCAATAAAGGAAAAACTAAGATTATGACCTTGTGCGGAAAATACCCTGTGCCTAGCAAAATATGTTTAGATTCAAAAATATTAGAAAGGATAAATTATTTTACATATCTCGGATACACATTATCTTTTTTCGATGAAGTAGACATTTCACAGAAAATTTCTAAATATACCAAAACATGGGAATAATTAACACCATTATGAAACCTTCCCTACTACAAAGGCATACTCGAATTTGCCTTTACAAGACCTTGGCGAGACCTGTACTTTGTTATGGCAGTGAAGTATGGACATTGAGGAAGAAAGACGAAAGCAGAATAACAGCTAATGAAATGAAATTTATTAGAAATACAGTGGGATATACGAAATGGGATCACAAACGCAATGAAGATGTAATGGAAGAAATTACAACTAGAACCTGTAATTAATCACGTAAAACAATATCAGAACAACTGGATAAATCACCTGCATCGCATGCGTAGAGATAGAATCCCAAAAGTCATGTTCCACTATCGTCCAAACGAGAAGAGATCTCTCGGTCTTCCAAAGAAGCGCTGGATTGAAAATTCAACTGTGAGATCGTAACAGTCCATTTGGTCTAATGCTTGAAGGGAAGAAGAAGAAGAAGAAGAAGAAGAAGAAGAAAAAGACAAACCAGAATTACAAAAAAAAACATAGGAATACAACACAAGCACAAGAACACAAAAAATACATCACACTAACATACGAAAACAAAAACACATACAAAATTGCAACCTCATTCAAGAAATTAAATTACAACCTCGCATACAGAAGACAAAACACTCTACAAACTCATCTCAACACAAAAACAACACAAACAAACATATACGACCACACAGGTGTATACAAACTCAAATTCAATACAGTACCTGCAACAACTTCTACATAGGACAGAGAGGCAGATCATTTCAAACACGTTACAAAGAACACATCACAGCCATAACAAAATCACAAAACACTTCCACATATGCAGAACAAATGCTAACCACACCTACATCGACAGAGACATGGAGATTCTCCATCTTCAACCGAAAAACCAGAAACTGGACATACTAGAACAGTACGAAATATTCAAAAACACACCCGCACCAAATCCTCAACGCACAACTCAATTTCAGAACACACGCTTTTTGACTCCATATTACACTACACAAACACACCCCCACAGGAAACACAATCAGAAGGCGCGAAGACCACCCAATAAATAATGTAAATTGTAGATAGTTGTGTAATTGTTAAAGTGGTCCATGTTTTGTTCTGTCTCACTTGAAATAAGAATCGCGTGAGCCGTCAGTCAAGTACTTCGCTTGCTAGATGCACGTGCGTCGTCCATTTAAGAACTACAGTAACATTTAATCTTGTAGTCTACTGTGACAAAGTACGGCCCCTAGTTTTAAGTATTCATAAATTATTGTGATTGCTCTTCACAGTGTTCTTATATTTCTGTATCTTATCTTAAAACTAAGACATTTCCGACTCTAGTGCAAGAGTGTTCTCAGCACACTACTAATTTTAAATACCAGATGATAGCTAATAGCTATAATAAGTTTAAATACAAATGAACATTTCACCATTTTTATACTACTCTAATTTATTAAAAATAAATATTATCTACTATCCTTATTGTTACAATTATATTTCTAAATATAGCAAACAATTAAATTTATTTCTTTCGTCGCCTTGGAAAACAAGAAATTATGTTTCACTTGACGACGCTAGCTGTCGAGGTTATATCAGCGTCGTCGGTCTGCCGGAATTTTGTCCCGCAGGAGTTCTTTTATATACCAGTAAATCTACTCACATGAGCCTGTCGCATTTAAGCACACTTTAATGCCATCAACCTAAGCCGGGATAGAAACCTCAACCTCGGGCACAGAAGACCAGCACTCTACCGACTGCGCCACTCAGACCGACTTGTCGCCTTGGATAAAGTCATATTACACAGAATTATACACACCGTACTATCTTTTAACATTATGTTCTTTCGTACGCAATATTTTTGTTCTTTCTTTCTTTGGCATACAAGGCTTTGCGCATCACGGTGAAATTGTATTGATATGTATGTTTCATGTCAGCAATTACATTCGTTGTAATGTGGACCTCACAATTCTGCATACGATGCCACAATTAAATTTGTTACAGACACACTTTCTTGTGCAACGCTCTACGAGGGTGGACCCAAAGGTAACCGGAACCGAACTGTTGGCGCGCGCATGCTTTATAGTTACTAGTTGTGCTGTTAGGTGGTGTTAGTTTGGGGTCTCCCGCGACCGTTAGTGAGCTGGCGTCAGTCATAGACTTACTAAATAACCGCTAGAGCGCTCACTGGCGCTAGTGTTATGCTCCCAAATTGAACAGCCGAAGGGCGGCCAATTGCTTGGTTGAGATGAATAAGTACAGGTTTAGTTCGTGTGCTATTTTTAATTGCAGCAATGCACACAGATGTAAAGATAAAGAAGGAAGGAATGTTACATTTCACTGATTAGTTAATCTTTAATTTCTACAATATTTTTGGCCCGTATTATGTTACAGAAGACAAACTATTGTACTTATACGGCTGTGTGTGCTTCAGATTTCCTCTGAGTAAAGATTCCCTTAACCGAAAATGGATAGGTGCAATCCGCAGAGAGAATTTCTACCCTACAATGAATCATTCAGTGTTTCAACTCATTTCGAAGATAGTTGTTACCTCTCAAACTACGTTATTACCGTATACATTGTTATTGTCCTTCATCCACTCCATATTCTTCCCTTTCTTCAAACAGCTGTTGCTTCAGTGCATACATGAATAATAAAATTACCGAAGATACAGAATTAATAATAATAATAATAATAATAATAATAATAATAATAATAATAATAATAATGATAATAATAATCCGTGGCGCTACAGTCCGTGAAGGCCCCAGACCGACCAGCTGGCTGCTGGCCTCATGCCCACATGCCGAAGCAGAGGTGGACGATCATCCAACCAGAATAGAGGTATCGTGTGGTTAGCACGATGATCCCCCCAGCCTTTACAGCTGGCTTTCGCAACCGGATTTTGCTACCTATCGTAGCTCCCCAAGTGCATCACGATTCTGGATGGGCACCGGTCCCATACCCTGGCCGAAATTTCATGACAAAATTTCTTCCCCATGAGGACTCGAACCAGCGCGCATTCCGTAATGCGAGCCCTAGGCAGCATGCCTTAGACCACCACGCCACGGCGCGGGACGATAGAAATAGATCCTGTTTTAAAAAAAATATATATATGTATACATATATATAAACAAATTTCAGAGCCTAAAAGCTGAAACATGTTCATTAATACTGCATGTACTAACCACTCATTAAGTAATGGCATAACACATTTCAAATTCATCTCCCAGAACAAGTATTAGGCCACATAGCCTGTTAGAGGAAGGAATTTTCACACCATCGTTCCTTTGGACAACTCAACAGAAACTGTATAAACTACAAAAAGTTAATTTTTTAATATCCCTGATTGAAAGTAACTCTTGTCTTAGTTACGGATTAATGAAACAGTTTTTTATGCTACTTGCTACCACTACCACTACCACTACCACTACCACTTCTACTAATAATAATAATAATAATAATAATAATAATAAATAATAATAATAATAATAATAATAATAATAATAATGCTTTTTGATTTTATACAACAGTTTAACCTACAGATTAAATTAAAAAGTAGACATTATTAACCTTGGTTATGAATATTCACATTCGGAGTTCCTATGAGAATGATGCAAGTCTGACAGCCTGGTTGAATCCCGATAAAGCGGATCGAGATTGATAAAAATCCCGATTTGAGGGATAATAGCCTAGAACGCAATTTAAACAAGTTAGTCTGCATTTCCTAATATCAGATATTTTTATTTATATATTGACTCAGATGGTTACATTGTAAACATAGAGGTAACCCGCGGAAATTTAGTAAGTCTGTGAGGTAGCCCAGCTGATTGCCGTAAGGTAACTCTACTCGCAAGATAATAGTTCCCCTAGTTCTACCGCATTGTTGATTAATCCGTTTCGGTACCTAGTTGCTGTTCTCGCAAGTAATCAACATTGTGTATTTTAGGTGCGTTGAGTGCCAAAAAAAAAAAGAGCGTTTTGATATTGTATTTTACACTAATAACAGACACATACAATTGCTGCGTTTTGTAGTGCAGTGAACTATGTTTAAACATGGACTCATCGTCGATGTACTGTTGCAGTACCGGTTCCGAAAAAGAAAAGTTGCAAAGTTAATTTAGTAGCGAATGGTTAAAACATATTCATGGTTAATAAAAGAAAAAAAGGATTAGCCTGTAGTATTCACTGTAGCCTACTGTGTGTCTTTCGTATTTTAGTGTTTCTCAGGGAGGCGAATATTACATTAAAAAAACGCGAATACTACTTTGCAGAAAACAACTATAAATCTTATGATAAAGTGATGATAAATATAATGTCTTAAGTTAGCTTCTGATATCCCGATTTCCCTCGCAGAAAACCTAGCAACTCTGCTGACAGCAGACACACGTTATTAAAGATATATCGCAAAGGAAGTATTGTTCCTTTAAACAAAACCATTTAGCTTTCGGATACACAATACAACACGTATTCAAATAGCGGTTTCGAAATCTCGCGAGTTTTCTAACAAACAAATGGCGGCTTTCTGCTGCTTCAATTTGGGAACATATTTCTTAGTTCTCCGCTACAGCGTGGTAGGGGCTCGGCGTCAGTCTGAGTTAAATGGTTTGTTTGTGGTGCTGTGTTGTTTGCGTTCCTGTTTCAACCGTTTGGCGATTAGTGAGATGGCCGACCACAAGGAACAAAGAGTGTGTGTGAAATTTTGTTGTATGTTAGGGAAAACTGCAGCCGAGACCGTTGGGATGCTTCGCCAAGCCTTTAATGATGATGCTTTGAGGAAATCACAGGTCTACGAGTGGTTTTCCCTTTTCAAATCTGGCAACATGTCAACTGAAGACATGCCACGCCCCCGGCGTCCTTCGACAGGAAGAAATGACGAAAACATTGCCAAAATCAAACGTGCAATTGGTGAAGATCGACGAAAGACCTTTGACGAAGTATTTGGGGAAACGAACCTGTCATGGAGCAGTGAATTTTAATCAAAGATTTGCACATAGACGAGTATCTGCAAAATTTGTTCCTCGCTTGCTCACAGATGACCAAAAAGAAAACCGCATGAGAGTTTTCCGCGACTTGAAAAGTGAAGTGCAGAACGATCAAAATTTTCTTAAAAGAATTGTGACTGGGGATGAGTCTTGGTGCTATGGGTACGATCCAGAATCAAAGCATGCATCGAGCCAGTGGAAAACTCCAAATTCACCACGACCCAAGAAAGCACGTCAAGTGCGATCCAATGTGAAAACAATGTTGATTTGTTTTTCTTATGTGAATAGCATTGTCCACAAAGAGTTCGTTCCCCCAGGACAAACAGTGAACCAACATTTCTATTTGGATGTGTTAAAAAGATTACGAGACAGTGCGACGAAAACGGCCCAAAATATGGAGAAATGGGAACTGGTTGCTTCACCACGACAATGGTCCAGCCCACACAGTTTTTGACAAACAATAACTTGGTGCTTGTGCCTCGTCCACCCTACTCACCCGATCTGGCTCCGTCGGACTTCTTTTTGTTTCCACGGATGAAGAAATGTCTAAAAGGAAAGCGATTCAGTGATGTGGATGACGTCAAAGAAAACACGCTAACAGCTTTGAACAGTATCCTGCCTCAAGAGTTCCAGCACTGTTTTCAGCAGTGGCAAAAGCGTTGGGACAAGTGCATTAATGCACATGGACAATACTTTGAAGGGGACTAAAGTACCGTACTGTGAATGTAGAGTTCAATAAAAATTAAAAAAAAAGAGACATTTCGGTTATTTTTGGTCCCCCCCCCCCCGTATTAGGCTATACCTAAATTTCATACCCACTACTTTATTCCCTCTTATTAAACAAACGTCGCATTTATACCTCCCTCCTACCCTTGACATACACACATATATTATATATATATATATATATATATATATATATATATAGTATAAGACCCAGTTTTTATGCCTAGTCACTGCTTTATACCAATCATGAACTTACCTTCTATTTCTCTCCGAAGTAATATTAATTTTCCAATTATATTTTTATTGTCATCTTGTAACATTACTCTATTTTATTGCTATGATGTCCCGAAGTAATGGAGTTTCAGTGCAGTAATTCTGCGTTTCCATGTGGCGAATCGATAGAACGGAGAAAAATTCTCTCCGGCACCGTGACTCGAACCCGGGTTTCCAGCTTTACGTGTGTATTTATTGACACTGCAAGTGGGCAAGTACCCGAGGGGCAGTGGTATACACAATATAAACAATACACAATAAAATTACAATACGCAATACAATTATGTAGACAATACAATAAGAATATACAATACAATTATATGGGTGCACAATAATTACAATTAATAATAATACACAAAGTAACCTAATTAACAAGTGAACCTAATTTTACATTACAACATACATATGTATAGGCCCTACATATGTTTCACATTGGTACCGATAATAATCTTTCACTTTACTCTCATCTCACTGTACTGGCACTATGACACATTTCACTGACCTATAGAACATATTTTATTGACACTATAGTACACATTTCACTGACACTATAGAACACATTTCATTAACACTATAAATTATCACGGAACTATTCACTGCACTGTAAAACCATAACTTCACTGACTCACCTCGCTTCACTGATACAACAGTTCAAATAAGACAAATAATTACACCCTTATGCATACTTATAAACAGAACTACATTTAAACCAGGGCTGGGCGTCGGGAGCGGAACCAGACTCTAAACGGGGACGCTTAATATTCATCCGTCACTGAATCAACGCTGCCCGGTGATCGGCGGGGAAGAAAGGGGTTGAAGAGAAATCATATGGCTCCCAGTGAGAGAGTAGAATCCGCTCTTGCTGCCCAGCCCTGATTTAAACTAAACATTTCTAGTCTAAGACCCTCTTACACGCTATTTTTAAATAATTTACAATTCAAACCAAGGGAGTAACTAGTCAGGCTAAATAAATACGTCACCTTAAAAAATATGTACAACCTTAATTTTAATTTCCCTTTATACACAACTATTTAAGTTATTCTTGAATCTCCTTAAGGAAGGACAGCCCTCAAAGACCGCTGCAGGTAGGTCATTCCAACCATTTATAGTTCTATTTAAAAACGAAAATTGACCTACATCCGTTTTCTGTTTCCTACATTTGATTTTAAAATCATGATCGTTCCTACCTTAATACGTTGGCTTCTCTAACCGAGCCGTTATGTCTGCCCATGCTTTCTGACCTAGATGTGCTCTATACAATGATGTTATTCTAGTTTGTCTACGTCTGTTTTCCAACGTTTCCCATATAAGTTCTTTTATCGTATCGTTTCCATCTTCTCTTTTACCTTTAACAAATTTAGCTGCCCTATACTGGATTCTTTCTAAGGAATTGATCTGATATATTCTAGTTCCTTATTCCTTTAACGGTCGCACTAACGTTGGATATGCTATTTCCCTCGATTTGGGGCTAGCCTTTTTCAAGATTCTCATAATAAAGTGAAGTGCCCTCCATGCTTTACCCGTAACATTATCAACATGGTCTCCCCAAGAAAGTTTGGAGTTTAAATATACTCCTAGGTATTTACAACATTGTTCTTGCGGAATTACAACACCACTGAATTCGTAATTTATACTAGTTTCCTCTCGGGTTTTACAAAATGTTACAGATTTACTTTCAGAACCATTTATTTACATCCTATGCATTAACGCTAGCGCTTCATCCACTAAGCCACACGGATTGAAGTTCCAACGCCGGATTACTTTAGTTGTCACAGTATGTCCAACCACGGAGCCATGTTCCGTCGGACCCCGGTCACTTAGTACTGTGCACCTCTGTACTTGTAGTTGGACGTTGTGTCTACTGTCACATATAGCGTGACGCCGTACACGAGGGTAGGACAACACAGTAGGTAGAACTTGAAATGAGAGAGATTCAATTTGGCGTTGGAACTTGAAGTTGATAAAGCGTCAGCGCGTAAAGCTGAAAATACGGGTTCGACTCCCGGTGCCGAAGAGAATTTTTCTTCGTTCTACCGATTCTTCACCATATGGAAACGCAGAATTACTGCACTGAAATTTCATATGTACTTCGGTACATCATAGTAATATGTTATTATTAAGTTAAATAAATATAAATGTAAATTAAACATATTCAAAATTGTCACTTCCACTACTCTTTTCTTGATCCTTTTTACCAGTTTACTTGTCTCGATCTCATTTTATTTACTACTAATCACTAATCGTTGCTTTATCCCTGTAAAAATTGGTTCGTGGTTAAATATATTTCTTACATTTATTCAGTGTTCTCTAATTTCACTCATTCGTTTCTTGCACTTATTTATCTCACTTGTTTTCCTTATTCTGTGTTTTACTATCCAAGTTCGTCACCTCTTCCATACTTTTATTGCATCTGTCTCTTAGCTTACCAATAATACTCATCACTAGTAATCTATTCAACAGGTCCGTTATTATATCTGGTTCCGCCACATGTTTCTGACAACTTATTTTCACTCTTCTTTGTTTGCACTTCACTCACTCGTCTTCCTTGTACTGGAATTTGCTATCCTATCTCGTTCCCTCCCTATACTATTACCATACCAAATTTGTCCCCGATTAAAATATACGGCACCGAAATTCCGTTCAGTGAATCAGTAAAGAATCTAGGTATTTATATGGATAAAAGTTTAAATTGGAACATTCAAGTTGCAGAAACCTGCAAAAAAGTATTCTCATTAATCCACTCGTTTAGGCGATTGAAGAATTTTCTACCCTTTTCCATGAAAAAAATGTTAGTGCAAACACTCGTGATGCCCCACTTCGATTACTGTGATATTCTGCTTACTGATCTAAGCGTTACTTCGGCGCAGAGACTACAACGTGTTCATAATATGTGCGTCCGTTTCGTCTGCAATATTCGCCGGGCTGATCACGTAGCACCATCCCTCGAAATGTTGTCCTGGCTCCGTCTAGAAGATCGTAGAAAAACCCACTGTTTTTCCCTTCTCTTTCACATATTGCATTTCTCCATTCCTGTCTATCTTGCGTCTCGTTTTCAAAATTTATCCACCCATCATAACCTAGACACACGATCACAACACTCCTCAATATTATCCATTCCCTCCCACCGAACATCCTCATGTTCATCTTCTTTCACTGTTGCTGTTCCTCGGCTTTGGAATTCCCTACCGAGTAATGTCAGGGACTGTCAGACATCAAACCAATTTAAGAATAGACTAACTAAATATTTTTCTAACAATTGTTGTTAACAATAACAGCTGTTTTAGGTTTCACAATGTTTAATGGTTCTCACAGAATAAATATTTAAATTATCTCATTATCATCATCATCATCATCATCATCATCATCATCATCATCATCATCATCACTATTTCTTACCAGTGTTTATTATTGTCACACTAACATTAGTTATCCAATTTTCATTATTCACTTTCATGTTGTTTTATGATCTAGATATTAATGTAATAACTATGTAAGCAATTGTATTCTATTAGAATTAGAGTCTGGCTGGGCGGAAGAAGAGGCCTACTGGCCTTAGCTCTGCCAGATTAAATAAATAAATAATTATTATTATTATTACTTTTCGCCCCCTTCACTCTTCCCTATCGACTCATTTAACATTTTACATAACTCCTCGGATTTTTTTCATTATATTCATAAAATTCTCAACACGCTTAACAGTCGCTCGATTTGAATCTTCTCCATTCTCCGTCCCTGCTTTATCTTTGCATTCTTTTTCGATTCTTCGTCTAACTCCTTTTCACTCGTAGGATCGCTTTCACTTTCACTCCTAGGCCTTATCTTAAGTTTTAGTTTTTTTTTTTTTCTCAGATCATCACCGTTTCTCTTTGCTCAAATGTAGCTGCGTAGTTGGGGTAGATCAAAGATTCCACTTGATTCTACCGTTATCTTTTGTTTACATGTTGCATTATTTTCGACTACGCGTTCGGTTGCTTGCATTGTGCCGAGGTCTGCATCGCCCTCGTATCCTACGACATAATTTTACTGATAATTTGGCAGGTTTACCTTCTCTGGAGTCAAATGTACAAAAAATTGTTACAACGCTCATTATACACTAGAGAGATCCAGAACAGTGCTTAGAACCGATTTATATTGGACCGGTCGGAGAACAATCTGGGAGGTTGAACATCCGACCGAACAATATCCGATATTCAAGCGGTTGCGCCTAAAGTTTTGCAGGCTAGACAACACCAGACTCACTTCACCACACAAGAACTCTGATGACATTTTCTGACTACACAAATGGAGTAATAATTGAAAGAAATTTACTTCTCCTAATTAAAAAAGTGTTAGCTTGAAATAGATCTATACTTGATTGGACACTTTGGTACATTTATCTTCATAACTAATATATAAATCAATAATGGAAGTAAGCACAATGCATAGATAAAATATGACATATAAACAAATGCAAGAATAAAATTAATTACAATTACTTACAAAATAGAAGCGCAAATAATCACTCACTTTTGTAACGCACATAAATTAAACTCAAAACGCATTGGTTACCTCTAAAAGAGTAATAGCCTATTTATTCTAAGTGGATGTTGGCTATTATTATTTCATAAACAAATCATTTTTAAGGAGATAAAATGTTATTAACAGAAATAAAAATACTCTCAAGCTAGAATGATTGTAGTAGCTTCACGATCTGTTGCTTCTCGGTCTTACTAATAAACCGTGTATAGTTTTTATACGAGACTTATGCAGCGTTGAGACAGAAAACCTTACTCTCTTTTATTAGTAAGACCGTCTGATTATACCTAACTCCAATAGGCCTACATGGATTGCTGAAAAGAAAGAAAGAAAGAAAGAAAGAAAGAAAGAAAGAAAGAAAGAAAGAAAGAAAGAGGAGTAAATATCAATTGAAACGTACACGATGATAATCGCGTCCTTGAAACTCTTGGATGGTTCAATGTCGTCTGTCGTTCATGATCCAGAGCCGTCCAGCCGAGAAAGACTCGGACATTCGTTAAACCGAACACTGGATCACTCCGCGAGCCGAAGAGCTTTGCATACTGTAGCAATATAGGGTAAGGTTGCCTATATCGCACCACTTTAGCATTTATAATTTTTATTGAACAATACAGTTTTTATTTTCTGCATTCCTTTAGAGAGATACATTCCCAGAGCATTTACCTTTCATGTAAAAAAGAATCCTTGAATTTGATTTAATATTTATAAATTAAAATGACATTTTTGAAACACTTGTCAGTGGTGCCATTTAGGCAACTAGTTTCTTAAATAGCACCTGCGGTTTCTTAAATCGCACATCTTTATCTGCAAGGAACAGGATGAAGGAAAGCTTTTAATATTGAACATATTGAACAGTATTTAAATGAATAATGTAATAAATGCAAATTACAAGTTTATTGAAATTAATGAAAAAGAGTAACGCATCTTCAAATGAAATTGAAAAAATAGAGCGTAAATTACGTATCATTTAAACTTTCTGAATGCGCTTTTTATTGTTACACATTTGCCATGTGCTTCACCAGGCAGTTCAGACTGTAAACTGCGTCACCTTTTCTTCACGATTATCTCGAAGCCACACCTAAGAGCTGCTTCATGATACAGCTATCTGAAATGATTTGAAGATAGAAACATCTAAAGGCTGGGCCTATGAGTATTATGACGAGGAAGCTGAAAAAGGAGCATACCATTTTCCCGAGATAATCTAGCTTCTAAATTTTTGGAATGGGTCGTATAGGTGGACATACCGAAGCAGCACTTTTTTCTATGGCAGGTTTGAGTGGCAAATACAATGTTTGACTATTCGACAAATAGTTCACTGTTGATATAACCTGACTCAGAACAAACAAATAACGATCCTGGAGGAGCACAGCTGATAATGAAGGGTGCACTGTTTGACGTTTAAAAATTATCACAGGTGTCACAAAATACTTGGTACACTTGTGCATCACACAATTGTTGTATTAACGCCCTTCTCACCATTTGATATTGCACTTACCTGATGCATTTCTAGTTCAGTTAAGATTTTGGGGACTTCTTTTGTACGGCTAGAATTGCTACAATTGCACATATCGCACCGGTGCGAATTAGGCACCTACAAAGTGGTGCGAATTGAGAAACTACGTCATAAGTTATTATTTCCTTCATTCTAGCCTATAATCACCACATGTTCGAATATTGTACAAAGTTAAATGTTCTTTAATTTTTCTTTAAACCAATAGCATCTTAAGATTGTGGATTCCTTTGCATGCAAATCCGTTATTTAGTTACAAAATGTTAGCTAAATATACGTCCACACGAGCGATTATATTAGATACACTATCACCACGCTGCTGACACAAAGAAGTGGTAGAAATCAAGTGGCATGGTGGAAGCACAGTCTACTATATACAGTCGCGAAGCTCAATATGTAGTAAAAATGCAAACATGGGTAGTTGCCCACCACTAGGATCGCTACTATCGCCTCATCATCGCAGATCTCTCTCCTAGCAGACGACAAAATATGTTACACTATCGTCGTGTTCTTTTGGAAAAATTAACACCTTCCTTCCATTATTGAAATATTAAATGCATAAAGTTAATTTATTATTTTAATGAAGTATATTAAATTCCACCATAAACTCGAAGATACCTGCAAGAAATAAGTTAATATAATTTTTGTTTGTGCAAAACGAACTGAAATTTACTATAATAGCTTCACTCATTCAAGATTATAGCGATAATTAACTATGAAACCAATAAATATTAATTTTCATTTCCCTTTACAACAACAACAATAATAATAATAATAATAATAATAATAATAATAATAATAATAATAATAATAATGGAAATATGAATTAATGGAGCAACTTACGTGTACCGGTACTTGTAGTGTAGGCTTACGTAGTTAACAAAGTGGGATGACGTGAATTGGAAATAAAACATGATCAATAAATTTTATTGTAACAGACTTTTTCTACGTAACTAGTAAAGCAACAAATAAAAATAACAACAAAATTAACAGCTATAATTAAAAACACGTCCTTTGAAAAAAAAAGTAGGCCTAAGCAATAATAATCCCACCAGAATTGAAAATAAAACGTCATCAATAAATTTCATTAAAACAAACTTAATTTTTGTACGTCTTTAGTAAAATAACACATAAAAATAATAACAA
This sequence comes from Periplaneta americana, assembly GCF_040183065.1. Classification (NCBI taxonomy): domain Eukaryota; kingdom Metazoa; phylum Arthropoda; class Insecta; order Blattodea; family Blattidae; genus Periplaneta; species Periplaneta americana. The sequence goes on from NC_091131.1 coordinate 162,639,957, forward strand.
AATTAATAGCTACAGTTAAAAATATATACTCTGAAAAAAGTAGACCTAACCTTTATTTCTCTGGAAATTTAGCAGCCTAAGTGACAGAACTTTAACCGGTATCGGTTAGACTGAAACATTTCATTGTGAAATTTAAGGATACAATGTATTCTGTCACAAGGAACTTCAAAATTAAGAGATTTGTTTCTGCATAGCATTCTTGTGGAAACCCAGGAACCTTTCTGAATCTTTCGGAAATCGGACAAAGGATAACTCTGGCCTCTTTCTCTTACTGTTGCTACAATTTATAGCACTACAAACGTCTCCTCCTCGTCCCATATTATTATTCCAATTATTATATTTTAGCCATTCACATTTTCATTACAACCAATAACGAACATTTCACAAGCATCAATGTGAAATACGCAACGAGCTAGCACTCGATAGAAATACGACACAGTCCAAAGTCGACCATGGACAGTCTATTGTTTCTAGTTGCTAACCGCTTGGAGCGCTTTATCAAGAGATTTGCAAAAAAACACCTCAAGCTTCGCGACTGTATATAGTAGACTGTAGTGGAAGTTCATATGGTAGATTGTAACACTACCACTAGATGCTACACTACTACAGTAACTATTTTTAAACTAGCAGTGATGCGATTTAGGAAGCGGTGCGATTTATGCTACTATACCCTATAATCTTTATTTTTCGTAACCGGTTGGGTACCACTCTAGTATACACGCGTTTTTCTACCCCTGACTCGTAATGTGAGACTGGTCCAGGGCACGGGCAGGCGCAATGTGCACGTTTCTCATAATGTGCATGATTTGCCGCAGGCGAGGCGGTTGTGGTGCCGAACCCGATGCTATGGACCACACGAGGGAGAACAATTTAAGTTTGTGCAAAGTGTTGCGCGGGGAATGCTGGGCCCTCACGTAGAACACCTCGTGAGCTAGACGGGGACCACACCCCGATCTCCAAACAATACAGAGGGAAAGAACATACAAGTACTTCTAGCTTAAGAAAACATTGTATCAAAATATCCCTTGTACTATAAATCCGTAAAATATCACTGAAATAACCTACAAAATATCATAGGTACTTATGCTTCAGTGTATAAATAATATCTTAGCCATGATGATGCATCTATGCAGACATTATCTCGCTAAAAACACCTACTCATACACATGAGGATACAGCATCTGTGCGGTTGTAATCAGACGATAGACCTCAGATACTTGTGTTATAACATCATGAAGTACAGTAGTAGCATAATGACCGAAATGTAACCATGGTTAAATGCTCATTTTCGTTTCAGAAAATCTCGATAAGAAGTGAATTCCGAAAGCCAAATCGACGGTCCCTAGGAAGAACATTTAACTGACATTTTGAAGAATTTGAGTTTTAATCGTAGACCTGAAGGTTTCATAACAGACCATCTGTGGAATAAATATGATTAAGATCGGCTGGATATTTGGCCAGTAATCGCGCAATATTGAAATTTTGTAACCAACATTCAAACATTTTATACTTAAGAATTTGTCGACTGCCTCCTTTCGCAATAATGTCCCGTTAAAACTATTGTAAGCGACACAGTTACCGTAGTCTTCTCTGAATGAATAATTGAATCAGTGAATGTAATTTAAAAGTATTATATCTGCATTCTGCAACAACATGCAGACCTACAATAATCCGAGGCACGACAGCCCATAAAGGACCATGACCAACGAGACCAGCCGGCTGCTGGCCTCACGTCCACGTGCCGAAAGAGATGTGGACGATCATCCAATCAGAATGCAGGTATCGTGTGGTTAACACGATGATCCCCCGAGCCATTACAGCTGGCTTTCATAACCAGATTTCGCTACCTATCGTAGCTCCCCAAGTGTATCACGATGCTAGGTGGGCAACGGTTCCATACACTGGCCGAAATTTCATGAGAAAATTTCTTTCTCCATGAGGACTCGAACCAGTGCGCATTCCGTAACATGAGTCCTAGGCAGGATGTTTGCGAAGGAGGTATATCTATAAAGATGTAGAAGAAGATGTTCCTGGTAAGTTTGATTTTGCTATATTTTGTTGTTTCTTACTACTGGGTGTTCATTTCAAAGTGTGTCATGATGTCACTGTTGTTGGGTCACCGATTTGAAGCGAGTTTCAGCTTATATGTTAGAGAAGTTGCCTATTATTTAAGGCGTTCTTCAATCTGAACTTGAGAACGTGTACGGTATAACTTGAACGTCGTAGCAACAGATGGCGGTCTGTACGGTCTGTGTGCTACCATAACCTCTTTCGAACTGTGTTTTGCGCCGGCAAGTCGTACGCAGGGTATTTGTTATCATCGGTTGCGTACGGTAACATTCCACAACACAAATCAAATGCTCCGTGTCCATGTTGACCGTCGAAGTTAATGTCAACAAATACGTAAGTAATCGTCTTAACCCTCTCCCCATATCCCGACAGTACGTATTTCCAAACAGTTCACATTCCTGCCACTACCGGCGTTACCGTACGTATCGGTACGTACTCTTCAGAATGAACGTCGTACTTGCTAGGCAACTTCTCTGCCTCTTAGGTTATAGACCTCTGCGGAAGTGTAGGAAGATTGAATTCTTTAGGCTCATCGGCTAGCCACATGATGGCATACAGCGAGCCGTGACACATTTTGAACAGAACACCCAGTATATAGTGTGATTTTGAAAACTTTGGCTTAAGAATGAAATATCCAAATAACTATCGTGTGATAAAACTAAACTAAACTCATGACTAAAAATAGAGAAGTTCTCCTTGCACCAACAATATAGACGTCCATAGATTCTATATAACCCAGCATATGGTCCGTGTGGCTCTGGTTTGTTGCAATATTAAGGCACGATTATTACAAACCTATCTACAGTTTACTTGTATTCTAGATTTGTTAGTAACTGCAAGCTTGCACCTCAGTCTTGACATTTTATTTTGAAGCTCAGTTAGCTCTGTAATGGTTTTAAGTTATAATTAAATATATTCTTACGAATGAGATCTATACTTTTAAAATAATTTTTAAATGAAAAATGTGATTTTTTAACTTCTTCTCCAACATCTGAAATTTCCAGAGCAGCCTATTATAAAACATTTTCCATACTTGGGTCTGAGGGCGAATATTTCGATTCAGATTATTCATTGAGATCCAACGTTTAGTTTCCCTATTGATAACCCAACATTAACTATAATATTGTATTGTATTACTTCAACTAATACAATCATGATTCGCTCTTTGAATGTTGCTAATTTCATAAGAAAAATTTGCGGTATAACAATGGAATTCTAACATTCCATTTTGTATCACAGATTGACCTGCAACAAATGCAAATGGCACCAGAGCAAGATACTTCTGATGATAACATTGTATTTCACAATAGTATTATAATATGTCTGTTCAGGATAAATTCCCGGAAAAAAGAACACACATGGAATAAAGCAGATTCAATCCATCCTTTAAATGAACGAAGAAAAAAAGGACGAACAGTATTTACTCTGAACAACGGATAATGCTAGTGAAAATGGCTTAAGCTTGTGGAAACCCTATGAAGTAACGTAAATAGCACAAATCTGTTTTAAAAACCTGAAGTCTCTAATCGCCAACGAAAAGAACAACTGAAACTTGACAGAAGAAAATGAATAAGTGTTTCGATGAAAGTGAAGCAAATTCAAATTGTTCCTAAATTAAGCAAGAAAATATTCATAAAATACAATCATATTGATGAACAAGAACATAGAGTAGCATTGACATACAACGCAAAGTCAAACTCAGGACTTGGAAGGATATAAATCTAAAATATGATTACATTGCTCCACTACCCATCTCCCAAAGTAATGTATTCACCGATCTGCTATCAGTGTGACGAAATACACCCCATATTCCTGGCATTTATCAGGGCAATGATGAATAACATTAAATTCAGTGGCATTGTAAAACAAATTGCTATACTTTTGTAAATATTTATGCACATTCCTGTTTGTAGTTATGTAGTTACAATTCCGTTAAGTGTAAACTGTGACATTATCGCTCCTTCTTTCATAAGCAATACTATTGTATGTCACATACAACGTTCTTACCGGGAATTTATGTTGACTTTCTAATATTGTAAGTAACAATATGCATATAAGGAATGATTTCAGAGAATGTGTTATCACTACAATGGAGTAAGACATCATTTTCAATAATGGCAATGCAAAGAAAAAAGGCCTAATGAAAAATCCTGATTTTTCACAGCCATCCGAAGTTGTTTTTAATTCTACTGCAAAAGTTCATTTTGTCAGTTACAATGTTCTTCCTTGGGACCGTCGAAATATGCTCTTCAGGAAAAATCATGTACAGTAAAGTCACCATGTATCAGTGATCTCAAAGCAAGCGCATTTTTCTGACCTTGACGTCGTGCGCGGGCAGCAAGCGCTAAGTATATGAATAAGCAACCTCTTGGATTAAGAAAACAGTGGTGCACAAACTTCAAACTTAGTGAAATTTTATGTCGTTATTTTTATGTTTTTTTCTGTTTAATATTATCTATATTGTCTGTAAAACAAAAGTACTAACACTGATTTCTTAATATTGCACTTGTGTTTTAAATCTTAATAACATAATAGAGAGTTAAGAAGGAATATTCACTTAAATTCCATAGTAGTATAATATTATACTGTATTAAGTGGACGAAACACATCATTCATAAAGAAAGTGATATTCCAAAGAAAGGGATTGAGTATGACATGATAAGTTGGAATTTATATTGATGATATCTTTAGCCTTACAAAAGTAATCAATAAACTAAACAAAACAATATTATAGTACAAAGCAAAATCACCTAGGTACTGTATTTGTTTTAAGTGCAACTAATATTATATAACAAAACTCTTATCGCATTACGCTCTTAAGGTGATATTTGTGAGCAACTTCCTATCATCAGAATATTAAATTATTTTCTCGAAACCTGCTGAAGCTATAGAGCTGACATTTTTACAACACATTGGCATGTACCTTTTTCTTATGATGTAACAGTAGTTGCTTTGTTAATTCATTTCCTTACAAACAATTTCCATGCGAATATTTTCAAAAATTTCAATACACTATCTTCAGTAATACGTATATACGGTATATTAGATTTACGAAAACATTCTGTAAGGCTGCTAAATAAATAGGACTATACCTGAAAATTTCACTTTTCTATACGAAAAGTTGAGAAAATATTTCTTTTGAATAAAAAAATCAAACTTGTGAAAGTGAGCATTAAAATTAAAACTTACATTCTTATAATGCACTTATACTTCTCAGGCAAATCTAAAAATTAACATGGATACAGTTTTAATAAGTTCTCTTCCCTTTATCTATTGAATCAGTGCTGGCCAACCCTGAATATAGCTCGACCAAGCGGCATATACCACCTCTTTCGTCTGTCTCTTTCCTTTCCGCTGTAAAGCGCTCAGGCTCTCCTGGGCTCTAAAGCGCGCGCTTGCTCCTGTGGTCTAGACATGATAATATTTATGTATACAAATACGAGACGACGCATCTCTTTCCTACAAGATAATTATTCAGATACAGTACTTGAATAAATTGAACTTTGAGAAGGGATAATTATGTTTAGGAAATAGTGTTGTCACTTCAGACCAATATAAGCTACCGTAATTTTGTTAATTCGGCCATAGAAGATGGTGATATTATGTTAGTCGGATAAATCGTAAAACAGCGAACGCCAGTAGGGGAAGTTATCCCCACCCTCGCGCTCCGCATCGCTCTCGCCTGCTCTCTCTCTCTCTCTCTCTCTCTCTCTCTACTATCTGCCCCGCTTCGGTGGATCACTGCCTACCGCCTCGCACGTATTTCATATTTTACAACACAATACTTTTTTTCCTCGAACTAACACGTACTAATACACAATACAACTAAATTAGGGCGCATTAGACAACAACCACATGTACTAACACAACACAACACAACACAATACAACCAAGCTCCAACATCAAACTGCCCTCAGGGCAAAAAAAAAATACGTACTGAGACATATCCAACGACACATATTGCATTTCTGCAATACGTTATGGCAGTTCCTTTGAACATAAATAGATTCATTTTCCCTTCTACCACCAACTCGTCTCGGTAGCCCAGAGGTCTAAAGCGTGACCAAAAAGTGTGCGTGCCTTTCGTTAGGAAGATGCCCGGATCGAATACTACCCTCTGCGAAGTCATAAGAAAAAAAAGAGAGGGACATGAAGCAAGGAACAGAGAAGGAGAGGCTGGAGAGAGAGAGAAAGAGAGAGAGAGAGACAGGACGAAGTTCCTCTTTTGCTTCGTAGATGCCGCATTCACGCTTTTTGTTCCACTTTCCACCCTAAACCCCTATTTCCACTCTTTCCCGCTAGAGTGTGTGGTGAGCTTGTAGTGGAAAAGTGGAAAGGGGTCGTGGGCGGAGCTTAGAGTTCGCTGTTTTACGATTTGCCCTGTTAGTCATATAGAGAATGAAATTCATGCTGCTGGAAAGCAACATTATATAAGTAGAAAAATTTGTTATATTAAATTATTTCAACGTTACAATTACTTATTTGTTTAAAATGTGTATATGATAACTAGGGCTAAGAATTGTATGCCGTTACATTGCGCTTCATGTGCCTCTGACTTTAGATACCGGTACGTAATTGCGAGGGGTGGGGGATTTCAGTGTGTTTCGTTCAGCAATGAACTTCAGTTGATCGGTTACATTACGACCAAATACTACTATTCGTAACAGGCAACATTCAACGTTTGTAAAGAAGAATAATAGCAAGATGCCGAGGACGAAATTTGTGACTTAATTTCAAATGAGGAAATTTGTAATAATGATACAGATTTTGAGATAAATAATGCTTGTGTATAATATTTAAAATATTTCTGTAGAGGTAAGGCTGTATTTTCTAGCAACAGGCAATCATTCTCCTTTGAAAATTTGAAAATGTGGTTTGTTATTCACTGCAACAATATATGAAATGAAGAATTATATAAAACAAAAACGTAATACACTATCATATTAACATTGTGAAATAATAAGACTGATACTTGTCAATGTCATATGTGTATTTTCTAGACAGAAAATAGATAATCATTAGACTTCGTTGAATTGCCACACGCAGCATGCAATCAGGTTGCCGATGTACGGTAGCATAGAGGAGGTGAGTAACCGCCCGGTCTCGTAGTATAAGCAGTTCATGTTAAGAGTTGTGACCGATCCAAATAGATAGAGCAGCTACAGATAATGTATACCTATGTAAGCACTTGTTTTTGCATTACTGTGGTTGGAATAGTCAAAGCTTAACATTTGTTCAGTGCAGACAAGAATTCAATCAAACATGCTACAATGAGAGTGTTGCTGTTCCAAATAATTTCCCCTGGAATACCCTTACCCCCGCAGCCAGTCTTGACCCGTTGGGGAACGTGGTTGGATGCTGTTAATTATTATGCAGAACATTACGGCAAAATAATGGAGGTAATTGATGCATTGGATAGCACAGAGAGTTCCGCTGTTGCAGCTGTAAAATCATTGCCTTCTGAACAGCTATTGGAAGATATTCTGTTCATTGATTCTAATTTTAAAATCTTGTCCAAAAGCATCATCCTGTTAGAATCGTCTACTCTACAACTCTCAGAAGCCCTTAATATAGTGGATAAAGTATCACAAACCGTTATCCAAAATAACAATTCACTAATTTAAGAAAAAGTGAAATGTAAGTTGAAAAACATTATTGCTAAAAATTCTGTCTATTAACAACTTCGTATTATAAATGATGTACCATCAGGTCACGACAAGACACCTGAAGTTGGTGTACTAAAAAGTAGTGACTTTCCGTTCTTCAAATATGTACGTATTACATCGTGTGATGTCGAACGTACATTTTCCCAAAATAAAAACTGTTTAAGTGACCATCGGGGGAGGTTACTTTGTAGTCGTTCAAAATGTACGTAACTCTTCACTGCAATGCACTTATTCAAGAATAATGTATCTTACATTAAATTTTAAGAGTTAATATATCTCACTATAAAATAATTGTGTATTTACATGTTTAGACATATCCTACTTCAATGATCATTCATTATATTTCTTGAATGCAGGATACAGGTTTTATTGTAACCGCAGTATACTGCTCAGTGTTTACATCAGAGGCATACTTCATCCTTTTCACGCCTCCTTCTCATACAATCTATACTGCGTGCGCAGTAAACTTTGCGATTCTCGTGGCAATTCCACGAAGTCTAATAATCATATTGTGATGAAACTGAATACGAGTATTAATATTTGAGGAGAAAAAATCGCTCCGGCACCGGGGATCGAACCCGGATCATTGGTTCTACGTACCAAGCGCTCTGACCACTGAGCTACGCCGAATTCAATCCACAGCACCGGACCGAATCCTCCTCCTTCAATGTTTCCCTTTTGGCCTGACTCCAAGTTAGGCACATATGTTGACGTATATGTCCAATGTCATTATACTAGGAGCGCACTCAGCTGAGTGACTTGTGTGGCCGGGATTCCGCAGTTAAGTGCACAGTAATCTGTACAGATATATCCACTGCAGCTATGAGAATATTATTATGAATACGAGTAGTTTGGAACACGAAACAGGAAAAATGTACCAAACAAGATGAAAAAAATACTGGATAAACATTATGAATGTTCAGCTCTATGTAAAAATTTGTGACAATTTCAAATGAGGAAATTTATAAAATGATACAGATATTCAGATAGATAATGCTTGTGTAAAATATTTGAAACATGTCCTCATTGTTTCCGCAGAAGTGGAACGATGTTTTTCTAGATGTAAGGCTGTGTTTTCTAGCAACAGGTAGGCCTAATCATTCTCTTTTGAAAATTTGAAAATGTGGTTTGTTATTCACTGCAACAATATATGAAATGAAAAATTATGTACAACAAAAACGTATTTAAATAGTGAAATAAAAATGCTGATACTTATCAATGTTATATCAGGTGTATTTTCTATAGACAGAAAATAAAATGTCTTTAAAATAATGCAATTTTTCTTTAACAAAGAAAATAATGTCCTTAAATTTTTCTTTTGCAGATAGTTGTGTTTCGAAGTCAAAGGAGTGGCTTTGAATCATCAAATGCTGAGGACTAACTTACAGTGATGATAAGCATGAGTTCAAACGAACAAAAAACACTCCGGTAACTCACCCCAACTCTGAGACGTACTCATAGTTAGGCGCACGAAGACCACTGGTAGTATAACGGCATATATTTGTCAGGCCTAGTGATAACGTTATGCAATTTGTGTTCTTTTGCTTTGTATGTTTTCGGAAAATATAATTTCAATTAATGCTCCGCCATAAATGTTGTAACTAAAACCTTGTGCATCCCTCGTGTTTATCGTACGGCTCGTCCTCCCCCACACGTTACCTGCACTTTCTTTACGTTTCGACTGTGCCTAAACGAGACGCTCTAATGTACTATAAAATCTTGCAATAGTTAGTTGTGTCTTATATCTTCAGTTTCCAGAATTCCAACATTAAATTATTATTCCTATTAAAATTCTCTTACTCATATACATTTTCAGATCCTAAACATATAAACCCCATTTCAGTTTGGTTGATAGGCTTTCCCCTCTACCCACACTCCCCACGAACAGTGAAGGGGAAGATGCTACTGTCCATCTCACAAACGTTCGACTAATTAACTTTCTACACAGTGACAAATTTTATTTCTGAAAGTGTTTACCGCTACTCTATACTTCGAAAGTCTATACTAAGCGTTTATATTGAATGTTGTTCCTGTTTATATTTACAGGCACATTAAAAAGTTACTGACAACAGGAGATAAATGTTTGTGCGAGATCGTGCGTATTTGCTTGTTTTCCGCACAGAACCAATACGCGGTAAGTGTGAAATACCTCATTCAGTATTTCCAACGTAACACACATAACAATTTCCCTCTTCTTACCGCTTAAGCGCGACATTCATTTTACTGCTTTAGGCTTTTAAACATATTATTTTTAGAGACGTTTAACATAGTAATAATTATAAATTGGAAACTTACCATTGCAATTTCACCTAAATTGCAATGTTAATAATTGTTTTTAAATATTTGCAAAAATTAAGTAAAGTCTACTACTCCACGAAACTTATTGCATTCCTGATACAAGTAGCATTAAGGAAGCCGTGAAAAAATCAACGAGATTCCAGATGCCGATGTTATTACTGCAATATGTTATATAAATAATATTGTTAAAATAATAAAATGAAAAATAAATCATTACATAACCTTACCGTTTGTTTTAAGTTCGCATTTATAGACTGGGGGAAAAAAAGACAGACGTATATCACGGCCTGCTGGAGTATAGTAAACACAGAAAACATTTTACAGCAACAATGTTGAAGAAATATATTTTGGTGTTCCGAAGTTGGCGTCATTAAACAGAAACCAAGATGGAGATTTCATTGCAACTAATTAGAAATTCGTCTTTCAGGTATGTAATAAACGATCTTCGCACAAAATAATGTACGATACATGAGCGGTATGTTTGTTTTCATGTTCTCGGAAATTAAAAAAGCTCAACTACGTTTCGCTTTTTCAATCTTTTCCTCGACCATGAAAACGTCAACATACAGCTCTTGTAACGTATATTACTATTTCTCCATCGCTAGTTGCTACTCTACAGCATATAGGCTACACTGGGACAATCTGCTCTGTGTCGCTCCCCTTGACTTCATAATACAAACTAACATTATTTTCTTAATCTAATTAATTATTAGTTGAAAATATTGTAAAAACGACGCTAAAATATACTTTAACATGTAATTGTCAAACATCTGTGTCACTGTATTTTATATTCACTTATGTACTTTATTTAATATTTTATTTGCTAGTGTGTACAGCTTGGGGGGTGCAGGTACAAGAAGTAACAGCTACCAGTCTGTCACTGACGGACTCAGGGCAAGTAGAAGGGGAAAGAAATGCCTTCGCATCTTCTCAACTTGTATGAAATGTCGTTTAGAAATGTTCTTTTCTCTGTAAATCACAGATAACTCGCATCAAGCACTTCTTTCTATCCCTCATCACAGAACGGTTTTATACTCATCCTTCTACACTGTATTAATAATATAATAATTCAAAATATGCACGTGATTTAAAATAATATTTATGCACTAATTAAAGTTTGTGTGACTGCAACCTGTGTATATTTTTGTGTGGCTTTACTTTGTTTACAATATGATTATTCTTTTCATTTCTATTATTGTATTTGTATTTCTGGTGGTGTGGAAGAGAAGGCCTGATGGTCTTAACTACACCAAAATGAATAAATAAATAAAATAAAATAAAATAAATAATATAAAATAAAATAAAATAAACAAATATTTCTCACTATACGCTACCCAGCGTATAGGTAATTAAGTATGGACACTTCGCGTCGGTACCTTTGATGTAGCCGGACTGATTTCAATGACCTTCAAGCCAGCTAGAGCGTGAGATTCTGCTTTCTCCCTAGAGTTGGCGCTGACATCACACCTGCTAGCAGTCGATACAGCGGAAATATAACACATATAATTAATACATCTAGGTACATTATGTACTCAAATAAAATAAATTGGATCCATAAAATAATAAATCCGTCATTAACTGTAATGTCTAGACTCTAAAGTTCCTTTATAATGAGAGTTGAGACGTTGACCTCAACAACAATTAAAATGTGTAATGATTTGATAGCACTGAAAATGGAAAAACAAAACTCTTATGAGAAGTAAAACAATATACCTAAATTATATTATATACAAATATTAAACGAATTTGATACATAATTTTGTAATGTATTATATTATTTCATAATATAATTTATTATATCTGAAATGTATAAAAAAATATATTATTACAACTAGTTTGTCACTGAGAAATAAGGAAAAGCTGTTAACTTGAATTATTTGAAGCAAAGCGTTACTGGATTATGCAATAAGGTGGGCGATGTTTGGATCCTGTGTCTCAACTCTATACTCAATTATTATCTTAGCGTATGCTCGATTACACTACCTCTAGCGCTTGAAAGTGGAACTAAACGCCGGCGCACAGAGAAACAAAACACAAGAAAATTCGCTCAGTGTCCATTCTTTATAATCCCTATTCGCTGGGTTACCTATATAATTGAAATCATTATGCTAACACACTGCTACTTTTTTTTTACTCGGTTATTTAAAGACGCTGTATCAACTACGAGATTATTTAGCGTCGATGAAATTGGTGATAGCGAAATATTTGGCGAGATGAGGCCGAGGATTCGACATAGATTACCTGACATTTGCCTTACGGTTGGGGAAAACCTCGGAAATAACCCAACCAGGTAATCAGCCCAAGCGGGGATCCGAGCGCAACACTGGATCGGCAGGCAAGCGCCTTAGCCGACCGAGCTACGCCGGTGGCTACACACTGCTACTACTGGTACTGCTACCACCAGTATTGCTTTTACAGTACTGTCCTTGGACAGTTTCAGCATAATACGTGCATATTTTGAATTATTTTCGCCACACATTGTAATTCCTGTAACATGCAGAAGACATCTCGCAAAATTTTCATATAAAGCAATATAGAATATGATGTTGACAACGAAGATAGAGCCGTACTCTTGTCACGATTCGAAGTTAAAGGCAGTATTCATAGACATTTTTAGCGCGGGTTTCCGGTGGATGATAGTGTTAGCGATAGGATATGATTTGAATTCTGTACTAGTAACCAGTGGATAGCTGGGGTTAGCTTAGTAGGCTCGTAGCGCGTGCTGCGAAATGTCTATGAATACCACCCAAAGTGTCTTCTCTGTATCATTAAAACTGTGATTGCACTTGCATACACCAAATCGAAAAATGAAAAAGTTAAAATATTTGTTTAAGAAGAATTACTATCCACGTATCGTTCATCATGATAATCGTTATCAGCAAAGCTCGGAACTTAGGGACTTGTGTCGTGTGCATGAGTAAGGTTACAGGTACGACGTACACAAAGCTCAAGCTGCAAGCGCTCAGGGACAGTCGTATGTACTAAGAAAGTGGCCACAACTAATGACAGGAAGACGGACGAAGAAACTGTTATGTCGAAGCCAATGACATTCAGAGAATTAAAGGTACACGGTCTGTTTGAGGAAATAGAAAATACGCGTTATTTCGAATGGGTATTATAGAAGTTTGAAAATACATTTTCTTTTAAATTTAAGATACAGAATTTCGTGGAGAATTCGGAGGAGATACATTAATTTTTTTCGAATGGAGAGTTTATATTTTGTAAGTTGTGCCACACACAAACTAGAGGCTGGAAACGAAATTCATTGAAAGGCATTGCAGTCCCTCAAATTGTAGAAAAATCTGTCCATAGCCATGGATCCAGACGTAGAGGGACCTGCCCTAGTAGTGACACACTAATTGAAAACTATTTTCGAGAAAAATTTAGGATATACTTATCTTTCTCAGATACGAGATCAGCTATCAACTGCTGAAAATCGAACAGAAAACAGTAACAATGAAAACATTCAGTATTTTAAGTCTGCTACCGAAAAATCTTCGAATGTAGGTAGTCATACACTGTAATAAAATGTACACAGCAGAACAGTAAATTTAATATATTTCTCATGTTTATTTTTATTATATATATATATATATATATATATATATATATATATATATATATATATATGCTATGAAATACGTGTTTCAACCTACCATAATATTATCAATATGTTGTCGCAGCCAGAAACCACTTTTGTAGCAGACCTGACAGTACCTCCGTGCTGGAAGCGGGAGTATGTTGACATTGAAGTCCGGTCGCTTAGTCACGTGCAAAGACACAAGTCCCCAAGTTCCGAGCTTTGGTTATCAGTTGCTTAAGAATTGCGATCTTCGCCCCTATTTTCATCCCTCTCGTGAGGAATTTTAACTAAACCCCGCCTATGTAATAAAAAAAGTCTTCTGCACAAACAGCGTCGGAGACGAGTAGTTAGGGTGCCAAAGAAATTGCGTGGGAAAGAGAGCAGAACTGGCTTGGAGAGAGAAAGTAAAGGGAAGGAAGGGGTTAGGCGCTGTCGGGCTCCACTCCTTCCCGAGTGACGTCATGGCGACCACACTTCACAGATTAATTTCATGGACGATGTCTAGTATAATCCGAGTATCTGGCATGTGATACTGGTCAGCGAGACACAAGGCACCGTCGCTACTTTTATACAGCAGCTGCAAAAGTTGCGTGTCGTGTTCACACGTAAACCAAAAGTAGCGCGCTGCATGCTACTTTTCGTGCTGCGCAACCCGAGTGCTGCAAAAGTTGCAACTGGAGGTTGCGAGTCTGTTCACACACAAGGCGCTAATTTTGCAGCCGCAGTCATGCTGCAGGTTTCCATATCCGTGTTGACTTCTCAATATACATTTTGTGGTTATGTTCGCATTATTAAGAAACTCATGCGAAAGCTTCCTTATCTATTATTTGCTTTTCTGTCCTAACTAGTATTCAGAAATTGGCATTATTTTTACTATAAAGCTTTTAAAAACGCCTATATACTTAAATGATAACCAACAGTATATTCACGTAATCAATGTTGGCAACCCTCCTGTTTGGAACTACGCTACGGAAAATTTAAAAAATGAATTATATCGTCAGAAATTACGCTCAGACTGTGTTGTGTCTTTAATAACTGTTACAAATAAATTATTTTCATCACATTTAACATTAAAATCCATCCAAACAATAAAAGTATCATTGGCACATTCGGGTGGCAACACTGGTCGCAACCGCAGCAAAAGTTTCAACAAAACCGATGTCAAAAATGCTGCGGCTGCAACCCTGAGAACCCTGTTCACACGTCGCTACTTTTAAGCTGCGCGCAGCATGGAAAAGTAGCGGGCAGCAGGTTCGGCAGCCGCTACTTTTCGGGTTGCACAGTTGTTCACACGTCGCAGTACGAGAGTTGCGCAGTTTTTTGTACTGCAGCGCTGCAAAAGTAGCGAAATGTGACCGTACCTTAATACATCCTAAGCATAGGAAACGACTTCAGCCATAGCGGAAAAACAGTCATTGCTTCATATTATTCTTCTACGTCAATTTATTCACTTACAAGGAGAGGACACGCTCTGTATATCACAGAATTAAATAAGATTGTGTGAGATGAAAGTACAAGACGTACTGTTTAAAGTCATACCTGGTATGGGTGACCAATGACCTCTCGTTTTGGAAATATTGGCTATTGTTTGTGACATACTTCCGTTTATGCCTAACTTGGAGTCAGGCCACAAAGGGAAACACTGAAGGAGGAGAACTCTATCCGGTGCTGTGGATTGAATTCGGCGTAGCTCAGTGGTCAGAGCGCTTGGTACGTAGAACCGAGGACCCGGATTGGATCCCCGGCGCCGGAGAGAATTTTTCTCCTCAAATATTAACTGTCAATATTACAGATAAATTCTGTAGGAAAAATTAATACATCTATAATATTCTGAGAAAAATCATCTGCAACGTCTGCTAAGTCCACCGCAAATTTTATCACGATTTGGTTGGGAATCGAACACAGGCCGCCTGGATTGAAAACCAGCGCACTAGCACTTACACCACAGACGCGGCTATAATCCTAAGATTAAACAAAAAAGAGTGGAATTCACTGGTTATGCCGTCAGTCTGAAGCTGGGCAGCGATCCTGAAGACAACACAAAGAAGCAAACGGAGTTCCAATGTGAGGGACATGAGTATCCATTTACATGCGGGGGATCAAGCTTCAGGTCCTTCAATTCGTGTCTCAAATAGCCACAAACGTAGCTAATTCATGTGTATGTACTGCGAGTAGCTTAATTTTCCAGTAAGAACATTATACCACAGTCTACTATATACAGTCACGAAGCTTGGGATGATTTTTTGCATTTCTCGCGATAGTTGCTAGCCGCTTGGAGCGCTGTGAGTACTAAGAACAATAGACTGTGTCACTGTCATCGTGATCTAATACAGGCCATGTGACTCGCTTAACCCGATCACGAAGGGCGGCGTTTCAACCGTATAAATTAATTGCAATGCATAAAGAGTAACATATATTTCTCCAAAAGGTAGTGTAATTGCATTAATAAAATTTAAAACAATGATTAGGAGACACTTCAGACATAATTCCCTGCGAGTTAAGTTGTAATATAATTTTGGTGTGAAAATTACGTTGTTCGTATGTGTAATACCTGCCTTTATTTCGATTAAATATTGCTAAATTCTTGTACATTCATTTATGCACGATTCAATAATTTTCAGTTGCACCGCACGAATATTTAGATATGTTGAAATTATAGGTTATGTTTACTGTACCAGTTGCCCCTTTCTGTCTAATTTTAGTGGTTTCCAATGCCCTGGTACTACATATGTACGTTATGTCATGTGGAAATTATAGGTTATGCTTATTATATTTAACTTATATTCCTATATTCGCAATTATACATTATAATTAAACATAATGTCATGTGTGACACCTTCAAGTTCAATTTGTCTGTATTTTAATACTACAAATGAGTACTGAATTATTGTATTTATCTACTACCTAAGAGACGAAGTAACAATCGTATGTACACTAATTTCATAGGAGTGGTATGGTAAATTTTCTGTCTACAATTAAAGAAGGTAGGTGTGTTAAATTACAATCGCAATATAAATTCGTTTTTATTGAACCTCAAAACAGCGTCCATTCTAAACTTAAAATGTTGATGCGAACAGATTATGTTAACACGTAAAATTCTCTTCACATTAAAATAACACAGTTTTGTAATTATTTCTGCAACATATTATGCAACAAGAAGTAAACGGAACTTATGGACACATTACACTAAATAAAACTTAGCAATGATACGCAATAAAGTTATAATATAATATTTCACTGAGCTCCATACACTGAAATAGAAAACCCGAACATACATTACGGCCTGGTCTAGACCGAAAAGGCATTGACTGTGCCGTAATTGGCTTTGTTGTGAAAAGTTGTGTAAACTGTGAAATGTTCGTTATCGGTTGTAATAACTGTAAATGGCTAAAATGCAATAATTTGAACAATAATATGGGACAAGGAGACGTTTGTGGTACTATAAATATTGTAAGAAAAAGAGGTCATAGTTATCCTTCTTCGGAAAGATCCAGGAAGGTGCGTTTATAAGATATAATATATACTTTATGAAAATAATATATAAACCTTATGTATTTCATATTTCAATAGTGGAAGGAAGGTGTTAATTTTTTCAAAAGAATACGATAGGCCTATCGAAAGTACAATACATTTTATCGCCTGCTAGGGAAAGGGTCTGTGATGAGGCGATAGTAGCGATCCTGGTGGTTAGCAACTATCTATGGATGCGTCGACCTGGTTGGCGAGTTGGTATAGCGCTGGCCTTCTATGCCCGAGGTTGCGGGTTCGATTCCGGGCCAGGTCGATGGCATTTAAGTGTGCTTAAATGCCAGGTCGATGGCATTTAAGTGTGCTTAAATGCGACATGCTCATATCAGTAGATTTACTGGCATGTAAAAGAACTCCTGCGAGACAAAATTCCGGCACATCCGGCGACGCTGATATAACCTCTGCAGTTGCGAGCGTCGTTAAATAAAACACTACATTTATCTGATGCTTTTCCAATTCACTGCGGGCTAAAGCAGGGAGATGCACTATCACCTTTACTTTTCAACTTCGCTTTAGAATATGCCATTAGGAAAGTTCGGGATAACACGCAGGGTTTGGAATTGAACGGATTACATCAGCTTCTTGTCTATGCGGATGACGTGAATATGTTAGGAGAAAATACACAAACGATTAGGGAAAACACGGAAATTTTACTTGAAGCAAGTAAAGCGATCGGTTTGGAAGTAAATCCCGAAAAGATTAAGTATATGATAATGTCTCGTGACCAGAATATTGTAGGAAATGGAAATATAAAAATTGGAGATTTATCCTTCGATGAGGTGGAAAAATTCAAATATCTTGGAGCAACAGTAACAAATATAAATGACACTCGGGAGGAAATTAAACGCAAAATAAATATGGGAAATGCGTGTTATTATTCGGTTGAGAAGCTCTTATCATCCAGTCTGCTGTCAAAAAATCTGAAAGTTAGAATTTATAAAACAGTTATATTACCGGTTGTTCTGTATGGTTGTGAAACTTGGACTCTCACTCTGAGAGGGGAACATAGCTTAAGGGTGTTTGAGAATAAGGTGCTTAGGAAAATATTTGGGGCTAAGCGGGATGAAGTTACAGGAGAATGGAGAAAGTTACACAACGCAGAACTGCACGCATTGTATTCTTCACCTGACATAATTAGGAACATAAAATCCAGACGTTTGAGATGGGCAGGGCATGTAGCACCTATGGGCGAATCCAGAAATGCATATAGAGTATTAGTTGGGAGACCGGAGGGAAAAAGACCTTTAGGGAGGCCGAGACGTAGATGGGAGGATAATATTAAAATGGAATTGAGGGAGGTGGGGTATGATGATAGAGACTAGATTAATCTTGCACAGGTTAGGGACCGATGGCGGGCTTATGTGAAGGCGGCAATGAACCTTCGGGTTCCTTAACAGCCAGTAAGTAAGTAAGTAAGTAAGTAAGTAACATTTAACTTTTCTATGGATGCATATTTCAACTATGTTTGCATATTTAGTAAGTATTGAGCTTCGTGACTGTATATACTAGGCTGTGATTATACCTTCTAACTTTCAGATTAATTTCCTTGCTTTTCTTCCTATTGGCCATTTAAAATTATTAATCTAACTGTACTCCATTTAACGTCCTCTCAATACCACGGAATGATTCTTAAGATTCCTAGCAGAGAGCTCAAGCTGCCGTTACGACTTTAATCACGACGGACCAAAGACTTGCTCATTAAGGAAATCTTGTTAAAACCAGCTTAATGAAGAGACAAAAAAAAACAGTTCGGAAAGCAAGCCACAATTGAGGATGACGCAGAAGCATTCGCAATTAGAGACCGTTGCTGTTTTTGACCGTCCGTCTACTGAATAAAAGCATACAGCGTAGTGATGCTGTGCGAGTAGTGTGGGCTCCTGGGGTCGCGCGCTCGTATCGATCTGCACGTCCCCTGTACATTGGTCACCAGCAACACTCGCGCTGGAAGATGTTCAAACACATGCATTCATTTACAAAGTAGCGTGGGGTGTACAAGCGTAAATCTTGAGCAAATCGAGCAATTGCTAACAATAGTGAGGATCATTAAATGACTCACTTTCTTTATACAGGGACATCACCTTATTTTTAACAACATTTTTAACATTAACCTGGCTATACTCGAAAACACTGTTGCCCCCTTCCATTACAGGAGTTTGATGTTACTAGTGCAATATGTAAACAAATCATTTTACTAGCTATAGGAGGAGAGAAAAGTAGTGTATCCATTTATGTTGTAGGGAAATACGATATTACGATTTTCAGTTTGATCATCACTTTTACGGAATTTATCAAAATACAGTAGAGTAGTAACATTTTTTTTTTTCAAAAACTCAACTTTTCAGACGGCTATGTTCGTTACGTAATGTCTACTTTATTTAGCATATTAATTATTGATGTTATCATACAATATAGAGAGTGCATTTAAATTGAGGGGGTCATAAGTAAAGGGCTGTAAGTGCACTTAAGTTACTTTTGACTAAATGGGGTTTAAATATTTAAGCTTTCGTAAAATCGGTGAAATTTTTTATTTAAATTTTAATGTGTGATGCGATTAAAATATCCCTTTGCCACTAAAATTTTAGATACTTTTGCTTACACTGGATGCACTTAACTCATGTTATTACAAATGTCACTAGCATTCCTTTGCTTCTAGCCACCTCAATTCAAAAAAAGCTAATCTGAATTTTTAAACAAGTTGCTGAAATGGTTGCCGTTCATTACAATGCAGGCTTCAATTCTTTACGCATATTATTAAAAACATTTTGAAGCATATTCTCTGAAATTGAATTTATCGTTTCTTCAATATAATTTTTTAGTACGATATTATTAATATAGGTTCTTTCTTCTATAGAAAACGCAATCATATTTCTGAAACACACTATACACTGCAGTGTTTACTTCACTGCTTGAAGACTTCGAATGCAACAGCGGCCGTAAGTTTGTGTGTGTGATGGGAGCAAAGACATTAGTGAAGGGGTGAGAGTGAAGTACATTCAGAAATGCAGGTACAATAAAAAT
Organism: Periplaneta americana; assembly: GCF_040183065.1. Lineage (NCBI taxonomy): Eukaryota > Metazoa > Arthropoda > Insecta > Blattodea > Blattidae > Periplaneta > Periplaneta americana. The sequence continues at coordinate 162,660,120 of NC_091131.1, forward strand.
GCAAGTAAAAATAAAATGATGTCCCTGTACAAATGATAGACCGAGTAAATGACACTATACATAAATTGAACGAAGACATTGACTCGATTGTAACATGGGCAAAGAAACTCCATCTTAAAATCAATCCTGGAAAGACACAAGCAATCAAAGGTAATGCTTTAAACTTAATAAAATCGTATCTTAACGACAGAATTCAAATAACGAAAATTGACAATTATTCTAGTAAACCTTTAATTATTAATATAGGTGTTCCCCAAGGCACAGTTCTAGGCCCTATTCTATTTTTAATATATATTAATGACTTATTAAAAATTGACTTACAACAATACAATGGTGTTCACTATTCTTATGCTGATGTCACAGTTTTACTTTTTGGTGGAAAAACCTGGCATGATGCATTTAATAATTCAAATAATGGACTTAAATTAATAAAAAAATGGTTTGACATAAATTATCTTTCTATCAATGAAAATAAAAGCGTCATTATCTGAAAAATGTAACAAACCTCCTACATCTATATTAAGTATTAAATGACATAATTCTGATTGTTGTCTTATACAGTGTAAATGTCCGATTATTAAAGAGTCCTCTGAAGTTAAGTATTTAGGCATAATTTTCGATAATCATTTAAAATGGAACCAACACATTAATTACCTTTGTAATAAATTACGTAAAATAGTATATTAGGCCTATTTTGTTTTATTGATGAATTACTTGTCAATAAGTTTATTACGTACAATATATTTAACTTCATTTCAATCGGTAATTATGTATGGAATTATAGGATGGGGTAGCTCATTTAAATCAAATTTTTATCCACTTAATTTATTACAGAAGAAAATAATTAAAATATGTCTTCATAAACCTATTGATTTTCCATCTCAAAATTTGTTTATACACTTTAATATACTAAACGTAAGACAAATTTATTATATTGTATTAATAAAATTCATACATAAAAATCGAAATAATTTTGAATTGTATTCTCATAGTTATGAAACAAAAGGTATGAATTCTTTAAGATCGTTTGAACCAAAATGCAACACTGTTACAGTATTTAATCGTAGTAGTAATTTAGGCCCAAGAATATATAACAAATTTATATTTAAATACCCTAATCTTGTCAATTCTAATAGTTCTAGTATTAAATTTAAAAAGTTATGTATGGATTTTACAGGAATTGAAAAATTGTAAATTTAAATTTATATACTATAATTGCAAATTGTATTGTATAATTATTAATTATAATTGTATTGTATAATTATTAATTTCAATTCAGGAATCCGCCCCTGAGCACGAGTTCTACTCTTTCAGGGGCGAGTTAAAGTTTCTCTGTATATTTTATATGTTATGTTACAATTATTAGCAAAAAAAAAAAATAAATAAATAAATAGATTATATTAGGACACAAACGGCAAATCGACGCTGTAAAACACTTTGACATTTCCCCCGTTAAAGTAAGTGCAGTTCATATCCCTTTCAGTTCTTGGCATTCACATGGATAATAATCTCAACTGGGACATGCAAATCACAGAAACCTGCAGAAAATATATTCTATTATCCATGTGCTAAAAAGGATAAATGTTCATCTTCCCTCTTGCTTAAAAAAGTCCCTTGTGCAGACACTTGTATTTCCATATTTTGACTATGCTGACATTTTACTGACTGACCTCTCCAGCGATAACAAAATGAATCGTAAATATGATCATACTACCCCATCCCTGGAAGCAATAGGTTGGCTTAAACTAGATAAGAAAAGAAATTTACATTCACTTCTCTTTCTCTTCGAAATCTTGAACTCTTCTATTCCTTCGTACCTGTCGTCTCGCTTCACTTACCTTTCTTCCCACCACAATCTGAACACACGCTCTCGCCATGAAACAATACTCACAATGCCATCCCATCGCACTTCCTCATACTCATCCTCTTTCACAATAGCCCTGCCAAGACTCTGGAATTCGCTACCTGCTAGCATCAGGGACTGTCGAAATAAAATTGAATTCAAACGCAAACTTACTAGGCACTTGGTCAGTAATTGATTTCTTGTAAATAGTTTCCTTCATCTATCACAAAATATTTCAATATCCAGTAATTTCATCGTTATACAATTTTGTTATTGTAGGTTTAATTTGTAATTCACTAAATATAAAATATTCTTTGTTCTTCTATGATGAATTATCTAGCTTTCATTAGTCAGGTAATCTTTTCGTACTTTGATTTTTATTGTAATTGTAATTGTAAATTTAACACTATCATCACAATATCGTAATGACTTAGCTTTGTTAAATATGGAAGGTAATATAAACTTCTCCGAAAATATAGGCAAAGTAATTCTATCAGGTCCGAGAGCGAAATTTAATAATAATTGTAATTTTATTCTTCATATTATAGTTGGAATCTCCTGGTAGAGGGGCAGAGAAGGCCTCACGGCCTTATCTCTACCAGGTTAAATAAATAAATAAATAAATACTAAATAAAGAGGTTAAAATAAGCAGTAGGCTAATTAAATAACATTTTATCCTATTATCCGGTCATATATTAACGAACAGCTTATTAAATTAGAACATTCACCTTAAGGGGACATTTGTATTTTTTAAAACTTCTACAAATTTCATCCAAAATTTATTAATTTTAAACTACACAAACGTGTTCACAATACTATCCGTACAAATTTTGGTGTCATTACGGCTAACGGTTTTTAAATTATATTTTTTAAATATATTTAAATTGACGTCACTAAAAAGGCTCCTTGCGACAAAGTTTTCAAAATGTTTAGTTGATATTTGCTCAAAAGCTTGAAAATAGTCACGGGAATAAAAATTAATTAGCTTTTTGAGCTGAGTCTAAATGGATACTCACAATAAAATTTTAAATTTCATGAATTTACCATTATGGCATATTTTAATCTACGTGCAATATGAATATTCCCCGAAGAAGCTTAATATTAATATTTCATAAATGCTAATTAAATTCCATTTATCAACATTTAATTGATCTCTGTGAGAATTAAATAATTGGATTATTTTTCAATCTGTGACTTAACATGCAATATACAAGGTATAATTCCTTTATATTACACAATTAACTATTTGTATAAACGTTTTCGTGGCTCTTATCGCGACATCATCAGATACATTTATTATCTTACATTTTCAATATGTATACCTCATTTTAATTCTTGCGTAACAATCAAATATCAGTGTCAATAAAGTTACAATTAAAAACTTAAAAATTAAGAGTTAAAAGCTAAAAGTACAATTATTTAATAGTACATTATGCAACGAGCCTATAATGATAGTAATTAAGACGCAAGTATGGATATTTATGAAACGAGCGCAAGCGAGTTTCATAATATTCATACAAGTGTCTTAATTACCATTATAGGCAAGTTTCATACGACTTTTTATGCTCGACCATATTTCTAACTTGAAATTATTCAGATGTATACATTTTATTTTGTATCTGACAAGATCGGAAGTGACCTTGTTCTAGGTCGTGAATTGTGAGATGTGCGCAGACGCGAAAGTATTGATTTTTTCGGAGGAACAATAATGTTATATATTGACCTTGATGTAATCCCGTTAAACTTGATATAATCTTGATTATTGAATTCGACATTGAAAAACGAGATGACAAATTGAATTTATTTGAATATTATTTACAATTAACGCTAATTATTATAGTAACGGAACATAATCTTCTGCGACAAAAATTGAATTTCCAGCCTCCGTGACTTTTCGCTAATTCTCTTTCGGTTGCATATCCGACATTAATCGATACTTGCGGTTTTATAACGGTACAAAGCTGACTTGTTTTTGGCTGAATACCTGTAAGCTGAGTTGTCATTGGCTGAACACCTGTACATTAGAAAGTAGGTGTACTTTAATGACATGCATTAAAGGACTGTTACCAGGTGTATAATTACTACATTTCGGCACGGTCGAGCATAAAATATATATTACAAGTCTTCACCTACTTATTTGAAATTTTTTGAAATAATTTGTGATTAAAATGCAAATATGCTTTGTTAATGAAGATACATGAAGACTCGTTTACAAATCATTCACATTTGTCAAAAAAGTTGTCTTTAAAAGAGAGAAACTGAAATATGTTGCTAAATTGCTAAGGAAACATTTTGGAGACAGCCTAGTTGAAGATAAACAACTCCACTCCTACAAAAATGTCATAACCCAAAATGGTCACAAACCCAGAGAAGAAGATGAGTAGGACCTAGGAGAAAATGTTGAAAAATATCCACATCGAAATTTGAATTGAAAATTAAACTAATAATGAATGAATAAGATCATGGAGAAAATGCTGAAGACTGAATTTAGGTAGTGCGCAATAACTGCCATTTAACTATCAGCGTATTCCGAATCTCACCGGACCGGTGGACGACAATGACGTCACGCTGCAGCGAAATAGGAATAAAACTGCTGGAAGGATGGATGGCTGTCATGGCGATTGTAAAAGTTGTTGTTTGTGCTTCGCTAGCAAAATTTTGCGAAATTTCCATACTGCCATTTCGTTCAAAGAAAAGATAGCATAAACAATTTATTTCTTGAACCGGTAGTAATAACTGGTCCGTTGACATGTTCGCTCATAAGCCATTAACATATTGTTTTTAAGTTGTGCTCATTACAAACAATACAGCAGAACACACCGCCATGACACAACAGTGCACGATGTCATTCGTCTGCTAATTCCCGCCCTATACAAGGACCAATCAGATTCACTGATGTCGGCTGATGGAGACTGCCACCACCTCTGCAAGCTGATGGCACCGGTGCGACGCCAGTGGAAGATCAGTGACTCCATCGGTGAAATTCGGAACAGCGTGATGCCATCAGATTGCTCAGCGCTGAGATTCGGAATACGCTCTATGGTACCTTTATAGTTTTACTGGTAGAACGCTGTCGTAGTACAACTACGGCTCAGAGTTCAAATCTAGGCGGCAACGAAGTTGTATTTTTCGTGGACAAAGCCAAGGTTGTGGTGATTTTTCTTAGTGTTTTCCTGTTTTTCTTCTCTCCATTCCACTAACACACTCCATAACGCTCCCTTTAGAAAAACAGGGCTTCACTTACTTTTGCATTTTCGCGGCGCCGTATTAGCCGTCCACCGTGATGGATGTTACTCATGGTTTGGCAGCGGTGGTGGCCTCTAGACTACTCACTCTTTATCGATCTACAGAGAGGAACAGAAGCCGCCAGATCTCACTCCTAATGGGGACATGATAACGCAGATGTATTTATTATTTTTGGCTGGAGAGGAATACGTGGTGCAGTGGTTCGAGGAGCTGGCTTAGCCACAAATAAAATCGATACGCATCTCATTCCATAACGCGTGCACAAAAACCTACTTAAGCGGAAGTGCTTAGGAATGCTGAATGTTTCATTCTGTAATTATTATCAATACCAGTATCAATTAGGTCGATTATTGATCAGATTTTTTGAATTCGACAGATATTGGAGAAAAAATGGCAGTATAAGGGTACAGTACATCAGTTATTCATAGATTTCAAAAAGGCGTATGATTCGTTTAAGAGAGAAGTTTTATATAATATTCTTATTGAATTTGATATTCCCAAGAAACTAGTTCGATTAATTAAAATGCGTCTCAGTGAAACTTACAGCAGAGTCCGTATAGGTCAGTTTCTGTCAGATGCTTTTCCAATTCACTGCGGGCTAAAGCAAGGAGATGCACTGTCACCTTTACTTTTTAACTTCGCTCTAGAATATGCCATTAGGAAAGTTCAGGATAACAGAGTGGGTTTGGAATTGAACAGGTTACATCAGCTGCTTGTCTATGTGGATGACGTAAATATGTTAAGAGAAAATCCACAAACGATTAGGGAAAACGCGGAAATTCTGCTTGAAGCAAGTAAAGCGATAGGTTTGGAAATAAATCCCGAAAAGACTAAGTATATGATTATGTCTCGTGACCAGAATATTGTACGAAATGGAAGTATAAAAATTGGAGATTTTTCCTTCGAAGAGGTGGAAAAATTCAAATATCTTGGAGCAACAGTAACAAATATAAATTACACTCAGGAGGAAATTAAACGCAGAATAAATATGGGAAATGACTGTTATTATTCGGTTAAGAAGCTTCTGTCATCTAGTCTGCTGTCAAAAAATTTGAAAGTTAGAATTTATAGAACAGTTAGGCTATATTACCGGTTGTTCTGTACGGATGTGAAACTTGGACTCTCACTTTGAGAGAGGAACATAAGTTAAGAGTGTTGGAGAATAAGGTTCTTAGGAAAATATTTGGGGCTAAGAGGGATGAAGTTACAGCAGAATGGAGAAAGTTACACAATGTAGAGCTGCACGCATTGCATTCTTCCCCTGACATAATTAGGAACATTAAATCCAGACGTTTGAGATGGGCAGGACATGTAGCACGTACGGGCGAATTCAGAAATGCATATAGAGTGTTAGTTGGGAGGTCGGAGGGAAAAAGACCTTTGGGGAGGCCGAGACGTAGATGGGAAGATAATATTAAAATGGATTTGAGGGATGTGGGATATGATGGTAGAAACTGGATTAATCTTGCTAAGGATAGGGACCAATGGCGGGCTTATGTGATGGCGGCAATGAACCTCCGGATTCCTTAAAAGCCAGTAAGTAAGTAACCAGTATCAATTACTGCCATTCACAAGTTATCGACATCAGAATTTATCAAACATCCTTTATCCTAAAAGAATACGATGAAATGAGCGCTGTTCTTAAGTTCAATATACAATAACACTGTCTACAAAATGAAAGTGGAAGAAAATAGAGATGCGAAAATTTAATTCTAAAAACCGAGTGTTTTGTTCAGGGATAATTAGTTGCAACTTCTACTGTCCTGTCTTTCTTAGGATATTACTCATTTTCAGAATATTATTAGTCCCTCTCATGCAATTTCAATCTTGTAAAGTGGTCCAAAAATGATCGGTTGTAATTTTCTGTCTCAGACAAGCAGATTTGCGAATTCTCAGGAAGATCTGAGCTCAATTCACATGATAATATGTTTTAAACGGTCATGTCTTCATAGTTTCAATCTAGGTATGTACTATCAAAAGAAAAATAATTTCTTCCCAACATTCTGTATTATTAAGGAAGCTGAATAGTGGTTTAAAATATCAATAAACTGCCCGTTATAGTAGCTTCGAAATGTTCCTGCGGTAGACTATTTACTTAGGCAAGTATCCGCACGAGTACACAGTAGCTCAGGACCAGCACTTTGTTCCCTATCTTTTCGTCATGAGTTCGAATTGACGTCCTGATAAAATTATGTAATTATATTTGTAGCGCATGTAAGTAGCATAATCGTATTAATTCTGTGATAATGTTCAGCTTGCCTAAGAAGTCTCTAAATATTCCATATTGATGTCAGTATTTTTAAGGCAGCAAATAGATTTCAACTTTCAGAACTGAGTTCAGGAGGTGCATTATTTTCTGTTATGCTTCCTACACTTTAATATGAATTAACTAAGTTAAGGTAAGCAGGATTATTTTTAATTTGTCTTTAAACACTTATAACGTTGTAGCAGATGATGAAAGGCGTTAACTACAACGCGTTATCATAGAGTACCCAGGATCGAGTCACTTGCATCTATGAAGTTTTTAAAGGTGAGTTAGGTAATACATGTTCTAAAATTATAGTCATGCATTTTAGGCACTGACGTAGGAAACTAAGAATGGAAGTATTATTTTACAACAAAAAGCATAACTGTTACTCAAAATAAAACCACCATCTTCTATAATCTAAATAAAAAAAAATTAAAATGACTTTTTAAAAAGCCACATTTTTAGTAGGAAGTTCATCATTCATTTCATCGGTTGACTATCCGCAATCTCTTGACATGGACTCTAACAGAACTACTAATAATTCAATTTTACCTTCTGCCAGGGCATCCCAGGTATTTATTAGGACTAGTTCGTGAATAAAATAAAAATATAAGTAATATATCCCCAAAATTCGCTCACGAAATGTTAATAATTGTATATTAACGAATACTTAACCTATTCAGACATTGTCAAGTTGAAATACCCCAAGATGAATATCGATTACTGCAATAAAGAAATTCGATGTTATTATTCAGTAATGCCAATTGCGAAATGCGAAATACAGGTTTAACAATGTTAATTACATGCACTGCACTTTTCTCTTATTATTATAACATAAATAAATTTTCATTATCTGCTGAAATCATAATTTAACAGTAACAGTGGGGACAGCTATATACCAATGTTTATGTAGTCACAGCGAGACATGTTGCTACACAGTGAAGCCATCTCTGTATAGATAGGCCTAATTAAAACACGAATTTTATTACGCCATACGGAAGGCAATTTGATGAAAGACCTTATTATTACTATGCAAGGTCTTTGGGTTTGATATGCGTTGATATTACATAAATTTGAACATCTGACTTTCTATTAATTGTTTAATTTCATTCACAAAATACAAATTTTATAGGCTACAATTATGGGTTAAGTTACTCGTACCTGTGGGAGCAGAACCAATGTCAGCTGTGCCTTATTTCGACCGTTACTCGCAATGAGTGCTACACGAAAGCATTTTTATAGCTCGACAAACGCATTCTCGCTGTAGTGTGTAACGGAACTAAAGCTGCATCTACACAGTTCAATATTCCAATCGCATATGCGTGCAATCTGGGAAGAATATTGAAAGAATCAAGTTTAAAAGGTACGTTCAATTAAGATACATGAAGATTTTGTGTGTACATAGTACGCCGTTTTGAACGTCGTCTTCACTGCGTAAATATATTAATTAATATTAAATATCAATCTTGCATTCATTGCTTTAAAGTTGAAAGAAAAGTTTAACCGTGTAGTTGCATCTTAATGTATTCATGTTCATCAATTCACGGGGAAACAGTTGGCGACAACGACTAAACAAAAGAACGACCATGCGATAAATTGATAGCGATAAATCTAGCTGCAAAAATTATCGAAAAGTGTGACTGTGATTGGTTGGAATTCAAAATTTCATTACACTTCATTGGTCGAAAATGGAATGACGTCATATAAACGAAATAGGCTATCACAATTCATCAGGCGGTTGCAGGGAGTCCATAAGGTCATTTCTTTCAAGCCGTTGAGAGGAACGGGTTTTAATATGTGCAGACATTTCAAAAAGTAGTCCTATATTTGAAAATATCTCATCAATGTAGTTTATTTCTAGAATTTTCCTTTGAAAAACTGTCGTGTGTTCATGGAGTGCCATACAACAAAAAGTGGTAGCCTATACAGTTTGAAACGATACATCACAGGGAATGAAAAATTATAGAATAAAAAACTTTTCCGGCAGGTATTGAACTCCAATCCCCTGCAAATGAGACCAGAGTCCTATCCACTAGACCACAGACTGCATTGGGAAAATCATCCGAGTGACGAACATTCAATTAGCACTCGATGATCGATTATCGATGAGGAGGTCACATACCCGTCTTCCTTTGAAACGACGAGTGAACCGTGCGTTAAAACTTTGATTCTGTCCCGAACAAGAGTCCGGTCATTTTCTGTTGGGGGAAATGTACACTGGACAGAAATGTGGTGAGATTCCAGTGGCATGGTGATATCAGACTTCACTGCAGGACAACACAGAGGACTGAGAAACGCTCGAGATTCGAATAACGAACGCGACTTCCACGTAAAAGATTAAAATTACATTTAATTTACTATGTGAACTGCATTGAAGTTCCTGCCAGTATATTAATAATATAATGATAATAATAAAATATTTCCGCTGGTAGATTTAAGGTCATAAGGCCTTCTCTTCCACTGAACCAGCCTTATTTAATAAAATAATGACATACATATTTAAATTATGAATATTTACAATATATTTAAAAGATTCTCCAGCAATATTCTTCAGTTAAGTTTTAACGACTAGTACATGTTTATTTAAATTGAGATAAAACGTATAAAAAGTAATAATTTATGAGCTATTGTAATTCAATTCAGTCTATATGCAATATATAAAGAATTATAAATAAGTTAAGATAGATAGCTGGTTAAAATAATGAGAATTAATTTAATATATGTTTACTAGAACTATGTTATAGGGAGCAAAATATAAATCTAAAAATACAGTACAGTGTTAACAATGAGTGTTTTTACTCATGAACTCAGTTATCCATGTGGACGTATTCATTATGCAGTGTATATTATACTGACTACAGCACATTAGCGTACAATATAAAGAATGAAGTTAAATTGAAAAATAATCATGATATGAATATTTAAACACATTTTTGAAAATGGTGGCCGTTCATTTCGATACAGGCTCCAGACCTGTGGAGTAACGACTAGCGCGTCTGGCCGCGAAATCAGGTGGCCAGGGTTCAATTCCCGGTCGGGGAAAGTTACCTGGTTGAGATTTTTTCCGGGGTTTTCCCTCAACCCAATACGAACAAATGCTGGGTGACTTTCGGTGCTGGACCCCGGACTTATTTCACCGGCATTATCACCTTCACCTCATTCAGACTCTAAATAACCTAATATGTTGATAAAGTGTAGTAAAATAACCTACTAAAAACTATTGCATCTAATTCCAATTACCAGTTTCGTTCTTCGTACTAGTAACTCATGTTGAAATAATTCTGTACGTACTCTATAAAAGAGTGCCTTACGTACTGTAAATTCAATCTTCACTTCTACCCGACCCGCACAGATAAAATTACTCAGACAGACATGCTATCTACTGTCCGTCCAAGTGGTTATGTCGCAGGATCGTAGAAAGGGGGGAAATCACGTGACAGTTAATTACTTAACGAGACTCTTTTATTTAAGTTAAATTAAACAGCTGTATAATATTACGTAAACTTCCAATTCCTAACAGAAATTAATGTTTTCAGAAAAGAGCTAAGACAGCCCAGTCACTAGCCTTTACAGAGGGGCGAGCAGAAGTAGGTGGGGAAAATCGGGATGCGACGTAGACAAACGGACGACAGTACCTTTGCGAAAATATGATTCAATATTGAAAGCTCTTTCGTCACTGGTAAACGCGAACATATATTCTGGAACGTACTATAATCACTCAGTACTGCTTACTAAATACGGCGTTCGTTCTGTGTGGAGGACAGTTGGAACTTCATTAGTAGAAGGGAAGGGAGTGAAGTACATTAAAAAACTCAGGTACAATAAAAATTGAAGTAAAAATAAAATGATGTCCCAGTATGAAAACACTCTAGCACCCAAGTTTTTATTAGTAAGACCGTTAGCAAATAAAATTAATAAAGCTGAAATAATTTTGTGTATCTTAGTCATAAACTATCACTTTATGATGAATTGGAATAATGAACTAATTTTTAAAAAATTCTGAAACAATGCGCATCATTAACAATTCAGCCTAATGAAACCTTCCCTACTACAGAGTCATACTAGAATACTCCTGTATCATACCTTGGTAAGATGTATGGTTCGTTATGGAATTGAGACATGGACAAGTAGGAAAAAAAGAAAGCAAAATAAGAGCCAACTGAATGAGGATTATGCGATCAATAGCGGGATATACAAGAAATGACCCTAACTTAATGGAGATATAATGGCACAACTCTGAATTGAACCAGACCCGCAATAATGTATTATATACGGCAATATCAGAATAACTGCATTAATCATCTACGACGAATGTGATCCCACAGAATACCAAAAGCCACTATCAAACACAAGGGGAAAGAATACTGGGTCGTCCAAAGAAATTATGGCGTGAAAATTTATCTTTGGTGCAATAGGTAGAAATGGGTAAAGTCGATCAGTGGGTGTATAACCGATCATTTGCGATTTTTATTGAAAATTATATATTATCTCAGTTACTTGTTACAATTTTGTTATGCTGACTTCATTGCCTGACATTGCAAATGTAAGCGAGAGGGACAACAAAGAGCCTGCGAATGCCAACAATGGGAACACTATGTAATTACCGTTGAAGTGAAAATTGTTATTCTCAACTTTTTCTCTTAAACGGAAACAAAGTCTTACAAACTCTAAATTATCGTCAGCAGTGAAAGGAGACAAGAAGTATACGTAAGTACTTTTGGTTGAGATTGTATCCTGAAATAATAGTTTGCAGTTCGTAAATGTTAGTATTGAAACTTATTATTTTCAAAAAAACTTGTACCTTTGTAGGGTTAAGTCGATCATGCCATCGACCTACTCGAAGCAGATAGGACCAGCAGGAAGAATAAATTTTTTCACCGAAATACTTCCAACTAACACTTATAAACAGAGAAGTTTCATAGTATAGCTTATATTGATGGGACAGTGGGGAAAGAGGAAGACGAATTTATGGTGAATTTCTTGCGTAAGAGAAGCACTGCCAAAGGAACATATTTTGTATACCCCTCTATACCTGACGATGGGAACAACGTAGTTTCTAAAGTGACATGAGGAGGGAAAGATTTCAAACAACATCTGACATAAACCTAAGCAATGTTGAATAGCATTTTAGATTATAATTGAAGTATTTCAATGTAAATTTTGAATTCTTAAATCTTTGTTTGTTGATATTTATTTATTTATTTAACCTGGTTGATATGAGAAGTATTAATTTTTTTATGTTTTATATATTGGCAATCATAATCCCGTTTGTACAGTGGAGACCTATAGGCCTAATTGTATCGAATTGTATGATCACAGTAACAAAATATAACATATATAATCCTATAGACTTATATAATAGATTATTATTGTTTTCTACACCCCTTATAACAAATAAAATACGTGTAATAAACTTAATTTGTTTTTAAAAACATATACAGTGATCGACTTTACTTCGCAATATTTTAAAATCGATCTTAACCTAAAATTCAATAGTGATCGACTTTACCCTATTTAAACAGGTAACTTCGATCACAAGTAAAATAAAAAAATCGGACTTTGGTAAATTGTAATTCACTTCTTGTAATGTGATTTCATAAGTGAAGCATATGACGACAAAATACTATTTCCTGAGGAACTTCGCTCCATTGCAGAACCTCAATATCATTAAAAATTGCAAAATTTTGATCGACTTTACCCTCCTCTACGGTATTGCCTCATAGGCCTACTCTTTCTGGAAGTTGATGAATTTGTTATCTTCATAAGATTTTCATTTTGTTCAAGTCTTTATAATCTTGAATTTTATTGTAGGTATTCATTTAGTACTAGCATTCAGACTTCCCATTCATAAAGCAATGTCTTTTTAATTGGTTATTTTACGACGCTTTATCAACTGCTACGGCTATCTAGCGTCTGAATGAGATGAAGGTGATAAAGCCAAGCGAAATGTGTCCAGAGTCCAGCGCCGAAAGTTATTCAGTATTTGTTCTTAATGGATTGGGGGAAAACATCAACCACGTAACTTGCCCCAAACCAGGATTTGAACTCGAGCCTCCTTGTTTCCCAATCAGGCATGCTAACGTTACTCCATGGACTAAAGCAATGTTCCCTTAGTCATGAGTTCATGATATTATGTTTCACTGAAAATCATTTCTAACGCTTCAGACCTAATTTCAGCTTGATTGTTCAGCTTTTGTTTAATTACTGATCTTCGTATTCCAGCTACCTATAAGCTGGAATGAGGTTGCCTGATTCGAAGTATATGTGACGTCACAGCGCAGGTACAGGCACGTTCGTATCAGGGGCGAATACTAGTCACGAAAGTTAGGCTTGCTCTTTTATTCATAGAGGAAGATGGGAGGATATAATAATTCACAATTAATAAAAATAATCAGACCCACATAAACAATTTATTTTATAATTATGAAATCATTATGAGTCGTGGATCATATTCGCTTATCAGATGTAGAAGTTCGATATATTATATAATTTATTTCAAGAAATAGTCTGCCCAGGCATCCTGGGTTGCCAAAAACACAGAATAACACACATATAAGAATAGTAATGATTACAGTAAGATAGATGAGCCAAATTTAAATGTGAACTAGGAGCTTAAGTTTAAGAAATAATAAATTTGTACATATATTTGTAACAATCACACACTAACGAATAGAAAAGGGGGGGGGATTATGATATTCCGTATAAATGATTTTTCAGAATTGCCACAGACCCTTTAATGGTTGAAGTAATTATTTTTGGAATGATGTCATGGATTCCAAATGTTTTGATAGTGTTTACAGTTGAACGTGGGATGGTGCCCCTCGCTCCGATCATTAAACCATGTACTTCCCAGGTGCCTTCCATCTGATATTTTTCTCGAAAATACGGAATAGTAGGCTCATAAATTTGTTGTTTTTCTTTGTTGACCTCGGATGGTTGGGTCTGGCTCATCTCAAATCTAACAGTTGGGTCCAGTATAAAGCCTTTACTATTAGTCTTGTCTAGAGCCACGATGTCCGCTCTTCTAATTCCGCCGCCTTCAGACGCAACGCAGTGCACCTCTTCATGGACCTCGAAGGATTTGTTTCTAAGGGATTGTGCTATTAGTTTTCGGATGTTATGATGGCGTGAATTTCTCAGGAGTTCTCCATGCTGACAGGATCCTAGGACGTGTGCTAAGGTTTCAATCTCGTTGCAGTATCTGCAACGGAAACCGTCCAAGGATCTCCCATGAAGACTTCTCACTGGTGCTACGTTAGCATTCATCTTAATTGCGTCCCGCCATTCAGAGGAAGATAGACCCTCCTTAGAAAAAAATCCATTTATTTCCGGGAGTATATTCTTGAAATAAAATAACACCTTTTCCTTTATGTGGAAGCGCACACCATTTGTCGTACTCTTGTTTCCTAAGATTTTGTCGTAGTTTATGGACATTGATGTTACTTATATCCAGATCTTCAGGTGGAATTTTTAACTTCCTGGAACATACTTTCTTTTCTGCTGCTATGTTCCTTGTAGAAACGACAAGAGGATTCGAGGTTCTCAATAATGTGTTGCAAATATTGAGATGCTGTAAATATGCTTCCCATTGAGCTTTGAAAAGGCTAAGACCCTTATATTTACGTTCGGTGTACAACATCGCGTCGGGCGTGTCTCCTGGCAAACATAAAATTTCCTTCACCGAACTTTTAATTAACTTATCCACATCTTCGAGAAACCGGTCAGAAAGCTGGTGAAGGGGAGCATTTTGAAGAGGATAAACAAGTATAGGCCAAATATACATATTTAAAACATTGAGTTTTTGTTCTGCCAACAAAACAGTTTATTTAGTTTTTTTCGACCCTGCCAACCAATGCACATTGTTGTATTGAGCTGCACTGAACGAGCGCACATATTCTCTATAATGTCTGTCTTCTCTTGAATAGTCCTTCGGGAAAATGGATTTAATAATAAGGTTTCAATGACACACAATTCCGAACTCATTGCAATACTTCAAATTAGTGTTTAAGAATTAATAATACATGCAGCAGCTAACACATGCATTCCGCTCATACAATTACATTGCACTCGCAAATCACAGCACATTCCCGCTGTCAATACTGCTCTGTGTAACGTTAAATAGTCGTTGGTGTAGCTCTCGGACCAGAGCTTCAAACAACATATAAGAGAAGCATGTGCGCCTAGGACGGACTACGGAGGAAGGCACTTGCGCGCACATCATATTCTCGCTGCATCTACCTCTTTCCTGTAGCTCCGAGAAACGAGCAAGCGTTGCGATTCTTGCGGTGTGCAACCTGCGGATCGTAATACGCCTATACAGTATTCCAAAAATCAAAATAAATTTTAATGTACGTAATCCCATTTTGAGAAATACACATTCTACGAAAATATTGGGCTTGCGCAGCAAGCATAGCATGCCCTGAGAAATCGCCCCTGGTTCGTATACAAAATGGTTACGCATCCTCTGCTCTCTTCTGGACGCGTCATGTTGAGTAGTCTTATCGCTCACTGCTCTTACTAGTCGTATTATTTATATAACTACATCTTTGTGGCTGATTGAAGGTTCATTGCAGAGGTAAAATGTCTTGGGTAACACGCTCAATACGTGTAATCCTGCACGGCATAGTTGAGGATATTTGAACGAATATTTTCACTGCCAATATAGACAAAATTACATATAAATTGTGTAAAATAAACGTAAAAGTGACAAAAACAGTGCACTGAAAGACACGGCAATACCAAAAGGCGCAGAAGGTGTGTTGAAAGTAATCCAAAAGAACCAGTACCACCACAATCTGAAAAGTATGAAGATATTAACTCAATGTTTAGCATGGATTTGTGTAGTTTACCATGATGTTTATTGCCAACATCCCAATAATTAATAAATTAAATAAACTACATTTCAGGGAATTTCTAGAAAAGTAGGCCTACATCGAAAATTAGTGGCTTTCCATGATGGGCGACATATGCAATATCCCTAATGAAACACGAAAAAATGTCAGACAGTAAGAATATATTGTACTACATCATGCACCAATAACGTCATGTGCTATTGAAAGAATTTCTTGCAATATAAAATCGTTCACTGCAAAAATCACGACGAAAATGAACATCACGGCTCAAGCATCTGTTTACCAGTATAGCTTCAGAATGTCGGCAGTTGACGCAGCGACGACCTGTTTGTTTACATTCTTATCCGTCGCATTACCAGTGTTCGGCGTGCTATATACCCAATGTGTCTTTAACTTCAGTCTTTAGGTAGCTGGAATACGAAGCCTAGTAATTACCTTACAGTGATGTATTCACCCGTCACTGTTAATTATCACTGGTAGGAATGTACATTTTTAGTACATTATGCAACGAGCCTATAATGGTAGTAATTAAGACGCGAGTATGTTTATGAAACTCGCTTGAGCTCATTTCATAATTTTCAAACGAGCGTCTTAATTACCATTACAGGCAAGTTTCATACGACTTTTTATACTCGACCATATTTATAACTTGAAATTATTCATAAGTATTCATGTTATTCTTATCTGACTGGGGAGCGGAACTGACCTTGTGCAATATCTTGTAAATTGTGAGATGTGCGCAGACGCGAAAGTATTGGTTTTTTTCCGAGAAACAAATGTCATTGACCTTGATAAAATAAGGAGAGCAAAATAAACATTAATCTTGATATAACCTTGAAATAGATTTAGACATTGAAAAACGAGATGACAAATTGAATTTATTTGAATATTATTTACAATTAACGCTAATTATTATAGTAACAGAACATAACCTTCTCTTACAGTATTGGATTTCCAGCCTCCGTGACGTTTCGCTAGTTGTCTTTCGATTGCATATCCGAGAATAATCGATACTTGCGTTTCATATTGCTACAATGGTGTTTTCTGATTGGTGGAACACCTGAACTTTAATGAATAGGTGTACTTTAATGAGGTCCATTAAAGGGCTGCTACCAGGTGTATAATTACTACATTTCGGCATGGTCGAGCATAATAGTAATATGCGTTACAAGAGCGGTATGTTGACGTTTTCATGGTCGAGGAAAAGATTGAAAAAGCGAAACGTAGTTGAGCTTTTTTAATTTCCGAGAACATGAAAACAAACATACCGCTTGTGTATCGTACATTATTTTGTGCGAAGATCGTTTATTACATACCTGAAAGACGAATTTCTAATTAGTTGCAATGAAATCTCCATGTTGGTTTCTGTTTAATGACGGCAACTTCGGAACACCAAAATATCTTTCTTCAACATTGTTGCTATAAAATGTTTTCTGTGTTTACTATACTCCAGAGGCCGTGATATAAGTACGTCTGTATTTCCCCCCCCCCAGTCTATAAATGCGAACTTAAAACAAACGGTAAGGTTATGTAATGATTTATTTTTCATTTTAATATTTAAACAATATTATTTATATAACATATTGCAATAATAACATCGGCATCTGGAATCTTGTTGATATTTTCACGGCTTCCTTTATGTTACTTGTATCAGGAATGCAATAAGTTTCGTGGAGTAGTAGACTTTACTTAATTTTTGCAAATATTTAAAAACAATAATTAACATTGCAATTTAGGTGAAATTGCAGTGGTAAGTTTCCAATTTATAATTATTACTAAGTTAAACGTCTCTAAAAATAATATGTTAAAAGCCTAAAGCAGTAAAATGAATGTCGCGCTTAAGAAGACGGAAATTGTTATGTGTGTTACACTTACCGCGTATTGGTTCTGTGCGCAAAACAAGCAAATACGCACGATCTCGCACAAAATATCATTCAACACTTATCTCCTTTTACGTATAAAAGGAGCTTCCTTTCTGTCCTCCCGTCTGAACCGAATAGAGACAAATATTTCCACATATTACAGATTAGAATAAGCTATGAAACCAGATATCAAAAGCTTATCTTCCTATGACTCCTATCTTTCTACTTGCAACTCATCACAACATGCAGTACTAATGAAAAGGTAAGTAACACATGTATGTGCCGTGGAGGACAAACAGGTAGGGCTTCTATGCCTCACTGCTCTTGGCAGTAGAAGAAAATACACCACGCCTGCCGCCTATGGGGTGGGAAATGCACTATGCTCAATGGACTCCACAGCTGCTCTAGAAATTATGTGAACCGAAAATATCGCTTTCAGTTCTCATTCTTCCAGTTCTTGGTCTGTCAAATTATCACTACAGCCAAGCATATGCACACGACATATTCGCGTTGGTTAAATAATAAAAAGATATGTATCCAATTACTCGCAATATATAGAGACATCATTTTATTTTTACTAACATTTCTAATATCAATCTGCTATACCTTTGCTACTCCCTTCCACGACTGGAGTTCGATGATACTGGCATAAAATACAAACAAATCACTTTACTAGGTATAGGAGGGAAGAAAAGTAATTCATCCATTTACGTAAACTAGGAATTATCGCGATTTTGAGTTTGATAATTTTCATTACGTTTTCCTTTAATCAAAATACAGTACACTATTAACAATGAGTGTTTTTACTCATGAACTGAGCTATCCATTCGGACATATTCATTATAAACTGTATATTATACTGTCTACAGCACATTAGCGTACAATTTAGAGAATGAAGTTAAATTGAAAAATAATCATAATATGGATATTTAAACACAATTTTTAAAATGGTGGTCGTTCATTTCGATACAGGCTTCAGTTATTTTGTGCATATTATCGCACTATAGACTATTGTACGTAATTCCAATTACCAGTTTTGTCCTTCGTACTAGTAACTCATGTGGAAATAATTCTGTACTTAATCTATAAAAGATTACCTGACGTACTGTAAATTCAATCTTCACTTCTGCTCGATCCGAAAAGATAAAATTACTTAGATATGCTATCTACTTTCCATCCAAGTAGTTACGTCGCAGGGTCGTAGAAAGGAAGGAGGTTCTTTTATTTAAGTTATTTTAAACAGTTGTATAATATTAGGAAGACGCCCAATTCCTAACAGACAATGTTTTCAGAAAAGAGCTAAGACAGCCCAACCATTAGCCTTTGCAGAGAGGCGAGCATAAGTAGGTGGGGAAAATCGGGATGAGACGTAGGCAAACGGACGACAGTACCTGTACGAAAACTCTTTCGTCACTGAAAAACGCGAATATATTTCTGGAACGTACTATACTCACAACCTCAGCACTATTTACTATGACCGTAAGGCACTCTGACTGCATACGCGGCCTTGGTTCTGTGTGGAGGACGATTAGAAGTTTACTAGTAGAAGGGTGGGAGTGAAGTACATTAAAAACTCAGGTACAATAAAAATTGAAGTAAAAATAAAATAATGTCCCTGTATGTTCTCTTCTTTTCCTACCGCAAATTTTGGCCTATCTCGACTGTACTTAAATTTAATATTACTAAATAATACAATAGGCAGATTCATTTGTCCACTAGGTAGCAATTGTGACGTATTTACATACAGGGTGATTCATGACTTTTACAACAAATTCTGAGGATCGATAGATCTCGAAACGAGGATCATCTTTTGTAAAACAACCCATGTTCTCCGATGCCTTGTTTAGTAGCTAAGCGACTTCGAATAAAGTCAGGGTTTAGTGACATTAAGAATAATAAAATGAATTGCTTTTCAAGTATGTTTGATGACAAGTTACAGATGTTCAAAGTGTCTACCTTGAACCTGATTATATTCATGTAGCAGTGGTTATCGGGATGTGTCGAATTTGATGAAAAGCAGCTAATTCTCGCATAGTTGGTGTTCTTCTCTGGTGTCAGTTCGAGTGTGTATTACTTCACATATCCCAAAAGAAAAATATTAAGGGCGTGAAGTCGGGTGATCACGCTGGCCACGCAACAGGTCCGGCTCTCCCTATCCATTGCTCTCCATAGATGTTGTCATGTTACTGCTTGTAGTACACTCCAATACGTATTTGAAGCTTTCCACTTGCTCTACTGCCTCACTTAGAATTCGCAAGTTTATCATCTATATTTTTCTTCCTATGGCCATGTTCTTCGTCTTATTTAAATTTATCTTCATCCCATACTGCTCACAGCTGTCGTTTAGCTCCAGTAGCATATCCTTTAGTATCATTTCCTCTTCTGTTAACAACGCCATATCATGAGCAAATCGTATACACTTTATTCTTCTTCCTCCTACTATCACTCCTCTCATGTTTTGAAAAAGAGTTCTTTACTAAATTATAACATGATAATAGCTAAATTCCCAAATATACAATTTGCTAATGCCCCTTATTTTTAAAAATCAATTTAAAAATTGCCGTTTAGAGAGAAAATTTGATGTTCATTATTGTGATATTTGTTTTTCCTTCTTTTCTTAATTTTTTATTCTATTATTTAATAAAATGTCTTAACATTATGTGGAATGCCCTCTGAGCACGAGTATGTAACTTACTTTTTCTGGGGGTGTTAGAGTGTTTTTATATAAAAAAGCAATATGTATCTTTGTTGTGGGAATAATAATAATAATAATAATAATAATAATAATAATAATAATGAAATTAAAATAATTAAATTGTGCAGAGAAAAGACAAAATAGTGCGCATCTTATCAGCCGGCTTTATAGTTTGCTGTAGTATTATTATTATTATTATTATTATTATTATTATTATTATTATTATTATAAATTGCATGTATTACTTGTTTCTATAATACATTACACACTATTAATTATCTTTCTGTCAAAATTGCTTGTTTTCTGGTTAAAATTGTGTGTTTATTAGAAATGGGTAAAAAGAGCACATATTATGTGTTTAATTTTTTTAAAGCTAAATTTTTACGTCTGAACATAACCTTCCTCATACCGAGAATGTATAGTTTTCAATCCTAAGACGTGCACCTTTTTCTATTATTTCTTATAATGTATCTAGTTATGCAGATAAATCTTACAATTGAATAATTTCGAGGGAAAAAATTTTCCGGAGCCGGGTATCGAACCCGGGACCTTTGGTTTAACGTACCAACGCTCTACCACTGAGCTACTCGGGAACTCTAACCGACACCGATCCAATTTTCCCCTCTATATCCACAGACCTCAAAGTGGGCTGACAACCGTCAAGCAACCAACTTCAAGTGCACACTAACTCCGTGTGACTTAAATTGTGGTTTTCTGTTAACGAACAATTTTTCCCTCGAAATTATTCAAATCAACTTTACAGGGAGTTATACCTGAAATCTTGATTTGCAATCTTACAATTATTTCGCCAATACGATACGGAGCCCAATTCACGTAGTGAAGTGCGTAGGTATTAGAAACCACAAAACCACACTTTGCTAACGAGATGAAAACCATGGTTATCGGAAGAAAAATGAAGGCAAACATGCGAATCCAAAATAATAATAATAATAATAATAATAATAATAATAATAATAATAATAATAATAATAATAATAATAATAATTCATTCATAGTGTTCCGCCCAAGGGCAAGTATTTCACTCCAAACTCAGCATTCTCCAGTCTTTCCTATTTTCTGCCTTCCTCTTTGTCTCCGCATATGATCCATAATGTCGTCTATCATCTGATATCTTGTTCTGCCCCGAAATCTTATCCCGTTCACCATTCCTTCTAGTGCATCCTTTGGAAGGCAGTTTCTTCTCAACCAATTACCCAGCCTATTCTCTTTCCTCTTCCTCATCAGTTTCAACATCATTCTTTCTTCACCCACTCTTTCGAACACAGCTTCGTTTCTTACTCTGTCCGTTTCACAAACTCCAACCTTTTACTTATCCACATTTCTATTGCTTTTATTCGCTTCTCTTCACTTCGTCATAATGTCCATATTTCTGCCATACACTCCATACAAAGCACTTAACTAGTCTCTTCCTTAGTTCTTTCTCCAGAGGTCCGCAAAAGATGCTCCTTTTTCTATTAAAACTTCCTTTGCCATTGCTATTCTCCTTTTGACTTCTTGGCAGCAACTCATGTTAGGCCCACTGCTTATAGCACATCCCAAGTATTTGAATAATAATAATAATAATAATAATAATAATAATAATAATAATAATAATAATAATAATAATAATACTAATAACAATAATAATAATAATAATAGTAATAATAATAATACTGTTACTTTATTGGGTTAAGAAGTGCTTATAATGCAGATTTAAGATCATTTGCAGCGCAAGTTTACCGTTGTTAAATGTTAAGAAGCGTTTATAATACAAATTTAAGATTATGTGCAGCACAATTTTTCCATTCTTAAAAATGTTCAGAAGTGCTTATAATACAAATTTAGTATTATGTACAGCACACTTATTCCGTTGTTAACTTCACACTATATTCAAACAAGAACCTAGGATACATACCTAATGCCTTTGTTGTTTTGCTGACAGTTAAATTTTGTGTAATTCTTCAAATAAGCGCGGACAATGTACGTGTTTTAACAGTGTGAAATCTTGGTGTTAACTCTATCACCCCTACTTTTCTGTAAAGTTTTTCAGCGGAGATGTTTGGCAAGAGAGCGCAAGGCTATTCCATCAATTTAGCTGTTCCCCCGTTATTCGTAAATTAAATATATGGTAATTTTAGAGATGTAACAAAATTTTACCACACGAAATCGATCTAGTTCTTAATGAAATTATTTCTGTGAATTATAGGAAACTAATTAATTCCCAGTTCTCAAGAAAAATACTCATAAATAGTTGATAGAACAGCCTCCATATGTTCAATGCTATTTTCTTAAAGTAGAATTCTCTATATAAGATGGCTTCAACCACAAGATGGGCGCCAAGCCAAGGAACAGGTTGATGAAACACAGTAACGTGTTACAATTGTGGACTCCAGGGAGCGTCGCATAACACAACACGGAGGGTGATCTGTCCATGTGGTTTAGGTTATGTTAACACTATGCTTTGACTCCGGTATGGTCGCCCCTCGAGATTGCGGGTATAGTAATCAGACCACGCTATCGCAGTGTGTTGTGTGTCCTATTTCAGAGCTGTTTCGCGTTGGTCATAAACAGGGGGATGCGATTCGGTTGAAGCGGTTTCTATTGAGAAGATCTGTCACTGCTCTCCCACCAGCCTATCAAAACTAACACAGAAAACAGCAAATTCGATGCATTGTAACGTTTGTTAATCAACTGTTCTACATTTTATTGTAAACTAGCCGTACCCATGCGCTCCGCTGTACCTGTTAGAAATAAATATAAAGTAATTACTTAATTAAAATAGAACGTTTGATCCAGGGAACAACTTTTACAACAGCGCAAGATAATCTGCTTCGCTCATTACCCAATTTTTTTTGCATTGCATTTATTGCATATATATTTTATGTATTTTAACACGATTCAATTGAGCATAGTTAAAATTTGAATTATTAAATAATGGATTGCTAAGCTAACGTACTATTACTGCATACTAAATCAATACACTCTCGTTGTTCGTTAATTCTCTGAGATTAAAATGAGTGTACATAAATATTATTTTAAGAAATACAGAAATCGAATGTACAAAATAGCCTATCAAATTTTCTGTGCATTAGAAGCTATTTTAATCTTACCTGTCCTCGATTTACTCAGACGTTACTGTAATAACATTATAGCATTATGTCCATCTAGAGAAACTGCACTTTGCAATGGTGAAATAATAATTATACAAATCGGTTAATTTAGCTTCTGATATTACTTCATAGAAACACAGAAATATTCTCTGTAGGCTATGTTTAATAGCTTTCGATTGTTGATGTCCAAGGCCCCTGTTTCGATTGTTGTTGTCCAAGGCCCCTTATAGACGAAGTCATTTGTTCTTAATTCATTGCACCGTCTTAGATGGCGCTATCTTAATTTTAAAACTCATTTATCTCATTAAATATCAGTCCTATCAAAATTTAGTAACGAATAAAGCTTATCGGAAATCATTTTTAAAGAAACTTTTGTTATGTAACATTTTTCACAAAAATCAATAATAAGCGAGATATTTCGATTTATTTAATTCAGGCCCCCTTACAACCCCCCTTTTAAATAAAGTACTTTGAATGCCATATAGCCTAAAATCTAAGTTACAACGAACTTAATTAATATTCCAATTTTCATATAAATCGGTTCAGCCATTATCGCGTGAAAAGGTAACAAACATACAGACAGACAGACATACAAACAAAAATTTCAAAAATGCGATTTTCGGTTTCAAGGTGGTTAATTATATATGTTAGGACCAGTTATTTTTGGAAAATCGAAAATTACCAGAAAAATATATTATTAGTATAGATAGCGTTGTATCGTATCGTATTACATTACATTCGTATTGTATTGTATTGCATTGTATGGTGTGTTTTATTGTTCTACATCAGCCGTGGCGAAAATGTAACTCACGAGCACATTGTGGCTCGCAATGATAGCTGTGCATGTCTCTTGCTGCCCCAACCCCCACTCTCTCACTCACTGAAGTCAAACTCCGTTCCATTTGTATTTGTCTCTGACCTGCGAGTGGCGTATCATCGCAATGTCTCTCTCGAAACTATGTACCTCTACAAAAACGAAAGTTCGAAGTAGGATGGGAGGACACATTTTTTGCTGCCAATATGATGAGAATATTAAATGTATGATTTGTTCACAAGTGTTACGAGGAAAACAGTTGTATAACATAAAATAGCATTACACTACATGTTACTCATGAAACTTTAAAAGGTTAAGTTTTATTATTATTATTATTATTATTATTATTATTATTATTATTATTATTGTCCACACCTGTGGAGTAACGGTCAGCGCGTCTGGTCACGAAACCAGTGGCCCGGGTTCGATTCCCGGTCGGGGCAAGTTACCTGGTTGATGTTTTTTCCGGGGTTTTCCCTCAATCCAATATGAGCAAATGCTGGGTAACTTTCGGTGCTGGATCCCGGATTCATTTCACCGGCATTATCACCATCTCATTCAGACACTAAATAACCAAAGATGTTGATAAAGCGTCGTAAAATAACCTACTAAAATAACTACTGCTGCTGCTGCTGCTGCTGCTGCTGCTGCTGCTACTGCTAATACTACTACTACTACTACTACTATATAGATCCTTTTTCAGCAGATGTACGAATAATGCGGTTAGATCTTCAATTTAAACTCACAGATTTACAATGTAATGTTACAATGAAAGCTAGATGTAAGGACTTGACGAATGTTGAACTTTTCAAATCTTTGCCAAATAATAAAATACCCGAAGCTTCGTTCTTTCGCTTGCTCTGTTGAAGCCATGTTCGCTACAACTTACGTTTGTGAAAAATTATTTTCAACAATGAAATTTAGATTACGACTGATAGACAAATACCTTCGTGATCAACTACGACTGGCAATAAGTGACATAATTCCTGATTATGAATTTCTGTCGCAGAGACATTCTGAAGACAGTTAATTTTAGATTGTGATAATGTGTCCTATGTTTTCTTGTTCATTTCTTTTTTCGTTACACGTACTAAACATTAGTTTGTAACCTTACACTCTATAAAATTATATTTCAGAGCTTGACGTAAGGAAAATGAAAATCTGTTAATAAGTCATACTGTTGTTTCACTTCCCCTTCTGGTGTCCGCCTCCTTTCATAGGTGCTATGCACGTTGCAGGTTACACAGTGGCTCGGCGCACGATTACATTTTCGCCACGACTGTTCCACAATATCGAAACGTGCTTCGGCATGCAGACGTGAGGCCAGCAGTCGGCTGGTCGGTCATGGTCCTTCATGGACTGTTGTGGTCTATCATATTAGGTTGGTGCATTATTCCGTAGCGATTTTTCATAAGTTTATTAAACACATCAGATACACATAAGAGAGAAGTTAATCATCAGCAATATAATCTTCTTCACTATTTACAGCAGTCTGCCAACGCTGGAGTAGTTTTTCGATTCCACGTCTGTAGAAATCGCGTGGTTTTGAGTTAAAGAATTCGTCAAGCCATGTTCGGAGCGCATTTTATTTGGAAAGGAATTTGCTTGAAGGTTGTTCGATAGAGAGCGGAAAAGGTGAAAATGTGAGGGTGCAAGATCAGATGAATAAGGTGGAAGCGGAATGACTTCCCAACCCAACTCCTGGATAGTGTTTTGTGTCAGGTTAGCAGAGAGCGGAATGCGTTATCGTAGAGTAGCATCACTTTGTTGTTCTTGGATTGCGAGTGCAAGACATCTCAGTTGGTGGCAATAAATGTCGCACGATATTGGAATGATCACAGTTCATCACATTTGCCAGTTCTCGGGTACACTGACGTGGATCATTGTGGATTAATGTGTTTAAGTGGTCTTCATCAAACCTCGAAGGTCTTTCTGAACGTGGAACGTCACTAATATCAAAAAGACCCTCCTTAAAACGAGAAAACTATTTTCTTGCCGTGCTCTCTCCGATAGCCTCAATGTTTCTGGCTGCCTCTGCTGCTTTCACCCCTCTATTGCACTAATATATATATATATATATATATATATATATATATATATATATATATATATATACATACAGGGACATCATTCTATTTTTACTTCAATTTTTATTGTACCTACGTTTCTGAATGTACTTGACTCCCACCCCTTTCACTAATGTCCTTGCTAACGTCAGTCACACAAACTTTCGGCTGCTGTTGCTAGCAGTGAAGTAAACAGTATAAAGTACAGTGTGTTTCAGATATATGTTGCGTTTTCTATAGAAGAAAGAGCTTATACTATTGAAGTTTATTTTCACACAGGTATGGTGTGTAGCATAACTGAATTTATCTGTGTGGACTTAGCACAAGTGAAGATTAGAGTTACCGAAAGTACTGTACCTTATAATATGGTACGGTACTTAACATTATTTAAACAAGAGTTTTGTTTTACTATTTGTAGGTATGAAGGACGATTATGGAAACTGGAATTACAATGTAACCGAATGTGAACAACAGTTTTTCTTGTTTTCTTTTTTCACAATTTCCTGATTATATCATTACGGAATATTTTCGTAGAAATGTCATTAATCTGGTAGACAAATTTAGAGCAACAGAGTGTACAGAAGGGAAGAAAAGTGTAAGATGGCCTACAAACGTGACAGAAGATGCTGTAGAATATGCTAGAGAAAGGATGCAGCGAGGTCGTAATAAGTCGGTCAAGAAGTTATCTGTAGAAATTGGGGTTTCTTACGGAACTGCTCACAAAATTCTCAGGAATAAATTAGGTTTGTAATATGCTGAATAAATTTAGACATTACATAATGTATATAACCGCCTGAAGACTTGAGTTTGTGAAAAAAAATTGTTACTATTCTACTGTTTTTTGATAAAATACTGTAAAGTAATGACCAAACTGAAAATCGTAATACTATATTTCCCTGTCACATAAATGGATACACTACTTTTCTCTCCTCCTATAGCTAGTAAAATGATTTGTTTACATATTGCACTAGCAACTCCGAACTCCTGTAATGGAAGGGGGGGGTAACAGTGTTTCCGAGTATAGCCAGGTTAATGTTAAAAATGTTAGTAAAAATAAAGTGATGTCCCTGTATATATATCGGATGTGTTCCACTTTCTCCACTTGACACTTCATATTTTAACGTTCACGGATCCACTCACTATAAGCAAAAATCAAAACTTCAATAAGTCTAATGTAAGCTCAAGCACAACAATTGAATTTCAAATAAAAAATGACAATCGATAAATAAACCCATAGCAACCGGAGTACCAACACGAGAAACAAAAACGCTAAGTACTTATGCATATACCCAATACTATATTTTCGGTTAAGGAGCCAACGAAAGTGTGTGTGTGTGTGTTTTTTTTATGTTCTGCAAACCCCCTGGATACTAGCAAAAGTACGAGGTGGACTGAAAAATTAAATGATATTTCATATTATGGAAGTTATACATAAAAAAAAGAGAAGCGACTAGAAGCATTTGAAATGTGGATATGGAGAGGCACGGAAAGTGTGAAGTGGATAGACAGAAAAAGAAATGAAACTGTGTTGGAAAGAGTGGGTGAAGAAAGAATGATGCTGAAACTGATCAGAAAGAGGGAAAGGAGTTGGCCGGATCACTGATTGAGAAGAAACTGCCTTCTCTGAAGGATGCACTGGAAGGAATGGTGAAAGGGAGAGGCAGAATAATATAACAATTGATAGACGACATTAAGATATATGGATCATATGAGGAGACAAAGAGGAAGGCAGAAAATAGGAAGGACTAGAGAATGCTGGGTTTGTAGTGAAAGACCTGCCCTTGGACAGAACACTATGAATGAATGAATGAATGAATGAATGAATGAATGAATATAAAATATTTAATGGAATTTTGCTGTGCATTATGTTATTATTATATTATTATTATTATTATTATTATTATTATTATTATTATTATTATTATTATTATTATCGTAACAGGTTTTAATCCAGAATTATGCATTTATATTCAGGATTTATCGCTATGGGTGACATAGCCTACAGACATTCCTGATGCAATGGTCTATAATCCCAGGAAGTACAAAGGACTAGAAATTTTTCGAACAAAATGGGAAGCACTCTTACAACAAATTAATACCCTTCGATGTTTACACAAATCTCAAAACCCATACATCATACAAACACGTCAGGTTCATGAGGAGAGCATTAGATGTGCCCAATCTCTGAACATTGTTCCAGAAGATGCCTTATTTCATAAGAATGAACATTTCTTAAATGTTACAAACATTCGTAACCTTCTGAGGAACAGAGAATTTGATATTTGGTGTCGTCATCCACAGAAAGGAAAGGGCGTAGTTTTATTTAAACAATATCCTGGTGCCAACAAATGGATTTGTAAACACGAAGGACTCTCCAACAGTGAATGGCGCGATGGCATTAAAATGGTTGGAAATGTTGCTGCAGTACGTGCTGTGCCGGGAAGATCTCAGGACAACCGTTGTAGGCATTGCCACAACGAGGTTGAAACTCTTGCATACGTCCTGGGATCCTGTCCGCACGGCGAAGGTCTGCGAAACTCTAGACACCACCAAGTACGATAATTTTTAGCCATTGCCCTTAAAGATGCCGATTATAACCCTGTGAAGAAGTACATGGTCTCTCCGTCACAGGCAGTACACGGCGCATAGATATAATAGCTTTCAAGGAATCTACAAGATCTGGATTCATAATTGATCCCACTGTGCGTTTCGAAATTAATAAGGAATAGCCAGCAGAAGTGGATAAGGAAAAAAGGAATATCTACAATCCTACCATTCCATATTACCTCCAAAAGTACCAGCTAGAAGAGCTTGAAGTAATCGGACTTCTGGTTGGAGCAAGAAGGTACCGCTACTCTCTTCATGAAAGATGTGTTTAAGAGGCTTGGAATACCTACATCTATTATTCCGATTGCAATTTTAGCTGCATTGAAAGGATCAATTGCTCTCCTGAAGCATCACCTATATTCGAAATGAAACCAAGTTCATTAGCATTCTTTACTTTTTTGTAACACTTGGCTCTCTAAAACTAGATATATTTCCACCAATCACAAAATGTATTTACAGCTATTACTTGTAGGAGTTTCATTGTCAAAACAAAATTAATGGTTAACTGAACTTGTAAACATTTATATGGTTAAGTACTCTACTACAATTACATATAGTAAGACAGTAAAAAATTTAGGGATATATTTAGAGTCAAATTTAAATTTTCAAAGTCAAGTGACCTACATATGTAAGAAAACTTTTTCCATAATTCATTCCCTCAAACACTTAACCAATGTTTTACCTCTCAGCCTTAACTTTAGTGATGCCCCACTTCGATTATTGCGATTCTCTATTCACGAATCTAAATACTGATCTTGCCCATAGACTACAGCGTGTTCACAATATCTGCGTTCGTTTCGTTTGTAACATTAGAAAATTCGATCATGTAACACCGTCACTACTGG
Source organism: Periplaneta americana (assembly GCF_040183065.1). Taxonomy (NCBI): domain Eukaryota; kingdom Metazoa; phylum Arthropoda; class Insecta; order Blattodea; family Blattidae; genus Periplaneta; species Periplaneta americana. The sequence continues at coordinate 162,690,308 of NC_091131.1, forward strand.
GTGTTAAGTTCAAAATGTGTCTTGGCTCGCTGTATGCCGTCATGTGGCTAGCTGATGAGCCTAGAGAATTCAATCTTCCTACACTTCCGCAGCTCAGGTGTATAATCTAAGAGACAGAGAAGATGGCTAGCAAGTACGGCGTTCATTCTGAAGAGTACGTACCGATACGTACGATAACGCCGGTAGTGGCAGGAATGTGAACTGTTTGGAAATACGTACTGTCGGGATATGGGGAGAGGGTTAAGACGATTACTTACGTATTTGTTGTTGACATTAACTTCGACTGTCAACATGGACACGGAGCATTTGATTTGTGTTGTGGAATGTTACCGTACGCAACCGATGATAACAAATACCCTGCGTACGACTTGCCGGCGCAAAACACAGTTCGAAAGAGGTTATGGTAGCACACAGACCGTACACACCGCCATCTGTTGCTACGACGTTCAAGTTATACCGTACACGTTCTCAAGTTCAGATTGAAGAACGCCTTAAATAATAGGCAACTTCTCTAACATATCAGCTGAAACTCGCTTCAAATCGGTGACCCAACAACAGTGACGTCATGACACTTTGAAATGAACACCCAGTAGAATTGTTGTCTTGGAGTCCACTTAAAGAAAGAAGATTCTTCAACTCTCTCTTATTACTATTTAAAATCATCCACACCCTCTTACCTAGCATCTCGTTTTGTTTACCTTTCACTACCTCGAACCTGGAACATGTACCTTCTCTCTATTCCTCTGCACAGAACATCCTTCTACTCATCATCTTTCAGCATATCTATTCCACGCCTCTGGAATTCTCTCCCTGACCATGTCAGAGACTGTCAGACAATATCAAAATTCAAATTTAAATTTAAAAATCACATTCTAGTTCGTGGAATTGCTTGTTGAACTCATGTCAGGTTGCGCAACTTCACCTTAACCCATGACATATAGTAAATATTGTAACTATGCTGTTGTAAAATTGAAAATTAATATGTAATGTATTTATTATTATTATTATTATTATTATTATTATTATTATTATTATTATTATTGTCAGTTATCAGTATCATCATTGCTATCTCTGTTTTCTTCCTTTTTGTTGTATTAGTTCGATGAGAGCTCTATAGTGTTGTTTCGACTCTGTTGACCGTCTATAGGGCTTTAACTTAATTTGTATAATTTTCTTCAGTGTTTGTATTTCTTTTTTGTATTTATATGTGCTATCTGGTAGGATGGAAAAGAAGGCCTTATGGCCTTAATCCTGTCAGATTAAATAAATTATTATTATTATTCTTTGTCCCTTGTGGCAGCTCACGAATAGTGAGAAGATTTCTAAATTTCCCTTGTTTGGTCACATTTAACAAACGTTTGGTAAGCATTGATTATATGCCCAATCCTTGAAAAGGAGGAGACGGTCATCTAGGTACTTTTGTGTCTCTTATGGATCATACGTGCAAGTATACTCTGTAGACACAAATTGTACACAACTGTAAACAAAGTTTTCAATAATACTTTAAAACCAGATAATTTATCGTATAGCCTGTACAGCAGGGTATTATTATAAGAAAAGAGCTCAAATAAAATTATGTAAAAAATTCAGAAACTTAAAATTAAATTTAAATCAAGGGAGAAATTCTGTAAAATTGTAAATATATATAAAAACCAAATTATAATATTACACTTAGCGATCATGTTGAAAGGCGTTGCAATAATAAATGCTGTAAGTAGGCTATATAATCTTACTTGTTAGTGTTTGGAATGAAAGATTTCTCATACTATTTATTAGAGAATGCTTGTTTCTATATAAAACTTCATTCAACCTCAGGAAGTGGTGAGTACAAACTGAAAATGTGCAATAACGGAAATATATGTATCGTCTTACTATTAGGTAGCAATGTTCTCTCGGTAACATGACCTATGAATCTCCCAGTTATATCTATTATTTCATCTGGCGAAACGCATATTTCCCGATATAACGTCCCTTATTTGAGTTAAAACTATTCTTTGGCAGGGAGCAAAACGATGTTTATGTAGTGTTATTGCACAAGAAGTCTTTTCCTTCGATGTATTTTTCTGTAAATATCTTAAAATGGCGGTTTCAGACTTTATCAAACAAAATACAGTGAAACCTCTACTTACGGACACCCCCAAGATACAGACACTCCTCACATACGGACAGATTTTTATATCCCACCTGAAATAATATAGAAATAATGATAAATTTAACTTTCGTTTACGGACACTCTCAGACACAGACACGGACAGCTGTTTCACAGTCCTAAAGCTTGTTTTACCTCCAAACTGCGGACAGAACTTGGATTTCAAGACCTAATATGTTACAAAATTGAAAATTTAGTACAGAAATTCTTCAACATGAAAGAAGACAATAAGGGTCTCGTAGGCTACCACTAGCCCAGCTACCCCTTGTTAGCTGGAAGCTGGTGGATAAACAAACATATGGAATCACCCTCATATGGGAAAAACTAACCCTCACCGACCTAGAGAGAATAGAGAAAGTCAAAGCACGCTTTCTCAAATGCACACTAGGAATAGGACGAAACACACCTTCAAGACTAGTGTACGATATGGCCAGAGAAACTTTCTACGTAGAAGACATCAGACTCCAAATACTACTGCAATCGACACAACCCTACAAAGACCTCCTAGAAAGAAGGAAGATAAACGCCGTACGATAGACCCCAATTTCTACGCCACAGGTGCTATGGTAGATAGGAACTGGACTAAAGAAAATCAGACTCAAAGACATGCAATAACCCGCTTCGCGGTACATGGTTTTCACCATAAGTTGTGTAAGACAAAAAGTTACCACGAACCGTGTGAAAGTTGTGTGTGTGAATTGTGCAATTTCAAATGTGAAAGATACCATCTAACAGAGTGCAAGAATGACGATAAGACGCTAAATGAATATGCTAAGAACTGACCTAAACAAGATCTCAAATGCCTTATCAGGCGCACCTTTATTATTATTATTATTATTATTATTATTATTATTATTATTATTATTATTATTATTATTATTATTATTATTATTATTAAGCAAAGTCATAAAATGTAATCTGTCTGATGGGTCCAAGGTTTCCGCGATCGTAAAATTGTATTCGACACATGATAGGGTTAGTAGGATTAGTCCCTTCACTTCAGTCAGTTGTTCTATTTCGAGAGAAATGGCACCTGAACGTAAAGGTTAAGTTAAGTTGAAAACTGTAAGTTACAGTACTGCAGACCTAGAATAAAAATGCATGGCACAGTACTGTATTTTTCTTTTTTGGTCTTATCTGCTTTAGTTCAAAGTTGCAAAGAATTTACTGTAGTACAATGTAATGTATTTAGAATTAAACTACAGTAATACATTTCATTTAAAGCGTATGCATACTATAAATGTACTATTAGATTGGGGAGCCTCCCTCCCAATAAAGGACATTTCCCAAATGCGGACAGATTTTTACGTCTCTTCGATGTCCGTAAATAAGAGGTTTCATTATTAGCTAAAAACATCATGTTACATGGATTGTAATAGAACAGTGATCAAGTCTCGTAGCTCGATTAAAATGTTAAGAGGAAGAAGATCTGTTTTGAGGATACGCGAACCTAAATTGACTGTGAGGTGGGGTGGGATAGAATGGATGCCCCAACGAGTATAACTCATATGTAGGGGCTATACAAGATCACATACATATGTTGTACAATATAATTGAAAAAGTCATGAAACTACAGTCTGTGAAAACAAACAACATCACAAGAATTTATGAAAGAAAGAAAGAAAGCAAAATAGTAAGATGACAAAGTTTTGGGCAGAAAGAAGAAAAAGTTTGAAAACATGAAATAAATAAATCAACTGAGAATTAAAATTAATAATCTTCCCAAAAACGTATTTTTAAACAATTCTTAAAACATCGGCAATTTGGTAAAAGTCTATGTTCTAAAGGAAGTTGGTTAAAAGTTGTTTTTAAAAAATGGTTAAGTCCTTTCGTTCCATAAGTTACTGAGATATGCTGAGAAAAAAATATATTGTCTTTCTGTCTTGTTAAATAAGTATGTATTTCTTTATTAAACTGAAATGTAATATTACTGTGTATTAAATTGTTAATAACTTTGTACATGAAAATAGCAGCACCTAATTTGATAATTGATTCAACTGGTAGAACGAAAGAAAATTGATATAGATATTTAACTGGAGTCAAATAATGAAAACCCAATAAATTTCTTAAAGCTCTATTTTGAATAACTTGTAAAGGTCTCAAAGCAGTTTTCTTATTATGTCCCCAAATAAATGATATTGTACATTAAGTGAGAATGGATAAAAGCATAATTCACATTCAAGAGACAACATATAGGCAAAGACCTTTTAAGCCTTTTCAAAATACCAGACATTGGAGCAATTTTCTCACAGACAGCTAAAATATGCTTATCCCATGTTAAATGTTCATCAACAATCAAACCTAAAAATTTAACTGGTGCAACTTTTTGTATTACAAAATCATTAAACTTTAATTCTTTCAGAATCATATAATAAAATGAAGGTTTAGTAAAAATCGTGTACACAGTTTTTTTCAAATTCAAAGAAAGCCTATTCGCGGTTTTCAAGAGTAATAATGTCTGTCTCAGACTTTTCAAATAGTTCTTCAATGGAGTCAGTAATATAAAATACACTAGTGTCATCTGCAAAAAGAGTGACAGTCCCATGTAAATGAAGAAATTTTATGTCGTTGACATAAATTAGAAAGAGAAGAGGTCCCAAAATTGATCCTTGCGGCACACCGTATGATAATAGGAGAGTAGCCTATCACTTTCCATGTTATTCACCGAGACATATTGATACCGTTCACTTAAATAGCTCCGAAACTCCTGTAAAACAATACCTCTAATACCAATAGATTCCAGTTTACGCAACAAAATTGAATAATTATCAGTATCAAATGCTTTTCTAAGATCAATAAATAAACCTGCTGGAATTTTATTTTCGTTCAGAGCTTGTTCTATACAAGTAACCATGTCAACAGCAGCATTTGAAGTAGACGATGATTTCCGAAAGCCATATTGATGAACGTAGAAAAATTCTATTCTTGTCAAATAATTGTATAGTCTTTTTTTCATACATTTTTCCAATATTTTAGAAATAACAGGCAATATTGAAATAGAACGATAGTTTGTAGGATCATTACAATCACCATTTTTAAACACAGGAATCACTTTAGCTATTTTTAAACCTCTAGACACAGAACCTATACAGAATAAGCTGTAGTCTGCTTCCAGTTGGTCGTTGACCAAAAGCCGGGCTCTATTATCACTAATGTAAATAAGTAATAGCAGTTATATTTAATATAAAATGTGTATAGTGTACTATTCTGTGTGCTTAAAACCTACGAGAGGAAGATAAAGGTGATATGTATGTATGTATGTATTTATTTACACTGCAAGTGGGCAAGCACCCGGTGGCAGTGGTACATACAATATTAACAATACACAGTTAAAATGATAAGCTATACACAATAAAATTTACAATACATAATACACTTTTCAACACATATACAATTTTATACACAATACAATAAGAATACACAATACAATTTAACACAATAATAATAAAACATAAAATAAAACACCTAATTTTACAACACAACCTACATAATTATGTATAGGTCCTACATAAGTTTCAATAGTCTTTCACTTTACTCTCATCTCATTCCCTGTAGTGGCAGTGTGACGTATTTCACTGACACTTTAGCACACATTTCACTGACACTCTGTAACACATTTCACTGACACTATAGAACACATTTCATTGACGCTATAAATTATCACTGATCGGAACTGTTCACTGCATTGTAAAACCATAACTTCACTGACTCACCTCGCTTCACTGATACAACAGTTCAAATAAGTCAAATAATTGCATTCTTATGCATACTTATAAACAGAACTACATTTAAACTAAACATTTCTAGTCTAAGGCCCTCTTACACGCTATTTTTAAATAATTTACAATTCAAAACGAGGAAGTAAACTCGTCAGGCTAGATAAATACATGTCACCTTAAAAAATTAAATGTTGAATGTCACCTTAATTTTAATTTTCACTTTATACACAACTTTTTAAGTTATTCTTGAATCTCCTTAAGGAAGGACAGCCCTCAAAGACCGCTGCAGGTAGGTCATTCCAATAATTTATAGTTCTATTTAAAAATGAGAATTTACCTACATCCGTTTTCTGTTTCCTACATTTGATTTTAAAATCATGATCGTTCCTACCATAGTACGTTGGCTTTTCTAACCGAGCCGTTATGTCTACCCATGCTTTCTGACATAGATGTGCTCTATACAATGATGTTATTCTAGTTTTCCTACATCTGTTTTCCAAAGTTTCCCATTTAAGTTCTTTTATCGTATCGTTCCCATCTTCTCTTTTACCTTTAACAAATTTAGCTACCCTATACTGGATTCTTTCTAAGGAATTTATCTGATATATTCTATAGGGATCCCAACACGTAGTTCCGTATTCCATTAACGGTCGCACTAACGTTAGATATGCTATTTCCCTCGATTTGGGGCTAGCATATTAATAATACTGCACTTAATGTTCAATTCAATCGATTCCCTATATGATTAAAGATTTTTTAGAAAAAAAATAATTGGTAACGATATTTAGACTACTGTAACTATTGCAACATTTCTCAAGCAATTTATTATTTACCCTTATTTTCGAGAATTCACGGTTGTTTTTCAATGCTAGATTACAGAGAACACTTTCCCTTTGTGATTTCTAATTTAGCAAACTGCCATTGCTTGGGGTACGTAATGAATGAGGAGTACGCGGTTTAGAATCCAGATCGGTACATCTGCAGCCCTTGTCATTGTCTCACCGCAAGCTCAAAATACTCGTATAAGACAAATTGGTTACTCGAGTGTTTCGGTAACATTTTCAACTCTAAACACTTTGCTGCCATCAATACACGTTCGTGTGCTGCCATTACTCGCAGAGATTCTCCACTACGACTCAGGTGGTTCCTTTCTTACTACAAAACTAACTGAATTGTGTTCAATTCCCGATAGGGGTATGTATAGATGTTTCTGCCTCCGTCTGGGTCTCTCAGTGTACTTTAAGTCCCTTGTGGTGAAACTCTCTTCTTTTTCATGTTTATTTAATCATTTGTCTGCCTTCCCTTCCTTAGTAATTTATTTCTGTCGTGTACCTGGTGTTGCGGATCCATAACTGTCAACCCATGTTCTTTTTGTTCTTCTTATATCATTGAAATTTAAATAATGAAATGATTAAATTCCTTATCTTGTTAATGAAGCTCTCAACACAATGAACTTAGATACATTTCAGGAATAAATCTTACTGAAGATACTGTACATCAGTGATATCAAAGCAAGCGCATTTTTCTGACCTTGACGTCGTGCGCGGGCATTAAGCGCTAGGTATGCTAGGAGGAATAAGCAGCCTGTTGGATTAAGACAACAGTGGTGCACAAACTTCAAACGGAACGTTAAATTTTATGTCGTTATTTGTATATAGCTTCTTTCTGTTTGTTGTTTTCTATATTGTCTGTAAAACGAAAGTACTAACACCTATTTCTTAGCCTAATATTGCAGTTGTGGTTTAAACGTTAATAACATAATAAAGAGTAAAGAAGGAATATTCACACAAACTCCATAATAACTACAACTATACTGTACTAAGTGAATTAAACACATCATTCATAAATAAAGTGTTATCCCAAAGAAAGATACTGAATATGACATGATAAGATGAAATTGATATTGATGGTATCTTCAGCCTTATAAAAATAATCAAAACAATATTATAGTGCAAAGCAAAGTTGTTTAGATATATGTTTTAACTGTAACTAATATTACAAAATAAAACTCTTATCGCATTATGCTTTTAGGTGATATTGGTGCGCAACTTTCTGTTATCAGAATATTAAATTATCTCGAAATCTGCTGAAGCTGTAGAGCTGACGTTTTACCAACATATATGCACATATCTTTTGTTTGTGATGTAACAGTATTTTCTTTGTTAATTCATTTCTTTACAAACATTTTCCATGCGAATATTTTCAAACATTTCAATACACTATCTTCAGTAATACGTATTTACGAAAACATTGTTTTATTACCTGTAAGGCTACTAAACAAACATATCTGAAAATTTCACTTTTGTGTAAAAAAGTTGAGAAAATATTCCTTTTGAATAAAAAAGCAAACTTGTGAAAAATGAGCATTAAAATTAAAACTTACATTCTTATAATGCACTTATACTTCTCAGACAAATCTAAAAATTAACATGGATACAGTTTTAATAAGTTCTCTTCCCTTTATCCATTGAATCAGTGCTGGTCATCCCTGTATATAGCTCGACCAAGCGGCATATACTACCACTTTCGTCTGTCTCTTTCCTTTCCGCTGTAAAGCGCTCAGGCTCTTCTGGGCTCTAAAGCGCGCGCTTGCTCCTATGGGCATCAATTGACATCACTGCTCTACATCCTTAAGTACCGAAGTTCTTAATTCCGATAACAAGGCTGTAAATTCACTGCCCTGTCAGTAATTGTAGGTGTAAATACAGAAGTAACATATTCGACATGTCTGTTTGCATGATAGACTTGAGAATTTGTTATCTCCGGCCACAAATCCAGAGGACTAGAGTTCCGTTGCAGATAAATGGAAAGTTAAATGTCTAGCATAGCGCCGGGATGTACAGGCAGAACCTTAAGCAGTATCATTTATTCTGGAAGATGATTCATTTAGTAAAGAGCAACAAAAAGTCAAATAAAATTTTGCTATATTTTGAATAGTTTTCCACAAAAACGTGCACTTTAAAAGACATGAATTATGAGATCGGCCAACGCTGTAATCAGTACAGAATGCTTAGTAGCTTGTTGTATTGCTCTGAAGAAACTCTTCACCGGGCTGATTTGAACGGGGAAGTGGGAGGTCATTGCCATGTACATTGTTTATAAAATTTTAAGAAAAAGTACAGATATACCGTACAATTATTGTGTTGAAACTGTTTTAGAGAACGGATAATGAAAAATGATCGTTTAATGCTAAACAAAATAACTTCGAATTTTTAAGTAATCTCCATAGCTTCTTCAGAGAAAGCAGACAATGAGAAAAACGTTTACTTCAAATTAAATTTAGAAGGTTAATATGAAAAATTTTCATAATTCCATTTTTTAAAATGAATGTTCTAGAGAACGTAACAATAATTATCATTATTTCGTGTTATAAAAACAAAATTTTAAAACGTTGAAAACTCTGCACGAAAAAAAAAACATAGTCTAATACGATATGCTTATTTTAAATTAAACGAACGCAGTTAAAAACATTTTTAAGCTCTTCGATTTAATTTTACTTATTCAGTGAACACAGGCAATAAGAAAAGCTTATTTTAGGTTACACAAATCAACTTAATGATTATTATTTTTAGTAGGTTACTTTACGATGCCTTATCAACATCTTAGATTATTTAGCGTCTGAATGAGATGAAGATGATAATGCCGGTGAAATGAGTCCGGGGTCCAGCACCGAAAGCCACCCAGCATTTGCTCATATTGAGTTGAGGGAAACCCCAGGAAAAAACCTCAACCAGGTAACTTGCCCCGACCGGGAATCGAACCCAGGCCACCTGGTTTCGCGGTCAGACGCACTAACCGTTACTCCACAAGTGTAGACCTTAATTATTAAAAAATCTGTTGTTTTACTGCAAGCACTTTCTTTATCCAATTATAAATAGTTCCCTCCCATTTCAATTTTCAAAATGGTAACCGGTGAACTTACATGCAAGAAATCAAATTTCTTTGAACTCAATTGTTTTGGTTAAGTTTGATTACATTTCTCGTAATCTACTTTATCCCTCGCCCAAACTCACACGCGAGCTGTTCAGGGTAACCAGGCCTACGTGTCTGCCTCCCTCCAGCGTTGTCAGAGTGCATTACATTGTAATAATTAGGGAACGGAATTTGTAGCAGTAAAAGCTAGTATTGGCATCTACACAGCCATTTGTTTACAACCCTTTATACCAAGTCCTCCCCTCCATGACATACTTGCATATCTCTGCACGTCAACAACAGGTGAACGGGAAAGTTGTCGCATAAGAACGTCAACATGCAGGTTTGCAGTTCAGAGTAGTGAAGTGCAGGTACAATGCCGAAAGTGAAACCAACTAACAATACAACATTGAAAGACTAGCCTATATTTGTAAAAGCTCCAGATCGAGTATCAAAATTCAGGAAACAATTCCCTAAATTATCGCTTCCCCCATGTCCAGTTCTTAAGAAATGGGGGTCATAGTTAGAAGCTTGCAATAATTGTTACTCACATCACCTCCAATCTGTGAAGAAAGTGCTTCAGTCTTTCGATCCCGATGACGCGGCTGCGATTCAAATACGACAGGAACTGCTAAATGATAGAACAATCGAGAAAGAAGTCATGGATATTAAGTCAAATTTTTATATTTACCGGATGCCATTATTCGATTAGTAAAGTCAGGAGTAGAACTAGTTGAGCAAATAAATATTATGAGTACTATTGTAAATAAACTGAGTGCAGTAGAAGATGAAGTAGGAAAACGTGTTGGTGAAAAAATGAACAGGGTTTTATTAAAAATGATGGGTACTGTATTCTTAGTCGGATTTCAGATGTAGTAACAAAGACGTGTCCCAATGACGTCATTCAACAAGTGAATTTAATTGACGTATTTTGTTTCAAGTCCTCTTCAAATTGTCTCTGCAGATGTAGTGCGGAGTTTTTCCGTGTTAAAAAATTTCCTTTCTTGCAACAGAGCAAAGCTGTGTTTTGAAAATGTGAAAATTATATTCACAATTTATTATAACAAGGCACAGCAGGAATAATTGTTTCATCAACAAAACATAGCATTAATTGAAAATACCATTTCGTTCGGTTCTACATTTTGTTCAAAATTTAATGACACTCTATTAGGCTATGTTGTAAATATTGTAGTACATTATATATATTCTAAATACTGTAGTGTACGTTGTGTACATATTATCATATTTCGTGACACTGTCAATAAAGGTTTTAATTTAAGACGCTTCTGACAGAAAAACATACATATTCAGAGGCGAGTTCCATACGGAAGACAACTATCAGCCATCAATGTTTCCACTGACACGCGATGACGCAGAGATTGATATTTAATTATGTATATTTGTAATGTTGTTTATTGGTGTCTTGTGCGTTGCCAAGAAAAACACATGTAGTTCAAAATGAAATGTAGATTATGTATGTAGGCCACTATATGTCATTAAACTATTCCATTTGTTTATTCTGAAATACGTTTACAGCACGTTGCGTGTAAGTTTGTATGAAGTGAACTGTACTCGTCCATGTTCTGTGACGCAGCTCCCTCGACAGTCACTGAGCTACGAATATCTATACTACGTTTCACCATTCTTTATAATACTCCAAATCCCTTTCCCTAGTAATATTACTTTGCAGAACGCAAAGTTCTTTCAACCATTTCTTATTATAATAACATGTTCTCTTAAATTCAGCATATTGGGAATTAATTCAATGGATTCCCCAAAACACGCTATGAAATGTCTCATATACAACAATTTTTTATATCGAAAAGAAAGCAAGAACAAGCAAAATAGTTGTATTAAACTTTTTTTCTTCAAATATCTCAAAGAATAACCTCCTAACATTACTCACGGTTCATGCTATATAGTAGCATTACTGTTCCGTACGAGATAGAGAGACGAACCTAGAGTCAGATAGGGAGAGCGAAATCAGTTCCCCGTAGGGTTGCCGCTCGAACACTGCTCTACAACCAGAGTCTTTAAACTAATTGTACAGAGGGAGTGGTTTCAGCAAAAATTATATTTCTTTTCGGGAACATTACAAATTCATTCTCTTTGCATCTGACAAGCTAATGGAGTTTTTTTTTTTAATTTTGACCGGTCAGAGGCGTTTACCAAAGTTATCTTTGTTTTTCTCTTTCGTTTTCACTTGTTTTCCTTTGTTTTACTTACACTAATACAAACACAAAACATAACACCTATGCCCGAGGCGGGACTCGAACCCACAACTCTTCGGACCAAGCGATAGAGACATGCCGTGCCCCTACCGCTTGAGCCATGTTCAGAATAAAATATCTCCAAAAGCCGTCTCCTTTGTTAGCGATATTCCTTGACTAGGCAACACCGCACTCCTCTGATTTGCGGGAGCCACGAAACCATTGAAAGTCATAATATGCTGACACATTGACTACTTCATAATAGTCGTGTAATATTCAATGAGGGTGGCGAGACCTCGTATATTAAATATGTTATGTATTAAATGTTAACAGTTTTCACAAACTGTTGTTAAATATGGCCATAAAGTCATTTAAATATGCGCTCCTGCATATATGACTTATACAGGGACATCATTTTATTTTTACTTCAATTTTTATTGTACCTGAGTTTTTTAATGTACTTCACTCCCACCCCCTCTACTATCATGACAGAATCAAGGCTGCAGAAGTAAACAGCACTGAGTTAGTGAGTATAGTACGTTTCAGAAATATGTTCGCTTTTTTTCCAGTGACGAAAGAGCTTTCAATATTGAATCATATTTTCGCACAGGTACTGTCCGTTTGCTTACATCGCATCCCGATTTCCCTCACCTGCTTCTGCACGCCCCTCTGTAAAAGCTGGGCTGTCTTAGCTCTTTTCTGAAAACATTAATTTCTGTTAAGAATTGGACGTTTACGTAATATTATACAGCTGTTTAAATTAACTTAAATAAAAGGCCCTCGTTAAGTATTTAACTATCACGTGATTCCCCCCCCCCTTTCTACGATCCTGCGGCATAACCACTTGGACGGACAGTAGAAAGCATGCCTGAGTAATTTTATCTGTGCGGGTCGGGCAGAAGTGAAGATTGAATTTACAGTACGTAAGGTACTCTTTTATAGAGTAGGTACAGAATTATTTCAACATGAGTTACTAGTACGAAGGACGAAACTGGCAATTGGAATTAGATGCAATAGTGTATAGTGCAATAATATGCACAAAACAACTGAAGCCTGTATACCGAAATGAACGGCCACCATTTTCAAATATGTGTTTAAATATCTATATTATGATTATATTTCAATTTAACTTCATTCTCTAAATTGTATGCTAATGTGCTGTAGACAGTATAATATACATTGCATAATGAATACGTTCGCATGGCTAACTCAGTTCGTAAGTAAAAACACTTATTGTTAATAAAGTACTGCATTTTGATTAAACAAAAACGTAATGAAAATTATCGAACTCAAAATCGCGATATTTCCTAGTTTACGTAAATGAATGAAGTACTTTTCTTCCTTCCTATACCTAGTAAAGTGATTTGTTTGTGCTTAACGCCAGTATCATCGAACTCCAGCCGTGGAAGGGGATAGCGAACGGTGTTTCCGGTTCTCTAAAGGTATAGCCAGGTTAATATTAAAAATGTTAGTAAAAATAAAATGATGTTCCTGCATGTGTCTAAAATGCATGTAGTAGGCTGTAAACATTACAATGAAAAGAGTTCGACCGGCGCCGTAGATCGTGTCCTGGCATAGCTCAGTTGGAAAGAGCGCTCAGCTCAGGTCCCGGGTTCGACTCCCGGTGCCGGAACGAATCTTTCTCGATTTAAAGGTGATAATATGCTGAAGGTTGCCGCGAAGTACAGCGAATAAAGTAAGAACTTGATTTTTAAACATTCAGAAAGTATCAGTATAGCCCATTCTGGGTCCCCTGAAACATACCTGCGCGTGAGAGGAAGGAAAAATGGACTAAGAAGCTTCCTTCCCTAGCTACGCTTCGACTTGCAAGCTAGCTAGTTCGCTTACCCCCACCATGAGTTGTTACTGTGAGCTACGGTGTACGAATGCATCTGGTTTCACGGGATAACGAATTAGCAGAGGGAGAGGGAAGTAGGTATATGCATACGACAGTGTTTAAAGACGGGAAAATCGCCAAATTATTATTGAGAGTGATTAAACGGTTTATATGGTGAAGCTAGATCGATTACTAAAACTGCCTTTGTATGCGATTGCGGTTCATGCAGATTTACTTGCAATAAGGATAGGCGGAGGGTAGAGGCAATCTGTGGTTATATAAGAATCGAAGGCGCGCCAAATATGTCACTTGAAGGTGGTTCGCACGTATTAATAAAAGATAATATTGTAATTTACAACTACTAAATAATAAAATATTTCAGCCATTTTGAAGGTATAAAAAAACGAATAATATTATTTTTATGAAAATCAATACTGAAGGCAACACAGATAATATTCACATTTTATTATATAATTTTCCTCCAAAAGTTTTATACCACCTTGGATAAGACAATGATAGCAGATAAGTTACTTAAATTATCAGCTATTTGGGTATTGCATGACATATATATATAAGAGAAATATGCAAATTAATACGACATTCCTTATTTAAAATTGTATTTATAGAGTTCACTAATATACTTAGGTCCAGTTGTATAAAAGTCACAAACTGTAGGTTATTTTAATTGAACATTCGTTAATTAACTCTAGTTTAGTTTCTACAAATATAAATGATACTCGGGAGGCAATTAAACGGAGAATAAATATGGGAAATGCGTGTTATTATTCGGTTGAGAAGCTCTTATCATCCAGTCTGCTGTCCAAAAATCTGAAAGTTAGAATTTATAAAACAATTATATTACCGTGGGGGACCTTGTAACCCCTATCGGGCGCGTCCCCTTGGTGGCGGATGGGGGATCCCACTAAATATGGTGGGGTGGTCCGAATAACTACGGTAATAAGGACCCGTGGACCAACAAGGAGCCCTGTTTCTGGGGGCTTAAATACTGGAACACCCTATCTCCAGGGGACATAAATATGGAGGTCCCATGCCCGGGGTTAATGGGTGAAGACCTCAACGGCGACATTCACAGCGGCGGAAGAGGCAGCCCTTCATATGGGGATGATACATATGATAGACGTGACTGTTAGTCTATGAGCTGGCAATCCCAGCAACAGTCTTACTCTGCTTCACGCTGGTAACGTGTCCAGAGGACAGTTAATTCTACTCAGTCTCTTCAAGGAAACAGAAATGGCCGGATAAACATTATGACGAACCAAGCTCAGAAAAAGGACAAAAGACATGGAATATCGGAAGAATTGAAATTAGGTGTTTGGAATGTAAGAGGTATATGTCACAAAGAAGAAGAATTACAGAAAGAACTTAAACAAGCAGATATTGATATAGCAATAATCCCAGAAACAAAAAAGAAATTAAAGGGATCTGTAGAGTTGGAAGATTATATAATGTTATATAGTGGAGTCCCACAAAATAAGAGAGCGTCGGCAGGAATAGCAATACTATTGAAGAAAAAATGGAAAACAAAAATACAGAACTATGAATTTATTAATGAACGCTTAATGAAACTGAGATATAAAACACCTAGAGGACCAATGACAATAATAGGATGCTATGCTCCAGAGGAAGGGAGATTGGAAGATACAAACGAATTTTACGATCAGCTACAAACTATATTGGATAAAACAAATAAAAATGACTATATAATTATAGCAGGAGACTTAAACGCCAGAATAGGAAATATACCAATTGGAAAAATTATAGGAACAAATGGAGAACCCACAATCAATATCAATGGAAATATCTTAAGAAATTTTGCATTATATAACACACTGAAAATCACAAATACATTCTTCCGCCATAAAGATATACATAAATATACTTGGAGTGCTAGAGGTAGCCGTACAATCATAGATTACGTGATCGTAAATGAAAAAGTATCAAAACTGGTAGAAGACACACGAGTGTACAGAGGATATGATGTGGGTACAGATCATTTTCTATTAATATCAAGAATATCAATACCATCTAGATGGGAACAAATTAAAAGAAACATAAATGAACCAAAACAAACTTTTAAAGTTCATCTCCTACAAGAAGAAAGTATACTACAACTGTATCAGAAGCGACTTAATCAATATATAGATGAAAGACCAATAAGTGATAATATAAATTCAGAATGGGAAGAAATTAAACGTATAACTATAAAGGCTGCATCAGAAGTATTGGGTAAGAGGACAAAAAAATATAAAAATAGAGGACTCAAAGTTTGGAATGAAGAAATTGCGAACATAATAAATGAAAAGAAAAAAGCATATTTACAGTTCCTAAGTAATCAAACAACAGAGAACCGAACAGAATATAAGAGGTTAAATGCTGCAGTGAAACGCGAAGTGAGGAAAATAAAGCGACAAAGTTGGGATAAATATGTGAATGACTTACAACACGACCTACACGGACGACAAGAGAAAGTATATAAAGTTCTAAAACAGTTGAATGAGAATGAGAAAGATAGACTACAGCATAATCCAATTAAGAATGAAGAATGGAACAAATATTATAAGAAATTATGGACTGATCCAGAAGGAGATAAATTAGTAATAACAAATGTTAATGAAAATGTAGATTTAATAAGTATGGATGAACTAAGAGAAACTTTAGAAAACTTCAAAAACAAAAAAAGTCCAGGAACTGACGGTTTGAATATGGAACTATTTAAATATGCGTCGATTAAATTCCAAACGAGGCTTTTGAACATTATTAATATGTGTTGGAAAAATGGACATTTACCAGAAGAATGGAATATTGCATTGATATGCCCGATTTTTAAAAAGGGAGATCGAACTAAATGTGATAATTATAGAGGAATCAATCTTTTGAACTCAGGTTATAAGATTTATGCAAAAATTATAACACAAAGAATTGCTCCAATCTCAGAAACTATACTGCATGATTCACAAAATGGATTTAGAAAAGGACGTTCCTGCAATGACTGTATCTTCACGATAACACAACTTATGGAGAAACGACGAGAATATAACCTACCAACTCTAATAGCTTTTATAGATTATGTAAAAGCTTTTGATAGAGTTAAAAGAAATTTGCTATGGGAAATAATGATTAAAAACGGTTTTCCTCAACATCTTATAAGAGTAATACAAAGTATGTATACAAATACAAAGTTTAAATTGGAGAAATCCATAGAAGAGGATAATTTAATAGAGATTAATTTAGGAGTACGACAGGGGTGTCCATTATCGCCTACCCTATTTAATATATATATTAATGACGCAGTTGTACGATGGCAGACTATGCTTAAAACACATTTTAAAATAAAAGGGAGAAACATTGATACACTGTTGTTTGGTGACGACCAGATCTTAATTGCAGATTCGGAAGATAATTTACAAAGAGCCATACATGAATTAAATAATATTACAAGTGAATATAATCTTCAAATCTCATATGAAAAAACGAAAATAATGGCTCTTAAAGGAAGAGATCTGTTAAGAGCAAAAATTTGCATAAATAATAAACCCATCCAACAACAAAGTGATTTTAATTATCTTGGTTACATTGTGTCATATACCGGCAATAGAGATGTGCAAAATAAATTAAACAAATTCCAAACACTATGTGGTACAATAAAAAGAACTTTTAAAAATTGTAATAGGGCAACACTGTTAAAACTTTACAAAGTAATGGCGATCCCAACCTTGCTTTATGGGTGTGAAAGTTGGGTCTTGACTATCTCACAACAGAAGAAAATAGAGGCTGCGGAGATGAAATTTTTGAGACAGGTGGCAGGTTATAGACTCATAGACAAAAAGAGAAATGAAGATATTAGAAAAGAATTGGAAATTCAGAGTCTAAATGAAACAATCATTGAATACAGACAAAGATGGCAAGATCATATACAAAGAATGGATGAAGATCGTATGCCACAAATAATAAATAAATATAAACCTGTAGGTAGAAGAAATGTCGGCAGGCCACGGATGAGATGGTCGGATCAGTTTTCTTGAAGACGGAACGAGCCACAAGGCTTATGCCGTGATGAAGATGATGATGATGAATTATATTACCGGTTCTTCTGTATGGTTGTGAAACTTGGACTCTCACTCTGAGAGAGGAACATAGGTTGAGAATAAGGTGCTTAGGAAAATATTTGGGGCTAAGCGGTATGAAGTTACAGGAGAATGGAGAAAGTTACACAACACAGAACTGCACGCATTGTATTCTTCACCTGACATAATTAGGAACTTAAAATCCACACGTTCGAGATGGGCAGGGCATGCAGCACGTATGGGCGAATCCAGAAATGCATATAGAGTGTTAGTTGGGAGACCGGAGGGAAAGAGATCTTTAGGGAGGCCGAGACGTAGATGGGAGGATAATATTAAAATGGATTTGAGGGAGGTGGGGTATGATGATAGAGAGTGGAATAATCTTGCACAGGATAGGGACCGATGGCGGGTTTGTGTGAGGGCGGCAATGAACCTTCGGGTTCCTTAAAAGCCAGTAAGTAAGTGAGTTTAGTTTCTACATACTCGTATGTTGTATAAAATTAACTTAACATAAAAATTAGGTTTAGTACTAACTGATAAAAATATTTGCAGTAAAATATGTGGCAAAATTGCGAAACATTAATGAAATACGTGTATAAACCAGTCGATTTACAACTGTTTCACCACTGCCTCCTGAATTTGTGTCTCAATGAGTGTGAGGAGGATAATGAACTTCGATTCAGGGCATGATTTCGTTTTGTTTGTGTTTGCAACTGAGGACGTAACCTTTGCCAAGATCTTCTACTACCAAGTTTGGTAAACGAAATCTAATTTTAGTAGTTTGTCATCGAGTTCAATGAACGGACTTCCTCGCTCGAGAAATAAGGACACGGCGAAATTCAATATCATCAGATGACATCAGAATAATAAAAAATCTGGAAAAAAAATATATATTAAATTTTAATTTAACTCAACCTTGAAAATATACTTATAACATAATTTCACCACAATCGAAGCTTATAATTAACTGAAATCTGTTTAAATACAATAAAAATAAACTTCCCTCACTATTTTATTATGTGGAAGAACTTTTCTCTCCTCGTCTTTCGGAAATATTTTGTATCAACTTGAAGATAAGACGAAATAACCTAACTTTAGTATTTATACAAACAAAAATTCGCAGTTAAGTGTAACTGAAGATTGATTTGATGCATTTGTTTATATTTTTTACTCCGCAAATTAACAACGCTGTATTTAGTACTGGGTTATTTAGCGTCGATGGAATCGGTGATAGCGAGATTGTATTTGGCGAGATAAGGCGAAGGAATTGCCATAAATTACCCGACATTCACCTTACGGTTGGGGAAAACCTCCGAAGAAACCAAACCAGGTAATCATCCCAAGCGGGAATCGAACCCACTGATGTCTTAATCCAGGCATGTCAGAAATCAGACATTGAAAGTGCAGTGTATGTGCGCGGAACGCCGGTCTGTGCAGATTGCGTCATTCACGAGTTGCTCTTACCAGTTCTTAGCGGGAGGGATATACAAGAATCTATTCTGCATTTCTAGTGTTCAATTAAATTGACATTTGGACGTTATAAACACACTTAGCAGAAGGAAAAACACAATTATTTTCAGTGTCTATATTTGATAATAATTGTAACACAAGAAACAATAGACTTACTCAGTTACAAATTCACAAATCAATAGTTTGTAAAGAATCATTTATTTACATGATTTGTATACAGTATTTGAAGAAAATATAAATATTGCAGTAATTTCGAAACAACAAAAAATGAACACAGTATTTCATTTTACGTCGTAGGTACTGATTATTTCAAAGTAAAACTCTTTCATTGTTCCTCAAGCATTATTGGAACCATTGATGTACAAATGTTAAAGAAAATATTTTACTTCCAATTACATGCAATAGGACATTGTGAGGGTTTTATACTGGAATCATTTCCTTACTGTATATTAATACAAATTCACATTATTATTAATAAACTGGATAAATTAAGCTTGAATTTAAATTTATATATAGTTTATTTGGAAAACGTTGAGAGCAAGTATCAGCAACTTGGGAGCGTTACTGAATTGAGTCAAAAGAGTATTTCACAAGGTGTGAAGCAAGGACATTTTCTTTATGTCAGGTTTAAAGATGTATTATCGTAAGTATATTAAGATAATATAGTAAAGTGAAATGGAAAATTCGCCATTATGTATTATCTTTTCCAGAAAAATTTTCCGCCTTATATATAGTTGCTTTCCATCAGCTCATAATACTGTATTCCACTGACACAGGTCATTGCGCTGCCTCAAGCAATCCTCATTCAAAAGACGAAATATTTCACATTCGTAAATAAGAATGTAGCTAACATGAGTTAACAGACCACGTATACAGTACGTACATTACAGAGGTTAATTTGTGGATAGGGACACATTATAATATCTTAAAAACAAAACACTCCCTATGTATGATTTGAGGCTTTCTCGGTGTTGGTTCGCTAATATGTTTTCGCGGGATATCAGCCGAGTTAAGATTTTGGAATGCTCCAAGCTTTCGACTGCTATCTCTGCAGCCATCTTCAGGGAAGTGATGTCCGAACAGAAAGTCGAAAGGTTATATAGATGTGGCTGTCTCAGGTGAAACGGGATTGGTTGGCGGATCGGCCAATCCGGGGCCGGGAATTGTCATCGCTCGTAAGCTCCGCCCCTCCCGGGATTACTGCGTGAAGTTTGGCGGGCGGCGAGCCCTGTTCCGCCGGTTGGAATCGGTTGCCGTCCTCGGTCCGTGATCTTCATGACCTTGATTGTAAGAGGGCCTGAGTTGGTCTAAGGCCGGTGTCCATGCCTGACTGAGCTGGAGTCCACTGTCTCTGTTAAAGTTGTTTTTCTCCAGCTTGATCTCTATGGCCTCCTTGATTGTACGATCCCAGTAGTGGCTTGATTTGTTAATGACCTTGGTGTGGTCAAACAGTATTTTATGCTCCTTTTCTATGCTGTGTTGCGCCACTGCAGATTTTTCCGGGTAATACAGCCTCAGGTTCCTCTTATGTTCTTTGATTCTGTCTTCTACTGTGCGGCCAGTCTCCCCTATGTATACTTCGCCACACTCGCATGGAATCTTGTAAATCCCTGGAGTCCTTAAGCCCTGACTGTCTTTAACCTGACGTAGATGACTCCGGATTTTGCTCTGTGGTTTATGGATGGTTTTGATATTAACCTTCTGGAGGATTCTGCTTATTTTGTGTGACACGCTCCCGCAGAATGGAATGAAAGCTTTCTTTGTCGGTTCTTGCTTGCTGTCTAAGTCTATTGTGTTACATCTCGTGGTAACTTGTTTGAGGGCTTTGCTGATGTCTCTCCGGCTGTAGTTGTTTTGTTGTAGTGTTCTACGAAGATGGTCCATTTCTGCAGGCAAGTTGTTGATATCGGAAATGACTATGGCGCGATGTAGTATACTAGTCAGGACGGACTTCTTCTGCGAAGGGTGGTGGAGGCTGAGTGCATTCAGGTACAGATCTGTGTGCGTCGGCTTTCTATACACGCCATGTCCGAGAGTACCATCTGCTTTCCTGTGTATGGATATCCAGGAACGGCAGTGAGCCCTCTGACTCCACCTCCATGGTGAACTGGATATTCGCGTGGATGCTGTTGAGATGTTGTAGGAACTCTTGTAGCTCGTCTTGTCCGTGCGGCCAGACCACGAAGGTGTCGTCTACGTAGCGGAAGAAGTGGCTCGGCTTGTGTGTGGCTGAGTCTAGGGCCTGGTGTTCGAAGTGCTGCATGTAAAAGTTAGCAATAGCAGGTGACAGCGGGGAGCCCATTGCCACGCCGTCGGTTTGTTCGTAGAACTCACTGTTGTACGTGAAGTAAGTAGTAGTCAAGGCCAGTCGGAAGAGTTGTAGAATATCATCCGGGAATTGTTCCGCTACCAGTTCAAGAGCCTCTTTTATCGGAACCTTTGTGAAGAGTGAAATTACATCGAAGCTCACTAGTAGATCTGATGGGACCACTGTGATGTTCTCCAGAATTCTAACAAATTCTGTAGAGTTTTTCACATGATGTTCACACGTTCCAATCAGGGGTTGGAGCATGTTGGTTAGATGCTTGGCCAGGTGGTATGTGGGCGACCCGATGGTGCTAACAATGGGTCGTAATGGTAGCCCTTGTTTGTGGATCTTGGGGAGCCCGTAAATCCGAGGTGGTGTGGCCGAGTGTGGTAGTAGAACTTTTATAACCTCGGCAGGCAGCGAGGAAGATTTCAGCAGCGTGGTGGTTCTTCTTATGATCCTGTTAGTGGGATCACGTGTCAGTTTCTTGTAGGTCGTGTCTGCTAGTAGTTCAACAATTTTCTGGTGGTACGTTGAAGAGTCCAACACCACCGTAGCGTTTCCTTTGTCGGCCTGGAGAACGACTATACTCTCATCTTCCCGTAGCTCCCGGAGCGCTAGTCGTTCATTCCTCGTGATATTGGGTTTGGGTGGTCTGGCTGTGTTGATTATTCGGCAGACATCTCTTCTCACTTCTTCAGATATTCCAGGAGGAAGAGAGGAGATAGCTTGCTCCACTCCACTGATAATGTCCTTGACTGGATATTTTCTTGGAGCTGGAACGAAATTTAGGCCCTTGGCTAGTACCGATATGGTGTCTTCGTCCAATGTTTTACTTGATACATTAATGACAAGTTTGTTCTTGTCCAGCGGTTGGATGCCTGGCTGTGAGGGGGCCAATCTGTGGAATTTCTCCATTTGCCTCCCTCTGACTTTCTTCATATGCATCTGCACCTGGGCGGTTAGTGACCTGTCGATCCATTCTTGATCAGATGGTTGTAGCCTCCCGTAGCATTGTAAGCGTAGCTGTAGTAGCTCCCGTGAGATGTTGTTGAGTTCCAGGTATGTGTGATGAATTCTCTCCCTTATGAGGGCCAAGCTGGCTCGTCTGCATATTCTCTGGGCCTTCACTGTTCGAATTTCATGTTTAACGACAGCAAATTTAGGGACGACTTTCTTGTCTCGACATCTACGTAGGAAGGCAAGTGTACTTAGTAGACTTGCCCTCTTCTTGTGTCCTTGTTCCAATCTCTGAAGGACATGGTATACTTCCTCCCCGTAGAGGTGATGTATGTATGATTTGAGGCTTTCTCGGCGTTGGTTCGCTAATATGTTTTCGCGGGATATCAGCCGAGTTAAGATTTTGGAATGCTCCAAGCTTTCGACTGCTATCTCTGCAGCCATCTTCAGGGAAGTGATGTCCGAACAGAAAGTCGAAAGGTTATATAGATATATATAGATATATAGAAGGCCCTAGACTCAGCCACACACAAGCCGAGCCACTTCTTCCGCTACGTAGACGACACCTTCGTGGTCTGGCCGCACGGACAAGACGAGCTACAAGAGTTCCTACAACATCTCAACAGCATCCACGCGAATATCCAGTTCACCATGGAGGTGGAGTCAGAGGGCTCACTGCCGTTCCTGGATATCCACATACACAGGAAAGCAGATGGTACTCTCGGACATGGCGTGTATAGAAAGCCGACGCACACAGATCTGCACCTGAATGCACTCAGCCTCCACCACCCTTCGCAGAAGAAGTCCGTCCTGACTAGTCTACTACATCGCGCCATAGTCATTTCCGATATCAACAACTTGCCTGCAGAAATGGACCATCTTCGTAGAACACTACAACAAAACAACTACAGCCGGAGAGACATCAGCAAAGCCCTCAAACAAGTTACCACGAGATGTAACACAATAGACTTAGACAGCAAGCAAGAACCGACAAAGAAAGCTTTCATTCCATTCTGCGGGAGCGTGTCACACAAAATAAGCAGAATCCTCCAGAAGGTTAATATCAAAACCATCCATAAACCACAGAGCAAAATCCGGAGTCATCTACGTCAGGTTAAAGACAGTCAGGGCTTAAGGACTCCAGGGATTTACAAGATTCCATGCGAGTGTGGCGAAGTATACATAGGGGAGACTGGCCGCACAGTAGAAGACAGAATCAAAGAACATAAGAGGAACCTGAGGCTGTATTACCCGGAAAAATCTGCAGTGGCGCAACACAGCATAGAAAAGGAGCATAAAATACTGTTTGACCACACCAAGGTCATTAACAAATCAAGCCACTACTGGGATCGTACAATCAAGGAGGCCATAGAGATCAAGCTGGAGAAAAACAACTTTAACAGAGACAGTGGACTCCAGCTCAGTCAGGCATGGACACCGGCCTTAGACCAACTCAGGCCCTCTTACAATCAAGGTCATGAAGATCACGGACCGAGGACGGCAACCGATTCCAACCGGCGGAACAGGGCTCGCCGCCCGCCAAACTTCACGCAGTAATCCCGGGAGGGGCGGAGCTTACGAGCGATGACAAT
Source organism: Periplaneta americana (assembly GCF_040183065.1). Lineage (NCBI taxonomy): Eukaryota > Metazoa > Arthropoda > Insecta > Blattodea > Blattidae > Periplaneta > Periplaneta americana. The sequence goes on from NC_091131.1 coordinate 162,714,550, forward strand.
TCCCGGCCCCGGATTGGCCGATCCGCCAACCAATCCCGTTTCACCTGAGACAGCCACATCTATATAACCTTTCGACTTTCTGTTCGGACATCACTTCCCTGAAGATGGCTGCAGAGATAGAAGTCGAAAGCTTGGAGCATTCCAAAATCTTAACTCGGCTGATATCCCGCGAAAACATATTAGCGAAAACACTCCCTGTTTTCAAGACTCGAGTTTTCCCATGAACAAATGTTTTTACATTAGGTAGCTTTCCGGTAGGAAATCGGTCCCCATAGAGCGGCGATGTCAAGAGCATTTAATAATCTTAAAATCATTTGCGGGCGCCAGGCGCTACGAAAACGTTAGGAGATTTACAAGGTGAATCGTATAGGAACAGGAGCCTGCTGATGACATAGTGCATATGTGTGTGTGTTTTAGTATATTATGCACTGTGCGTACCTACCATTAACTGCATGTTCTCTTGCATGTAATCTAAGTATGAGTTGCAATAATAATAATAATAATAATAATAATAATAATAATACTTACTTACAAATGAGCAAAGATGGTAGACTGAGTTTAATCTGGTTCCGTCTAGGAGCCTGGAGGGCACTTAAAATCGTCAACGAAGAGGGGGCGAGAATATGTCCTCTTTGCGGTAGAGGCGAGACATCACACCACATTTTGTCGGAGTGTGAAGCCACAGAAGCTCTGAGGAAACGATTCCTGCCAGAGTCCTTCATTACATCTAGCAGGGGGCACTTGGCGACATACGCTGTATTAAATAACGTTAAATCCTATGACAGTGTGGGAAAATTTTTGGCAAAAGTTCGACAGTTGAGGGTGGAATTGGCCGAGGGGGAGGGAGCCGAGGGATAAGGGAAAGATTTATTAGTGTTGCAATGAGTAATATTAACATTGAGCAAATGATAGAATTAGGGGATAATGTTTTTTTTTTACTGTGTCTTTTGTATTTTATTGCGTGTGTGTGTTTTTATTTATATACTGTATTACCTTTATATTTATTATTTGGATTATTTGGTGCAGCTTCAACAAGAAACTGAATTGTTTATACTGTTTGTATATATATATATATATATATATATATATATATATATATATATATATATATATATATATATATGTGTGTGTGTGTGTGTGTGTGTGTGTGTGTGTGTGTTTGTGTGTGTGTGTGTGTGACACTATGCGTGTCTGTTTTTCATATCTTCCTTCTATTTTATTTGTATTATTTTTGTGAAATTTGGTATAAAGTTAGATTAGTTATAATAGTGGTAATCAATGATAACGGTAGTAATAATAATAACTGTTTTTTCACTATTTTATTATTAGTAGGCATTATTTTCGTTTTGAAGATTCAAACTGTGCATAGTTACAGCACGAATGGCCGTATGAGCTCGTGCAAAGGATCTTGTGTACATGAGTTTGTATAATTTATTATGCATCAATAAATGCACTTATCTATCTATCTATCTACTTACTTACAAATGGCTTTTAAGGAACCCGAAGGTTCATTGCCGCCCTCACATAACCCCGCCAGCGGTCCCTATCCTGTGCAAGATTAATCCAGTCTCTATTACAACACCCCCCTCCCTCAAACCCATTTTAATATTATCCTCCCATCTACGTCTCGGCCTCCCTAAAGATCTTTTTCCCTCCAGTCTCCCAACTAACACTCTATATGCATTTCTGGATTCGCCCATACGTGCTACATGCTCTCCCCATCTCAAACGTCTGGATTTAATGTTCCTAATTGTCAGGTGAAGAATACAATGCGTGCAGTTCTGTGTTGTGCAACTTTCTCCATTCTCCCGTAACTTCATCCCGCTTAGCCCCAAATATTTTCCTAAGCAACTTATTCTCAAACACCCGTAACCTATGTTCCTCTCTCAGAGCGAAAATCCAAGTTTCACAACCATATAGAAGAACCGGTAATATAACTGTTTTATAAATTCTAACTTTCAGATTTTTGGACAGCAGACTGGATGATAAGAGCTTCTAAACCGAATAATAACACGCATTTCCCATATTTATTCTGCGTTTAATTTCCTCCCGAGTGTCATTTATATTTGTTACTGTTGCTCCAAGATATTTGAATTTTTCCACCCCTTCGAAGGATAAATTTCCAATTTTTATATTTCCATTTCGTACAATATTCTGGTCACGAGACATAATCATATACTTTGTCTTTTCGGGATTTACTTCCAAACCGATCGCTTTACTTGCTTCAAGTAAAATTTCCGTGTTTTCCCTAATCGGTTGTGTATTTTCTCCTAACATATTCACGTCATCTGCATAGACAAGAAGCTGATGTAACCCGTTCAATTCCAAACACTACCTGTTATCCTGAACTTTCCTAATGGCATATTCTAGAGCGAAGTTAAAAAGTAAAGGTGATAGTGCATCTCCCTGCTTTAGCCCGCAGTGAATTGGAAAAGCATCAGATAGAAACTGACCTATACGGACTCTGCTGTATGTTTCACTGAGACACATTTTAATTAATCGAACTAGTTTCTTGGGAATACCAAATTCAATAAGAATATCATATAATACTTCCCTCTTAACCGAGTCATATGCCTTTTTGAAATCTATGAATAACTGATGTACTGTACCCTTATACTCCCATTTTTTTCTCCATTATCTGTCGAATACAAAAAAATCTGATCAATAGTCGATCTATTACGCCTAAAACCGCACTGATAATCCCCAATAATTTCATCTACGTACGGAGTTAATCTTCTCAAAAGAATATTGGACAAAATTTTGTACGACGTCAACAAAAGTGATATTCCTCCAAAGTTACCACAGTTGGTTTTTGTCCCCCTTTTTAAAAATAGGTACAATTATGGACTCCTTCCATTGTTCTGGTACAATTTCCTTTTCCCAAATAGCAAGTACAAGTTTATAAATTTCGCTATATAATGCACTTCCACCCTCTTGTATTAATTCTGCTGGAATTTGATCGATATTGGAGACCTGTACTTTTATAATAATAATTATGGATCACTTAACTTTAAACGACATTACATTAAAATGGAACGATTTCTGAAAACATTGTAAAGGACTATTTCTTCGCCTTGCAAATCTCTTACATAATTCCCATGTCAAAATGTATTCGCAACCTGAATCTTGTCCATGAGTAAGACGCATATATTAAACACTAATTATTTTCTTTATACCAAATTCTTCTTCGGAGACCAAAATAATAGTTCGATATTTTTGTTACCTATACCCTAAAGAATGTGTTCTTTTTTTAGTTGGTTACTGAACTACGCTGTATCAATTACTAAGTTATTTAGCTTCGATTGAACTGGTGATAGTGAGATATTTGGCGAGATGAGACCAAGCTCTCGACATAGACTACTTGACATTCGATTTGCGGTTAGGAAAACCTCGGAAAAAACTCAACCAGGTAATCAACCTAAGCGGGAATCGAACATACACCCGACCGCAGCTTCGGATCGGAAGGCAAACGCCTCCACCGACTGAGCTACGCCGGTGGCTGAATCTGGCCTTAAATTACTGCACTCATACCCCTTTCAGTCTGTATATTGTCTCTGTTGCATTGTGGGTAGTCAGTTCTGTGCTGTACAGTATATTACGGCCCAATTGTATAAAACTCCCTGACTAAAGATCAACTTTGATCGAAGATCGAAAAGTGAACCCAGTTCAGACACTTCTTCTATTGTATAAAACTTGTCTGCGATCGAATTACCTTGGTTCAAATGCAATCTAAGTTCACGTGAAAACGATTTGGCAACATCGCATAAACAGGTGAAGTACGTGATGCGCGGACAGGTTTGTTCAGTGTAGCCAATCTAGCGACTTTAACTCTTTTTCAACAACAATTTCGTTTAACTTTTATATTGCTTAAATAGGGATTTAGTGATCTTTTTAGCACCCCGTAGTGACAAAATTTAATCTTTCTTTGTTGATAATGAGAAATCTAGCTACTTTACAACTACTTTTTGGCGAATTTCCGTACACTCTGTTGGAGACACTGGTTTTTTGTGCAATGTAAATAATGGCGGACAATAAGAAGAAGTTTGACCGTTCCCCAAATTGTTATTATGTTATGGTGTTTGATACTGCTAAACATAATAAAGCTTTATAAAACGACAATTTTCGTTTAGTAATACAGTTAATTGAACATTTATGAATGTACCTATCATATCCATTAATAATTAATGGTTGTTATAAACATAATATAATTATAGGTTATGTTATTTGATACGGCTGAACACGATAGAGCCTTATAAAATATAAGATTGTTTGTGTATTAAGGCAAGAAATTGAAAGAAATATATATAAATGTACCTAACATATCTATTAATATTAATAATAATGGATATTTTATTTGTACAATCTGTCACTCGTATATTTCAAACAGAAAAGAAATAACTGAACTGGGATCATCTAACTTAATCGGAGAAATTTCTTCAGTCAAAGTTAACTTTAGTTTGAGACAAATTAATCTCTGATTAAACTTTATACAACACAAAATTCCAAGTTCAGCTGAAACAAGGATCAATTTAACCTCTGATCTAAGATTAAATGGTTTATACAATCGGCCCTAAATGTACCTATCATATCTATTAATATTAATAATAATAGATATTTTATTTGCACAATCTGTCACTCGTATATTTCAAACAGAAAAGAAATAACTGAACTTGGATCATCTAACTTAATCGGAGAAATTTCTTCAGTCAAAGTTGACTTTAGTTTGAGACAAATTAATCTCAGATTAGACTTTATACAACACAAAATTCCAAGTCCAGCTGAAACAAGGATCAATTTAACCTCTGATCTAAGATTAAATGGTATATACAATCGGCCCTAAATGTACCTATCATATCTATTAATATTAATAATAATAATAGATATTTTATTTGCACAATCTGTCACTCGTATATTTCAAATAGAAAAGAAATAACTGAACTTGGATCATCTAACTTAATCGGAGAAATTTCTTCAGTCAAAGTTAACTTTATTTTGAGACAAATTAATCTCAGATTAGAATTTATACAACACAAAATTCCAAATTCAGCTGAAACAAGGATCAATTTAACCTCTGATCTAAGATTAAATGGTTTATACAATCGGGCCTACGCGTATACAAAGTGGCTGACTTACATTTTTCACCTCCGATAACTTTTTAATATTTGTTTCTATATGTAATACAAGTAGGAATTAATGTACGTCGAAAGAGGCATATGATGCATATAATGGTCCTTTTACTTACAAATTTTCAAGAGATGAAGATCACCATAACTTTGAAATGGTAATACAGTAATACTATATAGTACTGTGGCAATGTTGGACACGTTGTGGAGAACACATTAAAGTAGTGAAGATAAATAAAAAATAAATATAATTACTCTATAAAACAGGAAATCTTTCCGGAGTGCAGCCACATTTCTGATAGTGGGTGCTTTAGAGATTGTGTTGAAAGACAAAACCTTTGCATTGCACCATTCCTTGCAAGTTCCATCCCTGACCGATTTATTGAGTTATTGCGGCACATGCAGCGGCATTTCTTCCGCTGTAGTTGGTAGTTGGAATCTGCTGGAACACTAAAATTTTCATGTTTCCAGATAAAGATATTAACGGCGTTAGATCAGGCGATCGCTCTGAAAATTGCTGAATAGGACTACCCCTTGCCACCTATCGATTTGAGAATAATCAGTTAGTGCATTTCTTGCTATTGTATTGTATTGGAATGTTAATAAATACAATACATGGTATTCATACATTCCTTACAGCTAGAATATGGAACAAGTCAAAAAACTTAATACTATTATAAAATCTTAGTTTATAGTCACAGTCTAGATGAAATATATACAGAAGAGATTTACAATATAGTCTACTAGTACAACACAAAGTTTTAATATCAATTTCATGAAGTGTTATTGAATGTCATGAATTCACCTACAGAATAGAAGGCGTGAGAAATTAGGTACTTCTTTAATTTGGCCCTAAACAATCTTATGTTTTGAGTTTCATTTTTATATCGATAGGGAGGCTATTAAAATGTTTACTGCCTTATAACGCACTCCATTTTGAAAGCACGATAGACTTGCCGATGGAGTATGAAAGTCATTTTTTGACGTGTATTTATGCTATGAACTGTTGAATTACTTACAAATTTTTCACGATTACATACGAGGAAGATTATTAATGAAAATATATACTGAAAAGCCATCGGCATTATTTGTAGTTTTTTTTAAAATAGTCCTACACGATTCCCTAGATTTGGCACCTACTATTATTCTAATTACTCTTTTTTGTAATAGAAATATACTGTTACTATCTGTGGAATTTCCCCAGAATATTATTCCAAAACTCATTACCGAGTGGAAGTATGCAAGGTATATTGTTTTTAAGGTATTGATATTTACTATCTTTTGCGTAGATCTAATAGCAAAACAAGCTGAATTTAGTTTGGGGGTAATTTATTTAATATGATTTTTCAAATTTAACACATTATCGATTTTTAAGCCAAGAAATTTGGTTGTTGTTGTTTCTAATAGGGATCTATTGTCAATTATTGCGCTAGAAATTTGCGACGTTGAATTTGGACAGGATTTAAATTGAATTATGTTAGTTTTGTTACAATTTAATACCAATTTATTGACTGAGAACCAGTCACACCTCATCATCTGAAGCAAATTCTGCAGTATGGGTAAGGTACGTCAACATTGTGATAGTTGAAGAGGGTGGGAGGAAATACGTCAGTGATTACTTTCTTAAGTTTACTCTCCCCAGTGACATTCAAACAGCCAATAAACTATTCAGTTGTTATTTGGCATAGGTAATTCAACGCTTGCAATACAAAACATAACGAGTTCTCATTTAAAATTATGAATTTGGTCTTAATATTTCTAACATTATTTATTCATTTAGTTATTTCATTTTGCTAATACTTTTAACATAAAAAATAGTATACACAGATATAATTCTAGCGCACCCCTGAAAGAGTAGAACTCGTGATCAGGGACGGATCCCTGATTTTAAATTAAGAAATACATAATACATTTTTATATCTACTATACAATAAAAATATATAAATTTAAATTTACAATTTTTCATTGTTTATAAAATCCATACATAAGTTTTTTAATTTAATATTAGAACTACTAGAACTGACAAGATAAGAATATTTAAATATAAATTTGTTATATATTGTTGGGCCTAAATTACTACTATGATTAAATACTGTAGCAGTGTTGCATTTTGCTTCAAACAATCTTAAAGAATTCATACCTTTTGTTTCATACGATGAAAGAGTAATGGAACGGAGAAAAATTGTCTCCGGCGCAGGGATTTGAACTCGGGTTTTCAGCTCTACGTGCTGACGCTTTATCCACTAAGCCACACCTGATTCCACCCCGGCGTCGGAAGAATCGTCTCAGTTTTTAAGTTCCAACTCTTGGGTTCCCTCTAGTGGCCGGCCTCTGCACTACGTCATAGATATCTATGAACCTAGGACCGAAGTCCACACATGTGCTGAGGTGCACTCGTAATGAGTGACTAGTTGGCCGGGATCCGACGGAATAAGCGCCGTCTTAAATCACGAAGTGATTTACGTATATCATATATATTATTATGATGTACCGAAGTACATATGATATTTCCATGCAGATATTCTGCGTCATCATACGTTCCATTACTCTTTCATCGTATGATGACGCAGAATATCTGCATGGAAATATCATATGTACTTCGGTACATTATAATAATATATACCTTTGTTTTATAACTGAGAAAATGTAAAACATTTTTCATTACGTCCATCGGATGACCTTTTCTCGACACAATTTAATTTTTGCTTGTACTGTATACTGGATGATCGATAATTACGTACATTAAAGAGGTACGTAGTATTCTACACTCAAAACGAACGATTATCCCTCCAATGACATTTAAAAATCAGAATTAAGACAACTAAGTATGTCACATGGTGTGTTATTCACACGATAGTCACGCTTAACACTTTGCAGGAGATGTCGAAAGTGTACACCAGCACATTCACAGCACACTCTGTCTCTCTTGTGTCATGACGATTTTGTACGTTTGAAGACTTTTGGCGAATTCCGGAATCTATATCTCGCATCCACAATTGTATTCAATGGGTGTACCTGGGTTGCCTGACGGCGAGAGTACACAGTACCCTTCACGTGATCCCATAACCAGAAATCTTAGGGCGTCAGTTTGGGGAACGTGTCGACCATGGAACAGGTCGTTCACGTCCAATCCATCTGCCGGGATATGATTTCCCCAATGTTCCAGACGACTGTCTCTCACACCAATTGCTTGAGTAGTGTGTCACTTGTAGGTCTCATATTGCTTGACGACTGTTACAGGTCCGCACCACGATCGTCAAGCAATTTTGTCACATCTCGATAATGAAAGCGGTTCCGCCTGTTGTTTATATGAAATAATTTATTTGGTTTGCAGTGTAAAATACTTTCTACCACTTTAATGTACATGATTACCGATCGTCCTCAACAGTTAAAACGATATTAAAGTTCAAAAAATTAAATCAGCTACTGGATGTAATTCCTAAAGAAATATATCTTCCAGAGTTTTAGCTTTCAGCACACTTCAAGAATAACAGAGCATTTTTTGTTTCTATATGGTTAGGAAACTTCTAATCGGCGCATACGGTTCTTTATGCTGGCGCTATTCCAACCCCCTCAATTCTCAATATTTTACAATTGGACGCGCTACTGAGATCGATGGAAACCGTTTCACTTTCTGTGAAAGACGCAGGTAAAGTTTCCAGCTTCATATTCATTGAGTTTGAAGTTTTATTGCCAAATGAGTGTATTCTGTTTCACAACATTAATGATTTTCTCAGCCTTGCTGGAAGAATGGCAGATTAGTTACGTAAAATACATGGAGGCGCGCTGTTCCCAACCTTTTCGTATTTCACCATATAGGTGTCTTAATAGAAGCATAGTAATGAACTGAAATGAATACATTATGAAATGCGTAAAGCGCTGAGAAGACGATTATTCAGTACTAGGGAGCGGATTTTTATGTGCTAAAAATTTAAATATATTAATTTTTATGTGCTAAAAAGTACGAAAATATTTGCTAAAAATAAAAACATATACTTTTTTAAATAGGCCTATGTCAAAATACTTAGCTTGAAAAAAAAAATGTTACTAGGTACTCACCAACCACACTTAAGTATCAGTTGCTAGTAGTTGGCCGAGAATTGTAGTCAACAACAAAGATCATCTCCAAATTCTCAATCACAAATGTAAGCCGATTATCTCTGAACAACGACTTATACTGTGAAAATGATCTTTCCACATCACAGGACGTCAGATGTGCATATTTAAAGAGAGGAATGTCACAAACACATACACCGTCAATTTCACCTAGAGGCACACCCTCCAATACTTGAGCAACTTCACACTTTTTTTTTATATCCACTGTTTTTCCCAAACCCATTCTGGAATTTGTCCGTTAGTATTTGTGCTTTTGAACCTGGTAGCGAGTCTAGTTTAATTTTCACGGCACGCACCTCCCTGTTTCAGACAACAGGTTTTTGGATGTTCCGGTTTTTTTTATGGTGTCACACAAAAAGCTTAGATTTGCTAATAGGAAAGCCAAATCCTTTTTTAAACAACCATCTTTCAGTATATCTTGAAGGATATCGATTGACGAAGCCCGATAACAGGGAATCACAACAAGCTATATTGCCTTACTTGATGGACATGAGCGACAGGCGAGAGATTTGTTTAAATTAAATAATATTCATACCCGAGATCTTATATGTTGTGTTTCACAAACAAAGCGTTAAATGAAATCATCTTCAGCAACAATAAACATTCCTAATTATGTGTTGCAAGATCTCTCCTCTTTTTCCATGTTAGTTTATTCTCTGATAATAACACTGATATACTGCCTAGCAGTTCTCAGAACTTGAGGCGATAGTATTACAAAAATGGATCACGGATACACCATACAGGGCTTAGAAACACGAAGCAACCAAGAATTCTTAAAAATATAACGTACTTCTGAGTTTTAAAATGTTTAAAAGTTCTTGTAAAAGATTATTTAAGTAAAAAAAACTCCAAGATTTGTGTGTTTATAATAGATTTCCTGAAAATATGTACTTACATAATTTTTTTGTCAAAATATGTGTTTTTATGTGAAATAAAATTCGGATTTTAAACTTGAAACTTCATGTTCGGAATTTTTAACTTTGTTAATTGTAATATAATAATATTGAATTGGGCGAATCGTCTATACTTATCTAGTTTTATATTTGGATTAAACATTAACTTTTTCGGCACTTATGTTTAATCCAAATATAAACCAGATAAGTATAGACGGTTCGCCCAATTCAATATTATTATATTACAACGTGCTTATCGGAGAATCATACAAAATTTAAAAAAATTGTTAATTGTGTTTTATCACACGCAAAAATAATATTTAATTACATAGGAATCCGCTCCTTATTCAGTACTGATAACCACATGATTTGAAACTTATAATGATACGAAATAATGGTGCTACACTACGAATAACAAATCAACAACAAGTGTCATTCAAAGAACTATTTTATTACACACGTGCTAATATCAACAATTTGATGTTCACAATTATTATTAGAGCCTATTATCATAGACTACATGATCAGAGTTGACTTCTTGTGTTTATGCATTAATAAATCTGCTGTGTTAAGAACAACTCAAGTAGCATTTGGTACGGTCGCAGAGAGTATGGATGTAAACATTCTGCAATAACAAGACTTCGTTTCATTGACCATCGTTTCTTCTCCTCTTGTTTCATCACTACAAATTTTCTCTCACCACACAGATGGATTATCGGACTATATCACAGACGGTTATAGACATTGGAAGATAGAACTATGCATTATTTATTTATGGAAATAAATAGCGTTATAACAGAATGAGCAACATAAAAAAAACACATTTTGCTATTCATTCCAAAAATTATTTTTATTTATGTATTAGGTTTCAAACAAAGTAAACTCACTTCATTTTTTAAATAATTATATTTTGATGATCTCAGACACGAATATGACAGCATGAAGGCCTTTTTCGTTCCGTGCCGTAGCGCCGTAGTCTTGATCGTTCCCCTCAAAAGGTTTAGTGGCGTAAGGTTAGGAGAACGAACATGCCAACTGACTGATCCACCACGTCTAATCCACCTACCAGGTTATTTTCCGTCCAGAACACGACGAGCTCTTAATGCGTTATGTACTGGACATCCATAATTGTGTTACCACATAACCATTCTGTTCCTCAAAGAATCAAGAAGAATGTTCTTAACAATCTGGCATTTCGTCTGCCTTTTAGGGTAACAATTATGAAAGAAATGTATGTGTATGTATTTATTTACACTGCAATGGGTATATACCCGGTGGCAGTGGTAACTAATTACAATCAATAATGACAATAATAAACTTATTAATTAAAAATGTAATTAATAATAATGCTAATAATACTAACAATAATTAACAATATTAATAATAATAATAATAATAATAATAACAATAATAATAATAATAATAATAATAACAACAACAACAGGGAATATACTAAATTAAATGAAACGATCACTTAAAATAACATTTGAAATATTCTAATTTGTATCTTAAAACTAAGAACGAACTAAAACCCACGAGCATGATATGTTCATATCTGCACAAGTACCTTTCAACATTACACTCATTTCGCTGTCAACTCACTCACTACGACATATTTCACTGATTCTGTCCTGATTTCACTAACACTTCAAAAACATTTCACTGTTCAAATACTTTGCACTGCCACTATAAACTATAAAGCTTCACTAACAGGAACACGTTTCACTTACACAGCACACTTCACTGACACGACATACTTCTTCACTGATACAACACACTTCACTGACACAACATAATTCTTCACTGATACAACACTTCAATAACAAAATATCATTTACACCCTTTAAATACTGTGTATAATTACCGTCTATTAGTAAGGTCCTTAAGCCTATTTTCCTTAAGCCTATTTTAAATGCATTTTTGGTTGTTGGTAAAGCCTTTAGTAAGTCTGCAGGTAAAGCATTCCAGTCCCTGATAGTACGATTGAGAAAAGAAAACTTTCCAGTGGCCCAATAACTGTACTCAGTGCTACAAGCCATCGCCTTACGGATTGAGCGCTGGTTGAGTCCTCGTGGGGAAGGCATTTTCTAACCAAATTTCGACCAGCATATGGAATCGGTGCTCACCCAGCACAGGGACGAATTCGGGGAGCTACAGAGATAGCGAAATTTGGTTTTGTAAACTAACTATACTGGCTGAATGCATCATCGTGCTAACTACACGATATCTCTGTTTTGGTTAGATGATCGTTCATTTCTGCTGAAGCACGTGGACGTGAGGCCAGCAGGCGGCTGGTGGTCCTGGCCCTTAATGGGCTGTCGCGTCAAGGAAGACATGGGCCTACTTCCCATGAAGTTTGATTTTCAATGAAATATTTTATTATCATTTATGTAGTATGTATTTAGGTAGTCTACCATGTAACGCCAAGATGAGAAGGCCACAACATCTGAAAACCTCCACTGTACATCTTTCGTGAGTATTAACCTTTAAAGCCCCTTTAAGGCTTTAATCACTTAACTTCTCTTCAAAATTTTAAAACATCTTTGATTAAATTTTTTCAGATATAATGCCTGTCACCACGGCGAATATACCAAGATTTTCTTTTACGTTCACTTCATACAGTCTTCCAATACATTGAACGTCATAAAGAACAAACCTAGTCTTCAGTGTTATATATAATAATTTTAAACGATTTTAATTTCATAATTCAGGCACATTGCATGCCTCTCAATATATTGTATTATAATTATGTTCATTGGAAGGCTTTCTATCTGTATGTCAATTTAATTTTAAGACTATTTACGCCATTCAACCATTTTATGTAAAGTATGCATGGTCAGACTATTTACTAGTGTTTTATAAATGTGTTTAAATAATATTTTCACCTAGTTCAAATGTTCGTTTGTTAGAAAACTATCACCTGAAGATGACTTGAAAGTAAGTCAAAAATATATTCGTGACGTATATTAACATGGTATCTTGATGTAATAGAATCTATTTCTGCCATCTTAACATGATACGTGATTGACTGAAAAATGAAAAACTAATTTATATGATATTATACCACTAACCCAACCGGCTACCCCTTGTTAGCTGGAAGCGGGTGGATATACAAAGTCATAAAATTTAATCTGTCTGATGGGTCCAAGGTTTCCGCGGTCGTGAAATTATATTCAACACATGATAGGGTTAGTAGCATTATTCTCTTCACTTCAATCAGTTGTTCTGTTTCAAGAGACATGGCAACTGAACGTAAAGGTTAAGTTGAAAACTGTAAATTACAGTACTGCATAACTGTAGACCTAGAATAAAATTGCATGACACAGTACAGTATTTTCCTTTTTCGGTCTTATCTACTGTAGTTCAAAGTTGCAAAGAATTTACTGTAGTATACTGTATTTAGAATTAAATTACAGTAATACATTTCATTTAAAGCGTGAAGGGATACATCATCCATATTATAAATTTACTGTTAGATTGGAGAGACTCCCTCCCAATAAAGGACACCTCCCAGATGCGGACAGATTGTTACGTCCCTTTGATGTCCGTAAATGAGAGGTTTCACTGTATATCTTAGGAGTAACTTTAAAGTTTCTTCATATTAACAAGCAGTGTTGTTATTATCATTATTATTATTATTATTATTATTATTATTATTATTGTTATTTGGGTTCAAACTTTACAGAATGAAGAAAATGTTATATGTTATGTGTTAATATTAAATGTTTATTCTTAATAAAATAACATTGACAGAAATACAATCTTAGTTCTTCCCTGAAGGAGTAAAAAACTCGTGCTCGGGGAGATATCTAAACACAAAGATAAATACAAAGATAATTTTTTGACACAAACTGGGTCAAGAAAAAAAAATTTACAGGAATAAATTAAATTTAAAAATGCAATTTCAATTTTAACAATTTAAGTCATACAAATACATATACATATTAAATCAATATATATATATTCTTTAAAAATTAAATTCCTAACGCTATTTTTGAAATTCCTGATACTAAAATTTTCCAAATTTGGGTATTTATCAATTATTTTATTATATAACCTTGGACCAAAGTAGGTACCATGGCTCAGAGCTGTGCTTGTGAAACACTTTGGTTCCTCTAGTCGTATAAAATCGGATCTTTTAGTTCCATATTTATGATGATACAATTTGAATTTATTACGGTTTTTATGTATGAAGATTCATAAGGCAATATAATAAATCTGTTTAATTTTCAAAACATTAAAATCAGTAAACAAAAGCTCGGATGAGTAATCAATTGGTTTATTAAGGCATATTTTAATAATTCTTTTCTGAATAAGTATTAGTAGAGTGAGATTAGAATTACAAGTATTTCCCCACCCTAGAATTCCATACTGGAGAATGGATTGAAATAAAGCTAAATAAATGAGACGTAAAATATTAATGTATTTCTAGGATACGAATTCCACCCAAGTCTAATCCACCTACCAGGTCATTTTCCGTCCAGAACACGTCGGACTCATACGGCGTTATGCATTGGACAGCCATAATTCTGGTACCACATAACCATTCTATTCCTCAAAAAATCAGGAAGAATGGTTCTTAAGAGTCTGGCATGTCGTCTGCCATTTAGGGTGACATTTGAAAGAAGGCCCAATTTCTGTACAGCAATGTTGCAAAGTGCTTACAATGTGCCAGAAAATGACCGCTTGCTTCGGCCTAGCAGTGAATACGTACGTTATGAGTTCCATATTCTTTTGTGCGAGATCGTGCGTATTTGCTTGTTTTCCGCACAGAACCAATACGCGGTAAGTGTGAAATACCACATTCAGTATTCCCAACGTAACACACAACAATTTCCCTCTTCTTACCGCTTAAGCGCGACATTCATTTTACTGCTTTAGGCTTTTAACATATTATTTTTAGAGACGTTTAACATAGTAATAATTATAAGTTGGAAACTTATCACTGCAATTTCACCTAAATTGCAATGTTAATTATTGTTTTTAAATATTTGCAAAAATTAAGTAAAGTCTACTACTCCACGAAACTTATTGCATTCCTGATACAAGTAACATTAAGGAAGCCGTGAAAAAATCAACGAGATCCAGATGCCGATGTTATTACTGCAATATGTTATATAAATAATATTGTTAAAATATTAAAATGAAAAATAAATCATTACATAAACTTACCGTTTGTTTTAAGTTCGCATTTATAGACTGGGGGAAAAAAAAAGACAGACGTATATCACGGCCTGCTGGAGTATAGTAAACACAGAAAACATTTTATAGCAACAATATTGAAGAAAGATATTTTGGTTTTCCGCAGTTGCCGTCATTAAACAGAAACCAACATGGAGATTTCATTGCAACTAATTAGAAATTCGTCTTTCAGGTATGTAATAAACGATCTTCGCACAAAATAATGTACGATACACGAGCGGTATGTTTGTTTTCATGTTCTGGGAAATTAAAAAAACTCAACTAAGTTTCGCTTTTTCAATCTTTTCCTCGACCTTGAAAACGTCAACATCCCGCTCTTGTAACGCATATTACTATTGCAGCCCTCAATGTTTTGTTTATTGGAATGGGCTTTACCGGGAACACTATGGCCAAGCACTTCTACCTGTTGCGATCTGCTGCGCTAACCCTCAAGCTAGGCGCATTCCCAAACCCACACCGGCTGACTACACTAAGGTTCGCTGCGTATCCAGGTTTCGAGCAAGCAACCCCCTCGTCCCTAGACCAGCCCCCTCCGTGCGTTGTCAGCCGGCGTTCGGAGAATGCTACGGACTGACGAAATGGAGAAATGATAACGGAATTAGAGACCTGCAAAACCGCGCACACAACCGGTTTAAATTCGTCCGGTCGGAGCTCAACCGGCTAGGATGAACATCGGGCCGAATAACTCGGTTGTCGAGCGATTACGCCTGATGTATTGAAGAGTAGACAGAACATCAGGCGCATTTACATGAAAATAACGTTTTTCGAGTACACAACCGGAGTAACAAGGAAATTTACGTTGTCTTATTGAAAAAGAAAGTCTTTGCAAGTTTTCTTACAGTTCATTCGACACTGTAACACATATATTTTCTTTATTATTCTGAACTTGCAGTAACTTTATAAGTATCGTTTATATTTTAAACTTTTAGAGTTTTACTAATTAAAGTTGCTTATAGATATGTTAAACAATGTTATAGTTTTTCACAGAACAAGACGTGCACAAGCCATGTATGTTTTTCTTACCAATAAACGCTATATAGCTGGCGTTTTTCTATACCAGTGTTAAACAGTATACGTCATAACTTCATCATTTGATTACGTCGTAACTCTTTCTCGTCACATATTGACTGAATCTTGTTCGATTTGTATAACCCAATGATCGATATTACATAAGTTCATGTAAGATCGCGAATTATTTAGAACACAAATCTCACACAGAAAGAAATGTAAGGAGGAAGAAAATACGATCTCCAAATAACCCCAGGTACATTTCATCATACAACAACTTTTTAACATTTTCTCAGTAGGTTATACAAACAGGGTAATAATATTGAAGGATATTTATTTTGTTTAATTACAAAAATATTTTTGCTTCAAATAGGAATACAAATAATTTAACATTTTAATACATTTATTTTTGTATTTCGAACTTGCAGTAATTTGACTAGTAACAAATAAATGAACAATGGACACAGTGACATCGAAGGAAATAGACGTAATGTATAATGTGAAATATCATAATGTAAACATACTCAAAAATATAATTACAATTCATTATAAAACAAAATAGGAAATAAGTACACAAGTCCACTATGACGTTTGTACTTTAAACTAAAAAAAATGTATAGGCCTACCTCTAAAACAATAGTTCCATGCTTTTTAATTATTCTAATCAGTTGCAATATTATTTATTAAGAAATCAATTTAAAAAGATAAACAGTAATGTTATTTTCAACAATACGATTACTTTGGCTTCCAATGGTGGTTGTTCTGTACAAAATAAGTATAATTTACACATTTCTAAACTACGAATAACAAAAGAATAGCAAGGTTTAGAAACAAATCATTCTGTATAGAAAAGATCTACTTCAGAGAAAACAAGTGTCATTCAAAGAACTATTTTATTACACACGTGCTAATATCAACAATTTGATGTTCACAATTATTATTAGGGCCTATTATCATAGACTACATGATCAGAGTTGATTTCTTGTGTTTATGTATTAATAAATCTGTTTTACTAGTCTAAAGTTACGCTCGGTGGAAACACTTATTCATGGAATGGCCAATATTCGTTTCACAAGTGTTGCTAGAGAGGCTAGAGTTGTTTGGTGACCTTTCCATCAATTTAGTATGTAGAAAATGAAATGAGCTTAATGTGTAATGTGAGATATAATAAGTAAATAAATCCAAAATAGAATTACAATTAATCACAAAACATAAAACTAAATAATTATTAACTCTAAATGCATTCCTCCAAAACAGTAGCTATTCATATACAGGGTGGAAGTGAAATAACCCTGCAGATTGTACGGGGTGATAAGGTTCACTTAAATGAATGGGAAACCTATATTACGTTTAATTCTCTAGTCATAGTAAACGTACTAAAAGCATTGGTTGTAGTAGGTTTCAGAAGATATAAAGTTATTTTTGTTCTAGTTTTACTATTGATTGAGTTTACTTTTTTTTAAGTGTGTCATTATTGTAATATTATAATTCAGTTTTCTAGTGTAAGCAAAAATTACAACCTTGGTAATTTGTGGATACCCAAAGTTGTTTTTCTGCAATTTACGCTTTACAACGTCTGTAGTTTCACGCTGCATGCTGTTTGTTCCTCTTGATGATCCGCAGCTATAATATCTGGATAGACCACTGTGATCTTCATTTTATACGCCAGAGCCGTCCACCCACAGAGAGATCGAATCAACTCGAATACACGTTAAAGCGAATACTGAGGCAGTACGCAAGCAGATGTACTTCGCATACTGCCTATAAAGCCAGGCGTTCAGTAGCGCTATGCAAGTTTGTTCGGCTTTCAACCGGTTTCGCAGGACTCTAATTTCATAATACAAGAAATCTGATGACATTTTGTAGGCCTAACTACACAAATGGAATAATATTTGAAGGAAATTTAATTTTCCTAAATAAAAAAAGTGTTAGCTTGAAATTCATAGGAAAATATTTGGGGCTAAGAGGGAAGAAGTTACAGGACAATGGAGAAAGTTACACAACGCAGAACTGCACGCATTCTATTCTTCACCTGATATAATTAGGAATATTAAATCCAGGCGTTTGAGATGGACAGGGCATGTAGCACGTATGGGCGAATCCAGAAATGCATATAGAGTGTTAGTTGGGAAACCGGAGGGAAAAAAGGCTTCTGGGGAGGCCAAGAAGTAGATGGGAGGATAGTATTAAAATGGATTTGAGGGAGGTGGGATATGATTGTAGAGACAGGATTAATTTTGCACAGGATAGGGACCGATGGCAGGCTTATGTGAGGGCGGCAATGAACATCCGGGTTCCTTAAAAGCCATAAGTAAGTAACTAAGTAAGTTAGCTTGAAATAGAATTATAATTGATTGGACACTTTGGTACATTTATCTTCATGACTAATATATAAATCAACTAATGGACACCGGTAACAAAGGAAATAATGCATAGATGAAATCTGACATGTAAACTAATACAAGAATAAAATAAATTACAGTTACTTACAAAATAGAAGAGCAAATATATACTCACTTACTATTGTAATATTCATACTTTAAACTCATAATACTTAGGCTATCTCTGAAAGAGTAGTTGTTAATATAGCCTATATGTTTTAATTATTGTTTATTAATTATTAATTCAAATTATACTTTATTTTTAAATTTATCATTGTTCCGTATTCTCTTCGCAATCATATTGCATTTTTAATTTAACCTCCGCTTTGTATTCTCGTTCCTAGTGGTCAGCCGTAGATTTCGGCCAGATGTCTCAAATTGTGAAATTTGTTGTAAGTAGATGTATTATTATTTCACTAATAAATCATTTTTAAGGAGATAAAAAGTTATTGATAAAAATAAAAGCACTCTTAAGTCTAAATATTGTAGCTTCATGATGCATGCTGTTGCATTACCTGGATCAATCAATCAATCAATCAATCAATCAATCAATGGGAAGAGAGAAGGAAATATCAATCCAAAGTACACGATGAGAATCGCGTCCTTCCAACGATTCTTGGAACTCCTGGATGGCTCAATATTATCTGTCTCTCGTGATCCAGAGCCGTCCACCCGAGTGAGACTCGGACATTCGTCAAACCAAATATTGGACTACTCCGCGAGACAGAAGAGCTTCGCATACTGTCTATAGCGCCAGGCGTTCAGTAGCAATATGTCTCTTCCTATCTCTTGTAACCGGTTTTGCACGGCTCTAGACGGAATCATGTACATGCATAATTTGGGAAAAAACGGGAGAACCCCGAGAAAAACTCCTACTGCGACTTTGTCTGCCACTTGTGTCACTACGGATTTTTCAATGAAAATTGAAAAATCCCAGACCTGACCGGGACTCGAACCTGAGCTCCCTGCGTGACAGGCAGGAAGATCTTACCACTTACCGCAGGGGTTGTGTCGGTACAGTAGACGAGGCAAGATCTGTCCTGTGACCTCATCACGTGCCGTGGCTATATCACCAATGGGCATAGAGGGAGAATAGTCTGAGTTGAACTACTGTGTCGATAGATCGTACAATATTAACCATCATGAAGCAAACTATCTTTCTGATAGTTCAGCCTTTCCTCTACAACAGCGGTGGCGAAAATGTAATCGTGCCTGTGTAACCTGCAACGTGCATAGCACCTATGGAGGGAGGCGAACACCCGAAGGGGAAGTTAAGCAACTGTCTGACTTATTAACGGATTTTCATTTTCCTTACGTCAAGCACTTAAATATAATTTTATACAGTACAAGGTTACAAACTAATGTTTAGTACGTGTAACGAAGAAAGAAATGAACAATAAATGAACAATATCACAACCTAAAATTAACTGTCTTCAGAATGTCTCTGCGACAAAGTTTCAAAATCAGGAATTATGTCACTTACTGCCAGTCGTAGTTGATTACGAAGGTATTTGTCTGTCAGTCGTGATCTAAATTTGGTTTTTACTATTTTAATTGTTGAAAATAATTTTTCACAAACGTAAGTTGCAGCGAACATGACTTCAACAGAGCAAGCGAAAGAACGAAGCTTCGGATATTTATTTTTTGGCAAAGATTTGAAAGTTCAACATTTGTCAA
Organism: Periplaneta americana; assembly: GCF_040183065.1. Taxonomy (NCBI): domain Eukaryota; kingdom Metazoa; phylum Arthropoda; class Insecta; order Blattodea; family Blattidae; genus Periplaneta; species Periplaneta americana. The sequence goes on from NC_091131.1 coordinate 162,734,950, forward strand.
GTCCTTACATCTAGCCTTCATTTAACATCACACAGTAAATCAGTGAGTTCAAATTGAAGAGTTAACCGCATTATTCGTACAGCTGCTGAAAAAAGGTCGACGTATAGAGATGATGATGATGATGACAACAACAATAACACTTAGCCTTTTAATGTTTCATCAGTAACCTGCAGTATAATGCCGTTTTATGTTATACAACCGTTTTCCTCGTAATACTTGTGAACAAACCATACATTTAATATTCTCATCATATTGACAGCAAAAAAATGCGTCCTCCCATCCTACTTGAAACTTTCGTACATGGTTTCGAGAGAGATATATGCCACTCGCAGGTCAGAGACAAATAGTCTACAAATGGAACGGAGTTTGACCCCAGTGAGTGAGAGGGTAGGGGTTGGCGGAGGTTAGAAGCAAGCCAAATGCACAGCTATCACTGCGAGCCACAATGTCTCGCGAGTCACGTTCTCGCCACGGCTGCTCTACAACACACCTCACATGACAGGTCTCGTCTTCTCATCTGTACATTGTGATACATTTTTGAACAGGTCTTCAAGAGATTAAATGATTCTTCGAAAAAAATACACATTGTGCCATTTGAAGAAATTGTGTAATTGCAAGAAAGGCATATCCATAGTATTAATTGACTATTGTATTTAAGCAACTTTTTATTCAACTTTTCATTTGTAGCCTAGGATTACATTTATTATCAGTAATCAAGATAAATGGAACATTATATATAAAATTATATATATACATATAAAATTATATACATATAAAATTATATATAAATTATATATATAATATATATATTTTAGCAGGCTTCGAGACTTTGGACCCAATACAATAAGTTTACTGTGCATGTACTATAGGTTGTTGACTCGCTGCAGTTAGTGGTGAAAGGTAGAGATGTGTTGAGGTAACAACGTTGCTATTTAGAATAGAGTACGGTAGTATGGGGAAACACATATGTACTGTACATTCTGAAGGTAAATATACATTACACGATGACAATGTGAAGAGAATATGAAAAGCATTTATTCTCCTATCTTTTATAAGCATTTGTACTTTATTATACACAGTTTTAATGGTGGCAATAAACATATATCAATTTTAATTTCTTCATTTATCATATTGGCCGTCTTTAGGAAGTGCAGTTACAGTACCGAATTGCAATGTACTACAAGATACATTCTCAGTGTCTCAAACGTAAATCTTTTTCGGTTATCTGCCAAACACAATTTGAACTGTGAAAAGCTGCGCTCTACGTCGAATGACCTGATAGGAGCAAAACGAAGAAATCTAATATCATTGCAGTGTCTAAGAGACAGTCCTTTATTCTCGGGTGACTATGTCCACTAATTTACTGTTTATATTACACAATGCTCCATATCCGTTATTTTTACATAAAATTGATTTTCACTTCTGTTTTACACGTTCAGTAACCGATGTACTTGGTGTCTCATTAAATCTGTGTCATTTCCTCAATTAATTTTAGGGCTTCCGGCATCTCTTGCTCCGACTTTTCTAACCGTGTAATAGTTTCAGACTTACTTACTTACTTACCGGCTTTTAAGGAACCCGGAGGTTCATTGCCGCCCTCACATAAGCCCGCCATTGGTCCCTATCCTGAGCAAGATTAATCCAGTCTCTACCATCATATCCTACCTCCCTCAAATCAATTTTAATATTATCCTCCCATCTACTTCTCGGCCTCCCAAAAGGTCTTTTTCCCTCCGGCCTCCCAACTAACACTCTATATGTATTTCTGTATTCGCCCATACGTGCTACATGTCCTGCCCATCTCAAACGTCTGGATTTTATGTTCCTAATTATGTCAGGTAACGTATACAATGCGTGCAGCTCTGCGTTGTGTAACTTTCTTCATTCTCCTGTAACTTCATCCCTCTTAGCCCCAAATATTTTCCTAAGCACCTTATTCTCAAACACCCTTAATCTCTGTTCCTCTCTCAATGTGAGAGTCCACGTTTCATAACCATAAAGAACAACCGGTAATATAACTGTTTTATAAATTCTAACTTTAAGATTTTTTGACAGAAGACTAGATGACAAAAGCTTCTCAACCGAATAACAACAGTCATTTCCCATATTTAATCTGCGTTTAATTTCCTCCCGAGTGTCATTTATATTTGTTACTGTTGAAAACCAAATTATTCGTCAGAACCTTCAAATCCACAGCGTTTTCCTTTGCGTATTTGTTGGCATCCATTCTACGGTATCCCAACCCACTGCACGCTTTACCACTATACTCAGTACGCCGTTATGCGGATTTCCCACTGAACTGTTCTATTGGGTCCGAAGTCTCGAAGCCTAATAAGTAGTCACCAGTACATTAATGTGTTACCGGAGTGAACTTATGTGGCGAAACATTTAATCTAATCCGAAAGAAAGTAATAAAAAAAACTCTGATTTCGAATGTAAAATGAGAACTGGATTGTCTTTTGTCTTGAGAGTTGTAACAGCAAATATATTTGTTGGATATAAACCAACATAAACGTTTATGCCTACTACCTTATTCTCTTTGCTTCCAGCATCTGAGAGTTAGCAAATACTGTATATCTTGATATAGTTTTGTAGCTATTGTGCATATAACATGTAGCGTGGAGGTAGAATAAAGATGTAAAGCCCTAGAAATTGTGGTTGACGTAGTGGGAGTTAAAATCAAGAAAAAGCTGGAAGATGAACTGCTATGTTGTAAAAATAAGCGAAAGAAAACTAGATTTGTATGTATAGATGGAACAGATTGGAGGGAGAGGGAACGGAGATGCACAGGGAAGCCTTAAGAGATACCTTTATAAAAACATGTTTCATTCCGTCATTTTGTGGAAATGAAAGAGCAGCAGTACGATCGTATATAAAGCGGAAGTTCGTTATAATGTTCAAACACGTTTTTCTCTCTTTTTCCAATCTCATATCCTTCTGTATGTCGGACAACGACACAGCCTCGTTTAAATTGTAATAATGTTCCTCGGTCCGTGAAGGGACAATATTCAAACTGCTCTTTGATATTCCGTTCGTTCTAAGTAACCGCATTACGTTGCGAACTGGAAAGAAATTGCGTCAATAAATGTGTTTCCTCTGGAACACAACTCGTGACGAAAGATTGACAGCGAACAGATTTCAGACAACGCACCGTCTTCTCGAAGAGCAAGACCACTTTAAGGTCTATTAGCATTGAATATTCTCACACTATGCTCAACCTTGACTTTGACCACGTTCAGCTTAAAAGAGATTGCATTTATTGACGTATGCCGGAAGAATATTTTGCGTGTGTAGAAACATGAATTTAACATATTCTGAAGGATTTATGGAAAAGAGTTCGAATTAACATTTTCATGATACGGTAGCGAGGCATGGACAATCAAAAAAGCTGATGAGCAAAGGCTGACGACACTGAAATGAGGTTCATGCGACGAACAGCGGGATGCTCTTTGCTGGAACACCGTAAAAATGTGGACATATTGCAGGAATTCAAAATGGATCCTATAGTTAATTTTCTTCAACAATATCGACTTCAGTGGAACAAAACATGTCGAAAGGATGGATCACACTAGATGGCCTAAATAGATTCTTACTTATGTACCAAGAGGAAAGAGGAAATTGGGAAGACCACGAAAGCGCTGGCATGAGACCGTAACAGATCCTGTAGGGTCTAATACGTGACGGATATGATGATGATGATGATGATGATGATACTGAATTGTAGTATATTATTCCTTAATATCTAAATAGTATAGGCTAAACATTACGGAAATACGTAGAAATTTTCCGTGTCAATAAGAATTTCGTACGGTATCAGAAATGTGTGACGACACTACTTTGATCAACTCTTATGACTCCCTTTAGTACTCATTGTGAGGTCAGTGTAAATGCTTTACTCGTATTAAAATACTAGCAATATTTTTGGTACAATGGATACCTGTAATACCGATCGGGCTGCATTAATCATATTGGTATAACGGATACCTGTAATACAGATCAGGCAAAGTAAGATGAGATGTAGTTCGGGTTTTTGCCGCCATGTGTCTTGATGTCTCTTCAATAGTGTGTCGAATGTAAATACGGTAATACCATAGTCTACTATATACAGTCGCGAAGCTCAATATGTAGTAAAAATGCAAACATGGGTAGCTGCCCACCACTAGGATCGCTACTATCGCCTCATCATCGCAGCTCTCTCTCCTAACTGACGACAAAATATGTTACACTTTCGTTGCCTTGTTCTTTTGGGAAAAATTAACACCTTCCTTCCATTATTGAAATATTAAATGCATGAAGTTAATTTATTATTTTAATGAAGTATATTAAATTCCACCATAAACTCGAAGATACCTGCAAGAAATAAGTTAATATAATTTTTGTTTGTGCAAAACGAACTGAAATTTACTATAATAGCTTCACTCATTCAAGATTATAGCGATAATTAACTATGAAAGCAATAAATATTAATTTGCATTTCCCTTTACAACAATAATAACGGAAATATGAATTACTGGAGTAACTTACGTGTACCGGTACTTGTAGTGTAGGCTTACGTAGTTAACAAAGTGGGATGAGGTTAAGCAGTAATAATCACTCCAGAATTGTAAATAAAACGTGATCAATAAATTTTATTGTAACAGACTTTTTCTACGTCTCTAGTAAAACAACAAATAAAAATAACAACAAAATTAACAGCTTTAATTAAAAACATATCCTTTGAAAAAAAAAGTAGGCCTAAGCAATAATAATCCCACCAGAATTTAAAATAAAACGGGATCAATAAATTTCATTAAACCAAACTTAATTTTTCTACGTCTTTAGTAAAATAACACATAAAAATAATAACAAAATTAATAGCTACAATTAAAAATATATACTCTGAAAAAAAAAAGACTTAACCTTTATTTCTCTGGAAATTTAGCAGCCTAAGTGACAGAACTTTAACCGGTATCTAATGTCCTTTCGGTTAGACTGAAACATTTCATTGTGAAATTTAAGGATGTAACGTATTCTAACAGTCACAAAGAACTTCAAAATTAAGAGTTTTGTTTCTGCACAGCATTCTTGTGGAAACCCAGGAACCTTTCTGAATCTTTCGGAAATCGGAAAAAGGATAACTGGCCTCTTTCTCTTACTGTTGCTACAATTTATAGCACTACAACGTCTCCTCCTTGTCCCATATTATTATTCCAATTATTATATTTTAGCCATTAACATTTTCATTACAACCAATAACGAACATTTCACAAGCATCAATGTGAAATACGCAACGAGCTAGCACTCGATAGAAATACGACAAGGTCCAAAGTCGACCACGGACAGTCTATTGTTTCTAGTTGCTAACCGCTTGGAGCGCTTTATCACGAGATTTGCAAAAAAACACCTCAAGCTTCGCGACTGTATGTAGTAGACTGTGGTTATACATTGAGTTGAAGGTATTTCTATTTATTTGTCTATGATTGTGATTGTGTGACAATCAAAGGTAAGTGTGTTATTTGATAATTAACTATCCCTGTTTAATTTGAGATACAATTTGTTTCTCTCTTATTGCACTCATTATAGTATTCAGCTAAAATGTAAAAATGAAGCTTGGCGGGGTCAGTTTACTATGCATGTTGAGTCTAAAGCAGGGATGTAAGTGAAGAGAAATAGCGTGACGTATTTCTCCCCTCCTTTCCAGCCTAAAGCGCAGATGTACTTGAGGAATCGCTGAGGGAGGGATTGCGATGCCATCACGCGCACCTAAATTGGTAGGGGGGGGTAATGAGGGGGAAAACGCTCCGCGAGTGACATTTTTACATCTCTGGTCTGAAAGCTGGGCGGGTGAATTTAGTACACATTTATTTCAATGTAAAAAGACGCTGCTTTTCGCTCCTGAAACTATGCAAAGAAGAGAGGAAGAGACGGGCTTATACAGGTTTTCACATAGAAGATTTTTTTCCAGCATTTTGTGTCTACTATGTGATAAATACTGTTTTTTGTTTTAATATTGTTTCTATTATTTTTGGTGACTTTTATAGAGAAAATGGTTAATTTAAAAATTCGTTGCCGAATATTTTTGGAAATTAAGACAATTAAAAAAATAAAGTTCTATTTCTTCCAAAAATTGATTTTTAGGATCTGAAGAAATGTTTCTAATGTTCTTTCATAGAAAAACCAACTTGTACTAAATTGACCCCACTCGATGGATTAACATTAGTACAAACAAAATAATTTGAAACCATTGTATTACATGTACAGGGACATCATTTTATTTTTACTTCAATTTTTATTGTACCAGAGTTTTTTAATGTACTTCACTCCCACCCCTTCTATAGTAAACTTTGACTGGTTCTGTGTGGAGGACGATTCGAAGTGCGTATGCAGTCAAAGTGCCTTACGTTGATACTAAACAGTACTGAATGAGTGAGCATAGTACGTTCCAGAAATATATTCGCGTTTTTCAGTGACGAAAGACTTTTCAATATTGAATCATATTTTTGTACAGGTACTGTCGTCCGTTTGCCTACGTCTCATCCCGATTTTCCCCACCTACTTCTGCTCGACCCTCTGTAAAGGTTAATGGCCGGGCTGTCTTAGCTCTTTTCTGAAAACATTAATTTCTGTTAGGAATTGGGCGTCTACGTAATATTATACAACTGTTTAAAATAACTTAAATAAAAGGACCTCCTTCCTTTCTACGACCCTGCGACGTAACTACTTGGATGGAAAGTAGATAGCATGTCCAAGTAATTTTATCTTTTCGGATCGGGCAGAAGTGAAGATTGAATTTACAGTACGTCAGGTAATCTTTTATAGATTAAGTACACAATTATTTCCACATGAGTTACTAGTACGAAGGACGAAACTGGTAATTGGAATTAGGTACAATAGTCTATAGTGCGATAATATAAGTACACAAAAGAAATGAAGCCTGTATCGAAATGAACGGCCACCATTTTCAAAAATGCGTTTAAATATCCATACTATGATTATTTTTCAAATTAACTTCATTATCTATATTGCACGCTAATGTGCTGTAGACAGTATAATATACACTGCATAATGAATACGTCCGCATGGACAGCTCAGTTCATGAGTAAAAACACTTATTGTTAATACTGTACTGTATTTTGATTAAAGGAAAACCTAATGAAAATTATCAAATTCAAAATCGCGATAATTCCTAGTTTACGTAAATGGATGAACTACTTTTCTTCCCTCCTATATCTAGTAAAGTGATTTGTTTGTATTTTACGCCATTATCATCGAACTCCAGTCGTGGAAGGGGTAGCAAAGGTATAGCCAGGTTAATATTAGAAATGTTAGTAAAAATAAAATGATGTCTCTGTAGAACCCTGCACAACAACTTAAATTTATTATTAAGATCGAAGCTTTCACACACAAAAAAAGAAAATCAAATTGGGGTGAGAAAAAACAGTCTTCTGCAAGTACTGTATACAAATATGTCAAAAGTGTACTAAACTGATCCCATGATCGGCAATATTCTTCACAGCTTTTAGCTTGCAAAGCAGAATATTTAGTAATTGTTACTAAGGATCGAAAGTGTATGCACTGTAATGTAAAGCTGCTACTTCATGAACATTTAACTTAGCCCCATACACGTCTGATGTGATAAATTGACATTAACTATATTTGGGTACATTACGGTCAAGAAAGCGTGGTTTACAACGGTACGAAGTTTAAACCTGCCAGTCTTCATCCAATTATATCTAAAGGAGGCAAGCAGTCCCCTATTGAACCACGTGCCGCCGAGCATATTAAGCGTGCAAGTTGTTATCAAGCGAAGCTGTGCTTAAATGTGTTTTGTCTTCTTTAGAGGCTTTTGAGATTGGACACAACATGCATTGCTCCAGAAATATCTGATGGGCTATTCCATATGAAATCCATCAGTAAAAAACCTCGCATTTTTTTTGTACTCTAATTTTTTTCCCTACTTATACAAGGTGCTGAGGCGAGTGCATTGTCAAAAATATACTATCGAAAGTCAAACGGTTTTCGTATTATTGAGCGACAAATTTAGCGTATTTTATAAAAACAAGCCTCTTTCAGCGCTCAGAACTCTGCAGAACATTGAACGAGAGCTTATTTTGAAGCTGAAGGTTATGTTAAGAAGTAATTCTTATTTTTATTGTATACAGAGAGACAGATAATCTGATTTTACTTGCTTTTTGGCCATTTGTAAAAATGTAAAAAAATATCGAGAAAAAACCTTGCATTATTAAGAGGGATTCGGTATTGTTTGCTTAGTGGTACGGCGATAAGTTTGGAGGGTATTAAATAGACTATTTTCACACGCCTAGACTTGAACGGTGCAGTACCGCACGCACTGGCCCGATTTAACCGCATAGGGATTTTAGCACAGTTTTTCATATGAAATAAGACGAAATTTGTAATGTCTTGGTTGCGTCTCATGTTTGAACACTGCAGAGCACTAGTGCACATACTTCGACCCCAACTGTAACATACATATGATGTGTTAGTGTGTGTTACAGATCGTATGGTGCCATAATTATTCTTCTCTTTATTCTCTCCAAAATTCGGGTGCAAGTTTTCCCCTCCTGACGCATTGTGAGAATTTTAAAGAACTAGTGACCATGAAAAATAGCAGGACTTCTTCATCAATGGTCAATATGGAACAAGATCCCTCTTAAATCAACACAAAACAAAACACAAAACGAGGGATGCACTCGTAAATCCTGTGACAAGGAGATAAATCCCTATTCCTCTGCTGGGATTGGATTCCGGGTCGGCTTGATTTATACCGCAGCGAAGGACAGATGCCATATCCGTAATGCGAGAATTTGTCACTTCTGCGACTCTGCGAAGGTAAAATCGATAGTTTTAGAGTTCAAAGCGACGAGAATATTCTTACTAAACAACTAGCTTCTGTACAGGCTTCTCTCAAAGATCTCCCGTTCTTATTTATAGCATTATGGCGAGCTCTTTTTAATTTGTTATTTACGTCGTGTAAGCCAAGATTATCTGTTAAACCAGTTCTGTATTTTCAGTATTAACATAATGAATATTGCTCATTGAACACTTCAAAGCGTCCACCGAATTAGCTCCGTAGTAGTGCGTCTGCCTCCAGACTAGCCTGTCCGCGTTCGATTCCCGGTGGAATCAGAGATTTTCATGTAAAATTTCGGTACTAGGAGAGATGACGGTGCACAACTTCTAATCACTAAATCGTGCACCAATATGCCTGGGTTAAATCCCAAATCTCTCCGCAGTGCATATGAAGAGAAGACATGTCACTGATGATAATGATTCGTCCGTCGGATGGGGACGTTAAGCCTGGCGGTCCCCTTGTTGTAATTCGACAGGACTGTACACTGCGGTAACTCTCTTCAATTTTCTCTACATGAACGCTTACACTAGCACATGCACTATTCAGTAGATTGTGTATTTCATTTAGTGATCTGGATTTAATATTTTGAGATGCCACTTTCCTCTTGATCTGAGACCATACCATTTCAATTGGATTAAGTATGCAATGATATGGTGGCAGTCTTAGCACTACATGTCCATAGAAAGTGGCCATCTGATCAACTGTATATTTCTTCTTTTTTTCATTTGACGGTAATTGTTCATCTACTACAGTGATGTCAAAGCAAGCGCATTTTTCTGACCTTGACGTCGTGCGCGGGCATTAAGCGCTAGGTATGTTAGGAGGAATAAGCAGCCTGTTGGATTAAGAAAACAGTGGTGCACAAACTTCAAACGAAACGGGAAATTTTATGTCGTTATTTTTATATGGCTTGTTTCTGTTTGTTATTTTCTATATTGTCTGTAAAACAAAAGTACTAACACCTATTTCTTAGCATAATATTGCAGTTGTGTTTTAAACGTTAATAACATAATAAAGAGTAAAGAAGGAATATTCATACAAATTCCATAATAACTACAACTATACTGTACTAAGTGAATTAAACACATCATTCATAAAGAATGTGTTATCCCAAAGAAAGACACTGAATATGGCATGACAGGTTGAAATTGATATTGATGGTATCTTCAGCCTTATAAATGTAATCAAAACAATATTATAGTACAAAGCAAAGTTGTCTAGGTATATGTTTTAACTGTAACTAATATTACATAATAAAACTCTTATCGCATTATGCTTTTAGGTGATATAGGTGCGCAACTTTCTGTTATCAGAATATTAAATTATCTCGAAATGTGCTGAAGCTATAGAGCTGACGGTTTACCAACACATTAGCACACATATTTTGTTGCGATGTAACAGTATTTGCTTTGTTAATTCATTTCCTTACAAACATTTTCCATGCGAATATTTTCAAACATTTTAATACACTATCTTCAGTAATACGTATTTACGATATATTAGATTTACGAAAACATTGTTTTAGTACCTGGAAGGCTACTAAACAAACATATCTGAAAATTTCACTTTTCTGTAAAAAAAAGTTGAGAAAATATTCCTTTTGAATAAAAAAGCAAACTTGTGAAAAAATGAGCATTAAAATTAAAACTTACATTCTTATAATGCACTTATACTTCTCAGACAAATTTTAAAATTAACATGGATACAGTTTTAATAAGTTCTCTTCCCTTTATCCATTGAATCAGTGCTGGCCATCCCTGAATATAGCTCGACCAAGCGGCATATACTACCTCTTTCGTCTGTCTCTTCCCTTTCCGCTGTAAAACGCTCAGGTTCTCCTGGGCTCTAAAGCGCGCGCTTGCTCCTATGGGCATCAGTTGACATCACTGACCTACTATGTCGAGAAGAACTGATATTATGGGTACTGGCTCAGGCACTATAATATTATGACATTTGATAAATTCTATGCTTGAATCTTTTTTCCAAGAAGTATTTCGTTTTGGATTTAGCACACGACTATGATAAATTGCATTATCACACACAATTACCGACGGTTCTTCTAATCTTTTGAGCACACAGTTTTCAAACCAGTCCTCAAAAATTTCAGAGTTCATTGAGCCATGGTAATTGGCAGGAGCATTTTCAATCTTCTGATGAGTCGCAAAGAGAGCTCCGTCCACGAACCCAGAACGTCCTCCACAGTGCACAATTACAGTTCTGTCGCCTTTCTGATTCGGAACAGACACCATGCAGTTCTCCACGTCATCCAACCAGCTCTTCATCTTACACGTATTAGAATCAAACTAAGTTTCGTCTAAATACACATCGTTGTATCCTTGTTGTCTATACTTTTTAATATCTTGTAAATATCTGTAACTCCATGCAACTATTTCGTTGGTTTCAGATTTAAGAACTTTTCGTGGAACTGTTTTATACGAAAATCCTGTGCTGCATAAGAATCTTCTCACTGTTGTAACTCCACAAGGAAATTCAATATCACTGCCTGCTGTTTTCTCACGCATTATTTCCGTAATATTATTTGCTGTTGGCGATATTCCTTTCGCCTACAGTTCACATACTGTTAGACGAAGTAAATCACGAGTGAAATCGTATATCTTATCGAATTCTGTTTTAGTTTTGTTTATTTTCTTTTTAGTTGGTGTACCGTAAGTTTGAATATCTATGCCCGATATTTTTTTTTTCTGTAGTAATGTCAACGCCAGTTGCATCCGATGTTAAGTAAGTAAGATTTCTGTTCATTAAACTGCCACCACTTTCGATTAACCTATGGATAATAGTACATTATGCAACGAGCCTATAATGAAGGTAATTAAGAAGTGAGTATGGAAATTTATGAAACGAGAGCAAGCGAGTTTCATAATTTTCATACGAGCTTCTTAATTACCATTATAGGCGAGTTTCATACGACTTTTTATGCTCGACCATATTTCTAACTTGATATTATTAATTTTAATTGTATCTGACCTTCAGCAATGTTCCGTATGTTGTGAGATGTGTGTAGACGCGAAAGTATTGATTTTTTCCGAGGAACAGATATCCGCATTGACCTTACGCCATAAGAACCTACAGAGATAACATTGAAATTAAATTAGACATTGAAAAACGAGGTGACAAATTGAATTTATTTGAATATTATTTACAATTAACGCTAATTATTATAGTAACAGAACATAACCTTCTGCGACAGTATTGGATTTCCAGCCTCCGTGACTTTTCGCTAATTCTCTTTCGATTGCATATCCGAGAATAATCGATACTTGCGGTTTTATAACGGTACAAAGCTGACTTGTCATTGGCTGAACAGTTGTAACCTGAGTCGTCATTGGCTGAAAGACCTGATCTTTAATGAGTAGGTGTACTTTAATGACATGCATTAAAGGTCTGCTACCAGGTGCATAATTACTACGTTTCGGCATGGTCGAGCATAAAATTCCTAACATCACTCACAATTTCAACAGTTTGTTTCTTAGCTTCGCTCCTCTGCCAATAACCTATTCTGTTTTCTTGGACGGTGTCCTTTGTTCTTGTGATGGTCCTGCATCTTCAGGTGAATTAGAAGGCCCTGACTGCGGATCACCTACTCCACCACACGTTAACCACGGCCGAAAAAAATCAGACATGTCGAACCGCACAACAGTATAAAACAACACCTCGACTACTACTGTCTTCCTCCGACGAGTTTAGCGCTGGGACCTGAGGTATTCTTGCCATCGGTGCGGGGGGGTTGCAATAATAGAAGTCAAAAAATATGTGATCTAAATTAAATCCTGAATTGCAGAAATCCCACATGTCTATGTGAGTATATTTTCAGGAGATACAAAACGCTGATTACCGAATACCCTTAAAAGCGTTTGGTATTTTAAATAACTATTTTTTTAAAGCATACTAATAAGATGCAGTGATTGACAGACATGACATTCAATGTTTTTCTTTAGCACTTCTTGGAAAAAAATAATTGCCTGTAAATGTGGGATTTCTGCAATTCATGACTGGTAACAGTCATTTTATTTTCTAAAACAATTTCTAGGCAAAGAAGACGCAGAAGGATATTTTTCGTGTTCTAAACTACTTTAAATGTACATTAGGCTAAGATTTTGAAGGACAAAACTACAGAAACATACAAAAATGAAAAATTATAGAATGGTATGGTAGTTAACAATTTCAATCATTTTCAGTAATATATTGCTTTGAAGTTCTGGGGACGCTGTTATAAGAAACATTGCTCTATTCTATATTATAACTCTCTTCCGTTCTGGGTAAATAATAGGAATATGCTAAACCTAGCAAAAAGACATTTTCGGAAATTTGATTAAAATATTTTCTTCAGCGATTTTTCCAACAAACTAGTGAAATTCTTCGACTTAAAAGCACTCAAAAACCTCACTCACCACTATTATCCGGTTTTTAAACCACCTCGTTATCAACAATAGCTCAACTAACGAAGACTAACATAATAAATAAAACAATAACGTGGACAATGTCACTCGTGCAGTCATATTGACTTGCATTGCTTCGATATTGGCCTCAAATGTAGCCCAAGTAACGTTTCTTCATAATTCCCATACTCTGTTCTACGAAGTAAATCCCGGGTTAAAGAGTCTAGTGGATTTTATCGAAAGACAATTTCCTTTCTTTTTTAATGCTTCTACGCTCAGTGTTTAAGAGCTACTGCGATATTTTCTAAACTGCAGTAAACCCCAACACAGCCTACAACTGTAGTGAATTAATATACATCTTCACTCCCCAAATGAAGACTGCGTACAACTTCTTTCACTTTGTTCTCACAATTTACTCAACTTCAAATTTAATTATCCCTTTTCTTTTCCCCGCTCCGTCAAGGAATGAGATTATGGTCACAGCCTCGGCAGTAGGAACAAAAGAAGGCGGTGCAGACTACAAGGGGCTCGAGCGAAGTAAAAGAACCAGCCTGCGGACCATGAGGTGAGACGTACGATTAGAAGAAGGCGTTGTGGTGCACAAGAAGCGACGAAAAGTACAGTCTGCGGATCAAAAGGACGGGCAGCAAATCACAAGAATTAAAAGTTACGAGTTGCGAACCACATTCTCTGCAATCATTACGTAACCAGAGAGGAAAGATATTAAGCCTTTCTGTACATACCGAACTGTTTTAATATATTCCACGCCTTAATGTAACACCAGATAGGCCACCGGCGTGGCTGAGGCGGTAGCGCGTTTGCCTACTGGTCCGGAGTTACGCTCGGCGTGGGTTCGATTCCCGCTTGAGCTGATTACCCGGTTTCTTTCGAGGTTTTCTCCAACCTTAAGGCAAATGTAAGGTAATGTATCGGCCTCATCTCGCCAAATACCATTTCGCTATCACCAATTCCATCGACGCTAAATAACCTGCAGTTGATTCAATTTCGTTAAAAAAGCACGTATAAAAACATCAGATAAGTGACCCATCTTACATTCTATAGTGATAAAGTTATCAACGCCACGTTTCTTATGGTTTTATTAGTGAAGAATCTTTCTATCCTACAAGAAAAATATCATCGAAGAACGTCAAGAATTGAAGTATCACTATTATTATATTTAATACTTACTTACTTACTTACTTACTGGCTTTTAAGGAACCCGGAGGTTCATTGCCGCACTCACATAAGCCCGCCATTGGTCCCTATCCTGAGCAAAATTAATCCATTCTCTATCATCATATCCCACCTCCCTCAAATCCATTTTAATGTTATCTTCCCATCTACGTCTCGGCCTCCCTAAAGGTCTTTTTCCCTCCGGCCTCCCAACTAACACCCTATATGCATTTCTGGATTCACCCATATGTGCTACATGTCCTGCCCATCTCAAACGTTTGGATTTAATGTTCCTAATGGTCGTGCCAGAGAATCAGTCCCATTCCGAGGCTTATTTGAAGGATTCGTAACAAGCTGTTATTTTACGGTGAAGGGTTGTTACCCCAAGCTGGAGGACCCCCCCTCATCGGCTGTCCGCGACTGCTTATTCAATATATTCACAGCTACCCTCCATATCTGGAGGCCGTCTCCTCTATCCGCAACCTGAGGACGCGCCATGCCGTGGTAATAGAGACCCATAATATATGGACTGTATTTTTAATACATTTTATTTTTCCACGCTCGCGTACGAGACCTGAAACGGCAGCAAGTAGCTACAGGCGCTGCCATTCAAGGATACGCATAGATGCTGATAAGACGGTTGCCTGTTATTCAGCGTATTCCGAATCTCACCGGACCGGTGGACAACAATGACGTCACGCTGCAGCGAAATAAGAACAAAACTGCTGGAAGGATCGATGGCTGTCATGGCGACTGTATAAGTTGTTGTCTGTGCTACGCTAGCAAAATTTTGCGAAGTTTCCGTACTGCCATCTCGTTCAAAGAAAAGAGAGCATGAACAACTTATTCCTTGAACCGGTAGTAATAACTGGTCCGTTGACATGTTCGCTCATAAGCCATTAACATATTGTTTTTACTTTGTGCTTATTACAAACAATACAGCAGAACTAAAGCAGAACACACCGCCATGACACAACAGTGCACGATGTCATTCGTCTGCTAATTCCCGCCCTATACAAGAACCAATCAGATTCACTGATGGCGGCTGATGGAGACTGCCACCACCTCTGCAAGTTGATGGCACCGGTGCGACACCGGTGGAGCATCAGTGACTCTATCAGTGAAATTCGGAACACCGTGATGCCATCAGATTACTCACCGCTGAGATTAGGAATACGCTCATTGTAAGCAGTATATCCGTCATTGTGTGCAGTGATAAGTTTCATTTCTCTGTTTGAGTTTGTTGCTTCAGTCAAGGTTCAGAGGTTTAATACAGAACAAAGATAGCTGTATTTTAAAATAAACTAAGACATAAGGAGCCAAACACACCTCAAAGACGCAGCAGGGACGGCCGACAAGCTGAAGAAGAAATGGACAGGACACGTGATGCGACTCGAAGCGAACCGGTGGACACACATACTTACGACATGGGACCCAAGGATTGGCAAACGCAACGCTGGAAGACAGAAGACAAGGTGGGCAGACGAACTTAGAGCAAGATTCGGCCAGCTATGGTCAAGAACAGCGAAAGACCGACAACAATGGAAGCTCATCACAAAGTGACTTGCAACTCAAAGAGTGACTAGTGAACAGTGGACCCCTCAACTATGACATTACAAAAGTGACCATTATTCCCTGAGTGGCTAACCGGGAACTGCTTGACAAGTCACCATACAGTTAGGTTTAATAATGAGAATTTTATCTATAGGTTTTTCTGTTTTGGCTTTTTTCATTTGTTAACTCATGCACTGTTTAATGCATTATTATTTATATGTAGTTAAGAGTTTTGTTAGGGGTTACTTTATTGTTTTTGGGTGAAATCTTAATATTTATTATGACTTTTGGTATTTGAGGCCCTTGCCCTTCATGGGATTTCGTGGCTAATTCTAATCTTCTAATCTAAAAATAAACTAATTATATTCTCATTGTCGTAAGGAATTTCAAAAACGTTTTCCTGCTGTTTATGCACCTGTAGAGACTAAAGTTCATAAAATAGTTAATAAATTTAAAAAATATATGAAATCTGCAATGGGCAGGAAAAGAGAAAGACATCATGATTGTTTTAACAGGCGAAAAGTTTGATGATAGTGATGCTCTATTGTAACATAGCCGCGAAAATTTCTCACGAAATTAGCACAACAAGCGGAGGACAGCCATAAATCACCACATATTGCTACAAATTTACTGAAATGTAATTCATTTCATACATGATTACAGAGGTGCACGCCTTAGAGCATAGGAGAATTATTTTTTGGAAATGAGGAACACTTTCTGGATAGTTATTGAAATTGTAAGGATTATTTAGTATTATCACAATATCAAATTATGCAAAAAAAAAAAAAACCATCCGTTCTACGGTTTGTCTCGCATGTTCTTGGCTCATAATGTCATAACCAAGTCCTCAGCGGGCCGCTTTTGAACATCTGCTCTATGCACTGCCTCTCCCACTCTACTTCCACGAGCGTGAAAAGGTAAAAGGTATGCATTGTATGGAATAATTCTTTTCGGGTTCTCAGCCGGGTGAGCTGGGTTGTTGATTCCAAGCCGTAAAGAAGATGGTGGAGCTATCCCAGTAAAAAATGGTGGCTGAGAATTGGAGAAGAATTTATTCTATATCCAACGTCGGGAAATTCTGATGCCCTACAATGTATCATTTCTTACCCTATCATTATACAGGACTCCAATAATGTGGGTGACTACTACTTTGCATGTTCAGCCAAAGCAACAATGGACATTGCATTGGCGAGTAAATATGTACTGTTGTCACGCCAGGAGAAGGCGGCTGAAGTACTTAGACCGGACGGAGGGGAAACAGTCGCGCATGCGCACCGCGCTGTTCATTGCAATATTCCTGTTTCACAAACATCTACTGCACGTGTCTATGAATCTTTGCGACTTTGTGAAAATAATAGTGGGGTTTTTACTGTAGCGTTTTATTAGTTTCATCAAGACAATTGTTTTCAGTATACCACAAATCTTGTATTTCTTTAGTTATCCTTTGCTGTTCGTGTTAATAGGGTTGATAATATAGTTAACAGAATTTATGTTATTGTATACTGTTATTTAGGTTTATAGCAGTTTTTTGTTTATTGTAAATATGTCGACAAAGAGGAAACAAGGATTGACAATCTATAGCGAAGAAGAACAACAGTGCCTTTGCATTCCTCTTACAAAACCTACAGCAAAGGTAGAAAAGTACTCTAATGTATCCACAAGAACAATACAGCGTATAAGGAATGAACTGAAAGACTGCACAGAAGGACACCTGTCGACACCTGAGGGAGAAAAAAAATGTAAACGACCAGAGTACCGAAACGCAAATGTAGATGACTTCGACGGGAGATTGACAAAAAAGATATAAATGAGAATTTTTATTTGAAAAAAAAAAGAGGGCCACCGGCGTAGCTCAGGAGGTAGCGCGTTTGCCTGCTGATCTGCAGTTGTGCTCGGGAGTGAGTTCAATTCCCGTTTGCGTTGACTACCTGGTTGGGTTTTTTCCGAGGTTTTCCCAAGCGGAAGGCGAATGTCAGGTAATCTATGGCGAATCCTTGGTTTCATTTCGCCAAATACCATCTCGCCATCATCAATTCAATCGACACTGAAGAAGCTAGTAGTTATTACAGTGTCGTTAAATAACAAGTAAAAAATAGTACCAAGCTGCAACAAACGTCTACCCTTTTACAAGAGAAAATTGATTTGAAATGAAAGACAACATTAAGACGAATACTGAAGAAAAAGGATTTCAGGTGGAAAAAGTGTGCAGCAAAAAAAATTGAGGAAAACACTGTAAATTAGAATACATGAAGATATCTATAGCAAAAAAGAAAGCTTAGGAAAGTGGAAAACCCGATTTTGTATCTGGACGAAATGCGGATAGATAGGCCTACCAATTTAACGTTTCCCAAGTTCTGGCACGATAAAAATGTTACGGGAGTTTTGACTACCGTAAATGTGTCCAGAACACTCATTGTTGTCCATGAGGATGGGGGCGGTGGGGCTAATGGCTTTGTTGAGAGATTCGAATTAATATACACGGCTGGAACATAAACAGACGATTATCATGGACAGATCATACTCCAGAAATTTAAAAAAAAATGTGATAATGATAGTCATAGCGACAGCACCGAGGATACGGAATCCTTTATGTCTGACTCCGTTCCCGTGTAGCCAAGTAAGTGGACGAAGTTTTCAGGTCAGAGTGTAGCGTAAAGTTCCCCCGTCCCGCCTATCTACTCCCCGCGCCAACTCGTAGCGCGAAGACAGGTAGTATAGTATAGTACCGGTATATTAACGTCGCGCTCTCATGGTTAACATTCGGCAGGTCTTTGAGCGGCCTCGTGCATAACATTCGGCAGGTCTTTGAAATTTAATTGCATTATTGTTTTCAATTTCTTGTGTCGTCGCTCCAATCACTCGCCTCAATTTCAATATTGCAACCAATAAGCTGCTTCCATTATTAAATGACACCTACTTGTCTAATTCACGTGGACTAAAACCGAGGTTGCAATGTCTTGTGCTGAGGGCGAACATTAAGGTATGTGATTAAAAATTATTATTAAAGAGTTATTATTAAGAGTTAAGAATGTCAACGTACTCGTATATGAAATAATAATAATAATAATAATAATAATAATAATAATAATAATAATAATAATAATAATAATAATAATAATAATAATAATAGCCATTTAACAATATAACAAACTAGTGCTTATTCTTATCGAGGAAGTAGACGTGACAACGTGACGCTTAGAGTGAAACCTACAGAGCAACAATCGGTCGGCAAAATTATGTTTTAAAAGCACACCGCACGTTATTGTATGATGCCGACATGTTAAGCATGAGGCCGCGGCGATAATACTGGTCAACAATCTTCTTGCGCCAGACATAAAACTATCAAATTCTTACTAATTTCGACCTCCTGAATTAAAACATAACAAGCAAAATGTTCCAACAGTTCGGGTTTTCGAGATGCACAATTTAATTAATTTTCTATGCATTTTATTAAAAAAAAAACACCGCATTTCGTGTGTAAATATTTTGTTTAACAAATGTGACGACCCATTATGTGAAAACAATATTAGTATAAGTAGGTCACCATGTTAGAAGGACTTGTAGAAACGGAAATTATTTTATTGTTCTTTTACGAGTCTATTTGGAGGGGGGGAAACAGGTTCGAGGTATGAATTCCCTTAAGTTTACTCGATTTTACTTGAGATGTGTATTTCTTTCACTGTGAGCTTTAATTACAGTACTGTAGTTTATATTTTACTATAGACCACCTTGTAAAAACGACTTCTAGAAGCGTAAATTGTTTTATTACCCTTTTCGGTTCCATTCGGAGGGGGAGAAACAGGTTCGCAATATTAAATCGCTTCGGTTTAACAGGAGATTTCCGTGGTGTTAGTATTCTGTAAAAGACGTGTATTTCTTTAAAGTGTGCTTTAATGATAATTATTAGTTTATGTTATACCGGATAAGTGCAAAATGTCTCGTAAGTGTGTTAACAAAACCGACAGTTTCTGCTATATTTGTGGTGACGTCGTTCCAGTTAAATAAATATGCTAATTAGCCCCCACTAACTCAAAAACCAACGAATTATATATATATATATATATATATATATATATATATATATATATATATATATTTCGGGTGCAAAGTAGGTGATTTTGATAAAAGAAACTGGGCCTTTGATATTTGTTGCAAAACTTATACTTCAAATTTACAGTATGGTTAAAGGGCAAATATCGAGCCATGACGTTTGCCCTACCAATGATTTGAAGGGAACCAACAAATCATAATACAGACTGTTACTTTTGTTTGACTCCACCAGGACATGTTATGACATCTGAAAGAAAGGATACCAAGGACAGTGGAGTACGAATATGCTAACAGATTATTGTTGGACTTTAGCTCGTGATGTACCTTATGCCCAATATAAAAGAAAATGGAGAAAAAGAAAGCTGTCATCTTCTGAACAGTGAATATTTAACCTTAGTGTCATTATACTTATACAGGGTGTTTAAAAAATACGGGGCATAATTTCAGGTATGTATTTCCCACATGTAGACAATCAAAATAGTTCATTACAACATGTGTCCGGAAATGCTTTATTTCCGAGTTATGGCCTTCACAACATTGAAATTCACCGGAACGTTTTTCTTTCCGCAGGTCGTTGCAGTCAAAGGAGACATTAAGAGGGCACTCTAACAGTTCATTCCGAGGCGAAGGTTACATTCAGTGTTGTGTAGGCGTTAGACTGTGCGACATGTATTCAAATCAAGAGCTGGCAGAGATACACTTCATGTACGGTAAGGCCGACGGCAATGCTGCGCTGGCTCGTCGTTTGTACCAGGAGAGGTACCCACAGCGACAATGTCCAGATCGGAAGATATTTGTACGTCTCCATTACCGTCTGTGCGAGTATGGAAAATTTAACTCTCCTGGTTTGGGAAGGGGACGACCAAGATCTACAACTCCAGAAGTACAGGAGGAGATTCTGGAGGCTGTGAACATGACTCCTTCTATCAGCACACGAAGGGCAGCGTTGCAAGTCAGTGTTCCTCATACGACTGTCTGGAGACTGTTGAAAGAGTATCAATTTTGTATCCTTATCATTTGCAACGTGTACAGGCCCTGTCACCAGCAGATTACCCTGCACGAGTTAGGTTCTGTCAGTGGTTCTTGCAGCAGTGTGGTGTAAATCCGAACTTTCCTGCCTTACTATTATTTACAGTTGAAGCACAGTTCACACGAGATGGCATAACAAATTTCCACAATCAGCATGTATGGGCGTATGAAAACCCACGTGCAACTGTTCCATCTCATCACCAGGTGCGGTTCTCCCTCAACATGTATCATTGGTGATCGATTAGTTGGACTCCATGTACTTGTAAACAGACTTACGGGGCAGGCGTACACAAACTTCCTGGAAAACACCATACCTCATGTTTTAGAAGACACTCCACTGATCAATCGTCAACACATTCACTTCTTGCATGATGGCGCTCCTGCACACTTCAGTCGTACGGCTCGCCGGTACTTGGATCGAAGGTTTCCTGATCAATGGATAGGTAGATGTGGCCCAATTGCTTGGCCTTCACGCTCACCTGATCTGAACCCTCTCGATTTCTACTTGTGGGGCCATTTAAAACCATTGGTTTATTCGTCTCCGGTGCCTGATTTGGAATCCCTTCGCAACTGAATTATGGCATGTTCTGAGGACATACGCAATACTCCTGGAGTTTGGGATCGTGTTCGCAGGTCAATGAGATATTGATGTGAGGTCTGTATTCAAGCAGGAGGTGGACATTTTGAACATCTTCTGTAATGACAACGACCTGCGGAAGGGAAAAACGTTCCGGTGAATTTCAATGTTGTGAAGGCCGTAACTCGGAAATGAAACATTTCCGGACACACGTTGTAATGATCTATTTTGATTGTCTACATGTGGGAAATACATACCTGAAATTATGCCCCGTATTTTTTAAACACCCTGCATAAAGGAGTATTTTGAATAGTTGTAAATTCGAAAATTTATCAAGAACCGTAACCAGCAAATGTTTTTAATTGTCATATTCGTATTCAGGAGCCTCAAATTATATAGAAAACATGTATCACATGTCCAGCAAAAAAAAAAAAAAAAAAGTTAAATTTCTTACGCTGTGTAAGCTATGTGTGACGCAAATTCAAGATAGTTTCTCTCAACGCTACCGAACGTCACAATTCAGTTTAATTATCAAACGACTTAACTGAAACATCACAACGTGTCAATCCAACAAACTTCATTATAAATATAACGTCCCCCACAGGCAGACAACTCTTTTGCGACAAAATTTTAGTCGCTTGAATAAAACTCTGGATGACACTGGAACGATGAATTCCCAAGGGTGAATGAAATGAGTATAGCATTCTTTGGAATGAAAATGAAGTCGGGAATTACTTGTCTTACTTATTAGATCTCATCCTGCCTGCAATTGAAAGGCCTCCGGAATATTACAGGTCAGCTGTTGTTCACATTGTCAAATTTTCTCGTTTGCTTACCGATTTCGTCCATATTTAATGTCTCTATTAAAACTGCAGATGTATCTGCTGGACAGCACTAAATTGTTAACACCACAGAAGTGTTAAAGCTGCAGAAATCAAGAAGAAAATATTGTAGGCACAATAAACCAACAGGCTATGTTGTACCAGGAAGCGGCAAACGAACAATTACTCAAAACAAAATATTTTCCATATATTTACACAGGATATCAATAATCTTAATGTAATATCCAGGTTATAAAGGTATTTCAAATTAGTTAGGAAAAGCAGTCGTGAAAAATGAAAGTTAATTGCACATTTAGTCAAAGATCAACAGATATATATGACATTAACCTAAATCTGTAATACGACAGAAAATATTCACACTCAACTTGCTAGGATGACATTACCGACATAATAGTTTCTCTACTGTAACAATTCCTCATATTCCAATAATATTTCAGATGAATAGATTATGGAACCATTACTGTGTAAGGAGAAAGAGTTAACTGAATTTTGAATATGCTTTCTAAAAAGATATTTAGGTAGCAGTCCAGAAACATGACAGCTCATGACATTACTTCCTCTCTTCGAGTGTCTTTTAAATGATACACCCTCAGTAACATTAAGAACGCGACATCTGCTTGTTTTCCATGGTGTTACAGAACACCAGACAGATGTAACTTCGCTCAGAATCTGCAGAAGTTGTTTTTGTGAGTGACAACGTGATGGATGAGATTACCATATTTTACATTTAAAAACAATTCGTGAAGATATCGTGTTTCTTAATGCTAAAATGGAGTATACTTTGCTTCTATGAAAAAGTGTACTTTGTGAAATTAATTTGATGTTACATGCATATAGGATTATCATTGTAAAAACAAGCTGATAATCTTAGACATTGTCATCTTTAAACAATTTTATTCAGTATATACAGATATGGAAGATCATAAAAATAGAACGAAATTTGTAGCTCAGCCACATGCTCATAATACGAGACGAAATGAAATTCTTAAATTAGTTGAACCTAAATATTTCACATCTGCTGCTTTACTACACAGTACAAATTATGGTCCACGGCTATATAATTCGATAATAAAATTTCATCCAGAATTGACTACTTTAAGCAATGAAATTTTCAGATCCAGAATTAAAAAATTTATATGACAGACTTCCCTGTATACATATTATGTACCATGTATTGTAAAACAAGTTTATTTCTATCCTAAGTGTATTTTTCTATTTTATCTTGGTTACTATGTCAACATGACCTGCACTAATTATACTACTAATAATAATTTAATATTAATCCATCAATCTAAACATCGTCTCTTTTTTCACTCAGTTATTATTAGTATTATTATTTACTAATTTTATTACAATCTTTATGTGAGCTTTTTTCTTAAGTATTTTGTCTACAAAGTATGTGTATCTATGTAACGGAACTGTCCCCGAACACGAGCTTTGCTCTTTCGGGGTATTTTAATGTAACGTTTTTATGTATATGTTATTATTAAATAAATAAATAAATAAATATACACTTCCTCCTCGCGTCCCATTGCAGTTTCTTTCCCTCTGTAAGTTTGCTTCAAAGAAAAGTCGATAGTATTTTCTGAAGACTTAATAAAATCCATGTATTTATTTAAAAGTAAATTCACGCACACACACTATACCATATATATACAGGATGTTTCCGAGGTGGTGTTACAAACTTTCAGGGATGATGGCGAAGGGCACATGTGTCAATTTGAGATAAGGAACTCTGGTCCGGAAATGACTGAGTCGAAAATTATAATCAAAAATAGTTGTGTGAAAATGGAATTGTAATTTGGCACCACGTGCCCCTCCTACCTTTAACATTTGGACAGTCGTGGAAAGATTGTATGGGCCGGATGTCTCCTACGTGGGTACTTAGTCCGATATAATCTGTGAGCTTGTCTACTGTTCCCATTGGCTCATCCGTATTCGAAAATCAGGTCTGCTTATTCCGCTCTCGTGTACTCCTCCATTTCACTAGGACTGATCGACTGGGCACTGCAACTTGTACACATACACTGCTGTCTACAGACGTGCATATCAGGACCGACCATGTCCGTTACACATTACGCTATCTGCATTGCTTTAGTGTAGTTTCCTGTCCCCACCCCTCAGACAGCGCAATTTAATAAACCCTGATACACAAGGTACTTTTATAAATTAATTTGTTGATTGATTATATAATTTTGTTAATGAATTTATGATTTCATTTTGTTTATTATAAATGTTTTCGTGGATTATAATTTCTATATTATTAATTGTTATGTCGATATTAATAATTGCGCACTGAATGGAATACTATAAGTAGAGAACGTAAACAATGTCAGCTGAAAACAATATGTGTAAGATGTACAGATAAATACACATAAATAAGGTGTACAGAGGAATAAAATTATTCCATTTCCACACAACTATTTCTGCTTGTAACTTTCGACTCAGTCATTTCCGGACCAGGGTTCCTCATCTCAAATTGATACATGAGCCCTTCGCCATCATTCCTGAAAGTTTGTAACACCACCTCGGAAACACTCTGTATATACGGTTTGTCATAAGTAAGGAATAATGTCATTAAAACAAAAATAACACTTTTTTTAAATGCTTGGACATGTCAAATTTAATAAGTTATTTTGAAAGGAAAATTTTACAAAAAGGAAACAACATTTTCAGCCATTATTGTACAGGGTGTAACATCCTCGACAACATTTTTAAAAGGCAACATTATTTTTTTTTCTCAAAGGTTGGTACCTTATAGTTTTTTTTTTTTTAGTTTCATTTGCTTCATAGAAAAGTTTTGTCAGAGAATTAAAAAAAATAGTTAATTTCAGTTTTATTTACATTATTTCTTACTTGCGAAAATCCCTGCATATCGAGTATACGGGGTGAACGGGATATAACTACATTAATTTTAAGAACAGAATCTTTAGGTTGTAAGTAACCAAAAAGTCAAATGTCATTTTGGTATTTGAATAACGGTTTAACCGAAAAAAAATTGTGTTTGAAATTTAAATTCCATTTATGGTAAAACTATGGGATATTGGGATGTGTGAGTGGTAAGATGTCAACGCGAAGAACAAGTCGAAAAAATCTTCGAAAAAGCTACATTTGTGTAATAACTGATTAAAAACGAATTTACAGTGTGGCGAAAATTTGATCAGTTAATTTTGTACGTTATTACACAAGTGAAACGTTTTTCGAAGAAATAAAGTTATATTTTGTCGACTTTTTCTACGCGTTTATATCTTATCATGGTAATTGTTATGAATACTAGGGAAATTTGGAGTCTAGAGATTATGTTTGCCCAACTGAATACAGAAATGACGAGGCACTGTTGCTAATAATTTGTAAAATCGACTCTGTATAGCATGGGAGGTATTTAAAGAGGTTGTGCATGGATTCCTAGGAAATCAAAGAATAATCTTCTAGAAAAATACTATCGATTAAGCTCCTTCATGTCACTCAAAGTCCATTTCCTACATTCTCACCTGAACTTCTTCCTTGACAACTGCGGTGCAGTGACTGATTAGCATGGACAGCGATTCCATCGGTCATTTCGAAAATAAAACGTAGGTTCAGGGAAAGTGGAAAGCTCCTATGATTGAAGACTACTGTTGGACAATAACAAAAGATGCCCAGTACAGTAGTACAAGCGACCAAGAGACGCCGTTCACTTGTTTAAGCTCTTTTATTTGAAGTCAGTGTATCTATAAAACCAGAGTTAGGCCTATTAAACAAAATCCAATGTCATATTCATTTTTCTCGACCCAAAAATTAAGTTAATTTAACAATTTTAAGAAAGGAAAGAATACTTACTTACTTAATTACTTACTTACTGGCTTTTAAGGAACCCGGAGGTTCATTGCCGCCCTCACATAAGCCAGCCATTGGTCCCTATCCTGAGCAAGATTAATCCATTCTCTACCATCATATCCCACCTCCCTCAAATCCATTTTAATATTATCCTCCCATCTACGTCTCGGCCTCCCCAAAGGTCTTTTTCCCTCCGGCCTCCCAACCAACACTCTATATGCATTTCTGGATTCGCCCATATGTGCTACATGCCCTGCCCATCTCAAACGTCTGGATTTAATGTTCCTAATTATGTCTGGTGAAGAATACAATGCGTGCAGTTCTGCGTTGTGTAACTTTCTCCATTCTCCTGTAACTTCATCCCTCTTAGTCCCAAATATTTTCCTAAGCACCTTATTCTCAAACACCCTTAACCTATGTTCCTCTCTCAAGGGGAGAGTCCAAGTTTCACAACCACACAGAACAATCGGTAATATAACTGTTTTATAAATTCTAACTTTCAGAATTTTTGACAGTAGACTGGATGATAAAAGCTTCCCAACCGAATAATAACAGGCATTTCCCATATTTATTCCCTGTTTAATTTCCCCCCGAGTATAATTTATATTTGTTACTGTTGCTCCAAGATATTTGAATTTTTCCATCTTTTCAAAGGATAAATTTCCAATTTTTATATTTCCATTTCGTACAATATTCTCGTCACGAGACATAATCATATGCTTTGTCTTTTCGGGATTTACTTCCAAACCTATCTCTTTACTTGCTTCCAGTAAAATTCCCATGTTTTCCCTAATCGTTTGTGGATTTTCTCCTAACATATTAACGTCATCCGCATAGACAAGAAACTGATGTAACCCGTTCAATTCCAAACCCTGCCTGTTATCCTGAACTTTCATAATGGCATATTATAGAGCGAAGTTAGAAAGTAAAGGTGATAGTGCATCTCCTTGCTTTAGCCCACAGTGAATTGGAAAAGCATCTGACAGAAACTGACCTATACGAACTCTGCTGTACGTTTCGCTGAGACACATTTTAATTAACTTTACATTAATTTCGTTACTTCACAAAAGTAAAACAATAACCAAAAGTACAGGTTATTTCAAAAGTCAGTTCAACATTAAACCCCTATGAATATTATAATATTTGAGATAGGGGAAAAACAAAAACATCACAGTGATGGGCAAGGAACGGGGTTACTAAACATTGGGAAGACGTCCGTTGTTCTCTTCTTCAACGTACAGCATTGTGTCTGCGACACCATGCACAGCATTTTTCAGACAATGTCTTGGAATATTGCCAATTTCTTGCGAGATGGCATCTTTCAGTTGCAGTAGGGTTGTTGGATGTGTCAGGAAAACTCGTTCTTTAAGGTAACACCACAACCAAAAGTCGGCCGGATTGAAATCTGGATATCGCGGAGGTCACATTGTTTGGAAAGTGTCTAGTGATGACTTTGGTCGGAAAATGAACCTCAATTACGCGTGTTAACTCCACCATTCATTTTTAGTAGGTTATTTTACGACGCTTTATTATATCAGGTTATTTAGCGTCTGAATGAAATGAAGGTGATAATGACGGTGAAATGAGTCCGGGGTCCAGCACCGAAAGTTACCCAGAATTTGTTAATATTGGGTTGAAGGAAAACCCCAGAAAAACTTCAATCAGGTAACTTGTCCCGACTGGGAATCGAACCCAGGCCAGACGCGTTAACCGTTACTCCAGAGATGTGGACAATAATGGAATAAGACAGACTTACAGTAAATGGGGAGCGCTATTACAGCATGTTACAGAACTTCGTCATCCCTAGACTGAGGAATTACGATATGGAAAACATAATCTTCTAGCAAGATGGCGCTCCACCCCACATCTTTATCTCTACAAAACAATTAATTACGCAGATGTTTGGCGACCGTGTCTTCAGTGTGTTTAAATGGATTATCACTATTATTATGTGTGTTCTGAAATTGATCTGTGTGTTGAGAATTTGATTAATCACTATTTAACACAACACTTCATCACACGAACGCACCCACACAACAGGCAGCGAAGTTGAGATAGCGCCGAGATCTAGTAGGCTCTGAGGATGGTGTCAAGTAACAGCGAAACAGCTGTAAGCCACACATGCTTACATAATTAGCACGAGTAAGATCGCCATTTAATCAATTATTTAAAACCAAATATTTCAGAATTCATTAAAGATTTAGAGGAAGATGCTGACTATTATGCAGTCTTTAAACACACAGTTGATATGGGCATTCTAACCATGAAAAGGCATAAGAGGTACCTTAATTTAGAAGAGATAATCGCACGCTGCATTAAAAAACATGGTCAAAAAAAGTGTTGTTTCAGATTACTTGCATCAAGTAAAACATGTTGCATCATTTTAAAAACATCAACTAAAACATGTACCATTTTAGTAGCATATTCAATGTTAATTGCTTATTTCATTTTAATAATTCCAGTAATTTAAAAATGCGAAATTTTCACTTTGTATATTTCATGAAAAATCAGCAGTAACAATTTTTAACCACACCAGTGGTTTTAAACATCACTGCCAATCCTAAGTCAGGAAGAAGGAACTTTGTTTATATTGCTATTTTGTAAGTCAGTAATTACACTTCCTAATACTAGTCTGACGTCTACCGCTACAGTTTGTATGAATGGACAAGTGGAATACATATAGAGAAAGTAGTTTCTGTATGTAGGACAAGTTGAGTACATTTTCAGATACAAATCCTTCGTGAGTCAAGTTGAGACAGGATGAAGTGGGAACAATCCATCTATAGCGAATCCTCGGCCTCATCTCGGCAAATACCATTTCGCTGTCACCAATCCCATCGACGGTTAATGACTCAGTAGTTCATAAAGCGTCTTTAATATAACCAAATAAAAAATAAATGTAGGCCTACGTGCGTACACGTATGCATACAGCACAGTATATATTGCTTGCATCTTTTGAAGAGCTTCGACATAATCCGATATAAGGTATTTTAGGGGCAGGGCATAATTGCGCCCCACGGTCAGGTAAGTTGCAGCAGATTAAAAAGGGTCCCTGTTTTGTGGGCATAGTTGCGCCCGTTTCCACCAGGTAGAGAAAAGGGCATGGCATAGTTGCGCCCCGATGAAATAGGTAGAGAAAAAGACACTACGGAAACTCGAGCCTCGTAATCAACCAACCTTATTGATTTCTTATTCGATTTAATATTAATTATCGATACCGTTAAAATGAACACTATGAAGTTGGCAGTACTTTATTAACTGTTTTTCTACTGTTCATGCAGTGATTGTCGATAACCTATCGTTAAAATGAACACCATGAAGTTGGCAGTACTTTATTAATTGTTTTTCTACTGTTTTTATGCAGTGATTATCGATAGCCTACCGTTAAAATGAACACAATGAAGTTGGCAGTACTTTATTAACTGTTCTTCTACTGTTTATGTAGCGATTATCGATATCCTACCGTTAAAATGAACACCATGAAGTTGGCAGTACTTTATTAACTGTTTTTCTACTGTTTATGCAGTGATTGTCGACAGCCTACCGTTAAAATGAACACCATGAAGTTGGCAGTACTTTATTAACTGTTTTTCTACTGTTTATGCAGTGATTGTCGACAGCCTACCGTTAAAATGAACACCATGAAGTTGGCAGTACTTTATCTACTGTTTTTCTACTGTTCATGCAGTGATTATCAATAGCCTACCGTTAAAATGAACACCATGAAGTTGGCAGTACTTTATTAACTGTTTTTCTACTGTTTATGCAGTGACTGTCGACAGCCTACCGTTAAAATGAACACCATGAAGTTGGCAGTACTTTATTAACTGTTTTTCTACTGTTCATGCAGTGATTATCAATAGCCTACCGTTAAAATGAACACCATGAAGTTGGCAGTACTTTATTAACTGTTTTTCTACTGTTCATGCAGTGATTATGAATAGCCTACCGTTAAAATGAACACCATGAAGTTGGCAGTACTTTATTAACTGTTTTTCTACTGTTCATGCAGTGATTGTGAATAGCCTACCATTAAAATGAACACCACGAAATTGGCAGTACTTTATTAACTGTTTTTCTACTGTTTATGTAGTGATTATCGATAGCCTACCGTTAAAATGAACACAGTGAAGTTGGCAGTACTTTACTAACTGACATATTCAAATGAGTGAGCCGTTGAAATATCGGGCCTTAGCAGTCTTGATATTTTATTAGTGATTTTCACACCGTCTGTGGCGTATAGTGAGGTTAATTTAAAATGAATTTTAAGTTTAGTGAAAAGGATAAAGAGTTAACAATTCACAATGGTTCTAAGTTCCAATTTTCGAAACCCTTGTACCGTAGGGTTAAGATATCGGTGTACAAACAAACAATGCAGTTCATTTATTGTGTGTGATCGATAAAAAAGTGTTAGTTTAAATAGTAAAATTGATCATATGCTAGGCATACCTGATTTCAATGCAGCTACCATTATAATATTTTTAAGTAATTTATTTTGTGTACGGTACTATGTCCATCGGGGCGTAACTATGCCATGTCCATTCTGCTACCCGATTTCTTCGGAGCGCAACTATGCCATGCCTAGGCCTCCCAATTGACCGCGGGGCGCAACTATGCCATACCGGATTTTAGACGGATGCATTCCGGAAGTGTTTAAAAATGAATTCAGAAGAAACCCAGGCAGTTATTTAAGGCAACATGCAGCATAATATTGATAATGTACGAGCATGTATATTGTAAATAGAATTAGTATCCACGTAACATTCATGTAGCTGTTATTGTTAACTCTATTTCATTGCTATAGGCCTATTGGAAGCCGGGTAGTGGTGTCGGCTAAGCGATCCAAATCCCGCAATTAAAAACGAAACCGGAAGCCACCGCTGCCGCCGAGCTGTGTAGCTGTCATCTAATCCCCATTTCTTTTCATGACGTGCATCTCTTCTGTCTGCACACAGAGTCTTGTCGGGAAGATGGATTTGTCGCACAAAGCCACTCTCTGATGCCATCAACAGATTACATACAGAGAAATACCTACCTGACCCTGCTCTGTGAGAGAGCAATGGTAATGGACTGCCTCACAAAAGGAATTTTAGAAATCATGTCGTACTTCATCCTGTCAGAGTAAATGTGCAGCTTTGGAACTGAGACATATCCCACGTCTCTATTTTAATGTGTCATGTGCAAGACTTGTACTTGTAGGTGGGCGCATATCGCATTTCCATAATGTTCCATGATAATTTATGTTTTTAAGATAGTCTGTGGTCCGCATAATCAAGATGCGTTTCAAACGGTATTTTCATCAAGTTTAAATGATCTGTTTTTATCAGCTTCCTGGAATATTTGTTATTTATTTCAGACTTCTGAGGCACCGAGTTTAACACGAATTAGTTCGCAAGTCTTGTGTACCTTACTTACAAACTTACAAATGGCTTTTAGAGAACCCATAGGTTCATTGCCGCCCTCACATAAGTCCGCCATCGGTCCCTATCCTGAGCAAGATTAATCCAGTCCCTACCATCATATTCCACCTCCCTCAAATCCATTTTAATATCATCCTCCCATCTACGTCTCGGCCCCAGCAAAAGTCTTTTTTCCTCTGATCTCCCAACTAAACTAGACGGCAGTTCGGAACGCGGTCAGCTGCTATATGCGCCGTAGCATTTCTGCCATGTGACGTCACTAGCTTATACAGTAGAACCAATCTGAATCAGTCTATAACAAGTACTGCCCGTGCCTCACTTCCTGAGCTGTTTCTTTGCGGGGCGAGATGCAGAGGGGGAGAGTGGACGGTACTGAGTACCGCATGTGCCTACTACCCTACGTTCAACACATCGGCCTTTTCAGGATTACTTTCGTCAGCTATGGAGCAATATCAGCCATGGACAAGTGAATGTATAGGCTGTCCCCTCACAAAACAAATTATGTCCTTCTCATCAATTCCTGTAACTAAACACTAATACCAGTGGTAGACTACAGTCTCTAATTGAGATTATCGACCTAATCACGATTACGGTTGTCACTTGTACACATCCGTAAACTCTTTCCTCTATGGCAGTGTTTCTTAAACGTTTTTCCACCGCGAAACCTCTTTTAATCTAAAGTGTAATTGCGGAATCCTTGTAATATTTTATTAGTATTTAATAGTTAACAGACAAGTGAGAGCTAGTATCTTAATAATTCTGTTTAGTGGGACGAATGTATTTGTTTCTTAAGCCTGCAATCTGGTTTTATGGCGGAAAGTTGTAGTCTCATTTATGCTATACTTCTGCATTTTGTTTTTTCGGTATTTTGTTTTAGTGGACACATACGCAGAGAATCCAGTGATGAAAGTGATAAGTATTATGGGTATTTTCCGTTTTAGATGTTCATTAGGCCTAAACATATTGTTATTACGCATATTATTGTAATATTATTATTACTCATATTCTTGGATTATTATTATTATTATTATCATAATCATCATCATCAGTTGTTTCATGTTATTATTGATTCATATTTCCGTAACATTTATACATTTTTATAGTATCCACAAAGTATAAAATAGCCACCGGAGCAGCCCAGTCGGCTAAGGCGCTTGCCTATCGATCCACAGTTGCGCTCGGGCGCGGGTTCGATTGCCTCTTGGGCTGATTACCTGGTTCGATTTTTTCCCCGAGGTTTTCTCCAGCCGTAAGGCGAATGTCATGTGATCTTTGGCGAATCCCCGACCTCATCTCGCCAAATACCATTTCGCTACCATCAATCCCATCGATGCAAAATAACCTAGTAGTTGATACAATGTCGTTAAATAACCAAGTAAAAAAAGTATAAAATAAAATTTAAAATCATATAGGGCTCACGGAACCCCGGAACAAACTTTGAGAAATGCCGCTCTATGGCAATTCATTGTCCAGACTGAACGAAGAGTGGCCTAGTGTGTTACATCGCCATCACCATCGCCATCAGACATAATAGCGATAGTGGCAACCACGATTAGAGAATCCGGTATTATAAACAGTAAAAACCCCTGTATTGGTATAGGATAATGTTTTCAGCTCATGTAATATGCTGCCGTGCCACACGCTGCAGCTGCCGTGCCGGGCCGAGCAGACCTAAGAGGCGTGGTTATAAGCACTAGGGAGCCCTCGGTTCAGGACGTGAGACACGGGCAGTACTTCCCGAGTTCGTATGTTCACGTGTGAGTGTTTCAATACACTGAATAAGTAAAACTAACATTTACTGTGTGTGTGCGTGTGTGCGTGTGTGCGTGCGTGCGTGCGTGCGTGCGTGTGTGTGTGCGTGCGTGCGTGTGTGCGTAAGATAAATAAAAAGATTTGTAAAAAGACAAATATTGCACAGACAGGAGCGGAAAATATTGTTTAAGGTGTATAATTATTTTAACTGACGAGCAAACGCTGCCGGCCATCTTGATGCTGGCTGCAACGTTGCCAACGTGCAAGAAACGACTGAAGAAGCATGTGGTGTGGGATTGAGAACAGTGCAAAGAATATTGTTAGTGAAGGGAACAGGGTTTGTTTGGTGTCATGCTTACAATAATCAACGGCTAAGGTCATTATTGTCTTTTGATAATTTAAATTCTCTCCTGCGCTATTTGTATTGCACGTGCTCGTGAAGTACGATGTGGCAATGTTGTACGCTGCCTTGCTCTCTATCTGTCTCTCTCGACGCAAACGCTAGCAGACTACCGCCTTCCGAATTGCCGTCGACTCTAACACACTATATGCATTTCTGGATTCACCCATACGGTGTACATTCTCTGCCCATCTCAAACGTCTGAATTTAATGTTTCTAATTATATCTGCGTTGTGTAAATTTCTCCATTCTCCTACGACTTCATCCCTCTTAGCCCCAAATATTTTTCTAAGCACCTTATTCTCAAATACCCTTAACCCATGTTCCTCTCTCAAAGTAGAGTCCAAGTTTCACAACCATAAATAACAACCGGTAATATAACTGTTTTATAAATTCTAACTTTCAGATTTTTTGACAGCAGACTGGATGATAAAAGCTCCTCAACCGAATAATAAGAGACATTTTTCATATTTATTCTATGTTTAATTTTCTCCCGAGACTTTTTAACATTACCATTATTAAACTTTGCAGGTTTTTGAAAGCTATTCCAAAATCACAGAAAGTGATGTAATTGAGAAAACCCTCATGTCCTGTACTTGAGGGGTACAGGCTCTGTATGCTACAAGAATGACTAAACTTGAGGGTTTTCTCCATAAAACGATGTATCGACCCCTAAAGATATTTTATGATAGTTATCTCAATTTTGAAAAAAAAAAAATGGACATGAGGGGTTTCTCAAATAATCTGTTCATATGGCATCGGGTTTAAAAATATCGCATGGATAGCAACGCTGCTTCTATATAACAGACACTGCTTCTGTTCGTGACAGTTGCAGTGACATCACTCAAAATGAATTATAACTACTACCTATCGCGCTGATTTCAAAGCAAAACCTTCCATTGTTGACTTTTCGTAACACTGAATGGACTATTGAAAGCTTCGAAATATAATTACAGAACAGAGCACATAGATGTATCGACCAAATTTAATAACGTTACTGTCTAACGAAGTGCTGTAAGGCATTCGCGAGTTAAGATATATGTCAAGAATGATTAAGCAATGGCGCTTACGACGATAGCATGACGTTTGATGCGAGATGGATGCACGTCAGTTCGTCAGAATGTAGATAAGCTAAAGAAGAGTGCAGGCGAAATATCTCTTTATCCTTTTTTCCCCCCTCCCGATTTTGGTGCCTACGCCACTCGTCAGTTGAGCGACGAACTATGAAAAACAGCAAAAGTAACATTTATTAAATTCTTTGTAGTTGTTACTTAACGACGTTGTATTTAACGTCGACAAGATTGGTGATAGCGAGATGTATTTGCCGAGATGAGGCCGAGGTTGCGCCATAGATTAGCTCACATTCGCTTTAGGCTGGGGAAAACCTCGGAAAAACCAACCAGGTAATCAGGCCAAGCGGGAATCGAACCCACACCCCATCGGAACTCCGGATCGGCAGCCAAGTGCCTCATTACTTATTTTATTACTCTAGAATCTATTCCAACACAAAGGTATTGAAAACACGGTTCTCAAAAGTGAAGTTCGACGGAATTCTTCTGTTCTCCGTCAGGGCCGAATTTAGGTGTACTTTGGCCCCTAGATAGTGCTAAAATTTGCCGCCCTCCAACTCACACAAACAATTTATGAACAGCTATTCTACCCTCATTAGCAGGGAAAGGGATTTGGAGTATTATAAAGAATGGTGAAACGCAGTATAGATATTCGTAGCTCAGTGACTGTCAAGCGAGCTGCGTGGACGAGTACAGTCCACTTCATACAAACTTACACGCAACGTCTGTAAATATATTTCAGAATAAACAAATGGAATAGTTTAATGACATATAGTGACCTACATACATAATCTGCATTTCTTTTTGAACTACATGTGCTTTTCTTCGCAACGCACAAGACACCAATAAACAACATTACAAATATACATAATTAAATATGAACCTCTGCATCTTCGCGTGTCAGTGGACATATTGATGTTGATAGACAGTTGTCTTCTGTATGGAACTCGCCTCTGAATATGTAGATCCAAACGAAATGGCATTTTCAATTAATGTTATGCCTTGTTATAATAAATTGTAAATATTATTTTCAAATTTTCA
This sequence comes from Periplaneta americana, assembly GCF_040183065.1. Classification (NCBI taxonomy): domain Eukaryota; kingdom Metazoa; phylum Arthropoda; class Insecta; order Blattodea; family Blattidae; genus Periplaneta; species Periplaneta americana. The sequence goes on from NC_091131.1 coordinate 162,770,922, forward strand.
AAATACAACTTTGCTCTGTTGCAAGGAAGGAAATTTTGCAACATGGAAAAACTCCGCTCTCCATCTGCAGAGACAATCAGAGAGTACTTGAAACAAGACACGTCAATTGAATTCACATGTCGAATGACGTCTTTGGGACACGTCTTTGTTAGTACATCTGAAATCCGACTAAGAATATCGTATCCATCATTTTTAATAAAAACTTTGTTCATTTTTTCACCAACACGTTTTCCTATTTCACCTTCTACTGCACTCAGTTTATTTACAATAGTCCTCATAATATTTATTTGCTCAGCTAGTTCTACTCCTGACTTTCCTAATTGAATAATGGCATCCGGTAAATATCCAAAATTTGACTTAATATCCGTGACTTCTTTCTCGATTGTTTCATCATTTAGCAGTTCCTGGCGTATTTGAATCGCAGCCGCGTCATCGGGATCGAAAGACTGGACCACTTTCTTCACAGATTGGAGGTGACGTGCGTAACAATTGCAAGCTTCTAACCATGACCCCCATCTCGTAGGAACTGGACATGGGGGAAAGCGACAATTTAGGGAATTGTTTCCTGAATTTTGATACTTGATCTGGAGGTTTTACAAATATAGTCTTTCAATACTGTATTGTTAGTTGGTTTCACTTTCGGCATTGTACCTGTACTTCACTACTCTGAACTGTAAACCTGCACGTTGAAGTTCTTATGCGACAACTGTCCCGTTCACCTGTTGTTGACGTGTAGAGACCTGCGAGTATGTCATGGAGGGGAGGACTTGGTATAAAGGGTTGTAAACAAATGACTGTGTAGATGCCAATACTAGCTTTTACTACTCCAAATTCCGTTCCCTACTCATTACACTTGCATAACTTTAAAATAATATTTCTTTCAATTGCAATTTTTTATCCCTTCTGTAAGAAGAATAATACTTTACAAACTTGTAATTGGAGTTACATTGGTAAGAACGTACCTATCAACAGATTTCATGTCTCACAACACAACAAATCACTAACAATTGGCTCTTTTTCACCCACATAGTAAGCCTCTCTGTCTACGACTGAACAGGAGCGAGAAGTGTTAGGAAGAACTCAATGTTCATACCCTTCCAAAAGTAGCTTGTCTCTGATAAAACTGTAAAAGCCATTTCTCACAATATACTTGAAATGTTAAAGAACATGAATTCATATTCATCTATGTCTAACTAAACAAGTCGAAGTTTGATTTTTGTCCACCTAGACTGGGAAAATTGCACACTGTGCGACGGCGACAATACGATAAAACAATATCCGATTTCCATAAGTGTTCAAGAAGAAACTTCAAAAAAGATTTACCAACAAGTGTTTTAAAAACACATTTCACTATAAAATGAAAGTAAAAAAAAAAGAAGAAAAGAGAAATGATAGAGAAAATACCGTTCCCACGACCCTGGAAATTGCCGCCCCAGGCAACTGCCCAGGTTGCCTAGGCCTTCATCCGGCACTCTTCTCCGTTATGTTCGCCGTAGAACTTGTCGAAGTTGAAGACATACTCCTCAGCTTGTTGAGATTACAGGAATGATTTTCTTCATTTATTGCAGGTATGACTTCAGCGACGCGTATTTTCGGTTGCTTTCTGTATTGTGAGGTTTCCCGTCGCAGATTATTTCTTCAGTAAGCTATATTTACTCCAAACATCACCAAATCTTCCGGCCATTTTGAAATGTCATTTAGCGCCAACAATGTATAAATATTGACGTATGTATTACACCTGATCACATATTATACTTTATATCATATTGACAATTCTCATGTTAAGAAATACTTACTTACAAATGGCTTTTAAGGAACCCGAAGGTTCATTGCCGCCCTCACATAACCCCGCCAGCGGTCCCTATCCTGTGCAAGATTAATCCAGTCTCTATTACCACACCCCCCTCCCTCAAATCCATTTTAATATTATCCTCCCATCTACGTCTCGGCCTCCCCAAAGGTCTTTTTCCCTCGGTCTCCCAACTAACACTCTATACGCATTTCTGGATTCGCCCATACGTGCTACATGCCCTGCCCATCTCAAACGTCTGGATTTAATGTTCCTAATTATGTCAGGTGAAGAATACAATCAGTGCAGTTCTGCGTTGTGTAACTTTCTCCATTCTCCTGTAACTTCATCCCGCTTAGCCCGAAATATTTTCCTAAGCACCTTATTCTCAAACACCCTTAACCTATGTTCCTCTCTCCAAGTGAGAGTCCAAGTTTCACAATCATACAGAACAACCGGTAATATAACTGTTTTATAAATTCTAACTTTCAGATTTTTGGACAGCAGACTGGATGATAAGAGCTTCTCAACCGAATAATAACAGGAATTTCCCATATTTATTCTGCGTTTAATTTCCTCCCGAGTGTCATTTATATTTGTTACTGTTGCTCCAAGATATTTGAATTTTTCCACCCCTTCGAAGGATAAATCTCCAATTTTTATATTTCCATTTCGTACAATATTTTGGCCACGAGACATAATCATATACTTTGTCTTTTCGGCATTTACTTCCAAACCGATCGCTTTACTTGCTTCAAGTAAAATTTCCGCGTTTTCCCTAATCGTTTGTGGATATTCTCCTAACATATTCACGTCATCCGCATAGACAAGAAGCTGATGTAACCCGTTCAATTCCAAACCCTGCCTGTTATCCTGAACTTTCCTAATGACATACATGTTAAGAAATAGCAACATAAAAATAAAACAACCACCAGAACTTACACTGTCGAAAAGAAATTTTTGGTAACTACCGCTAGATGGCAGTACCGTTGCAAGCTATTACTTATGCAATTCCATAAGGATTATAATGTGACTTCATTTGCAGTCGCTAGAGGGCAGCATAATGAAATTGATAAAAGTTGTTGTCTTGAAAAAGGCACGCTGTCAAGTGCGGAGGATGATCAACGATCGTAGTTTTTTTATTGGGTTATTTTACGACGCTGTATCAACATCTAGGTTATTTAGCGTCTGAATGAAATAAAGGTGATAATGCCGGTGAAATGAGTCCGGGGTCCAGCACCGAAAGTTACCCAGCATTTGCTCGTATTGGGTTGAGGGAAAACCCCGGAAAAAACCTCAACCAGGTGACTTGCCCCGACCGGGATTCGAACCCGGGCCACCTGGTTTCGCGGCCAGACGCGCTGACCGTTACTCCACAGGTGTGGACACGATCGTAGTAGTTTTTAAGGATGGATATTGGTTTTAAGAGCTGCATGTTCTTTTTTACTGTATTACGGAAGAAATATAATGGTAAGAATTACTATAACTGTCTTATATATTTAATTTGCTCAACATAATATGTTTTACACTTCATTTTAGACGTGGATATTTGTATCGTTAAAGTTTAATTATTTAGATTTTTAGGGCCATATTCATAGATATTCTTAGTGCGGGCTTCCGGTGGATGATCAGCGAACTAACGTTTTTCGTATTCATAATCTAGTGTTAGCGATATGATATGATGAGTCCTGTACAAGTAATCACTCGATAGCCTGGGCTAGTTTAGCACGCTTTTAGCCCGGGCTAGCGAAATATCTTTAGAGCCTAGACGATGCTGTTCTCCCGCATGCAAGTCTAAGTACGATAGACTTTCATAGTAGAATCAGGCACGCATGTAACAACGTTTTCATTCCTCAACGATGAAAATAGAAGAGATGCATGGATTTGTTCAGTACCTCGGAAAGATTGAACTTCTACCTCTTTATCAACTGTTTGCATCAACCACAAAAAAGATGTGATTCTTTATGACGACTAGAGGCAACCTGAATGGCACACATATGAAACTGTTTCTTAGGTACTGGTATCCTAAACTTTGGAACGACGTCGTGCCTCGTAAATTCCAAAATTAATGAAAAATATAGGCGTAATCCAAACTCTAGACGAGAGACCACAGAAAAACTAAGTTAAATAAGGAAAAAGAAGAAGAGGTATAAAATATGCAGACTATAATAAAGTATTTTAGTAGCTTTGTGGAAGAATTCCCTGCAAATTTAAGTCTGTGGAAATGGTTCTTTCAACTAAATGATGATTCTGTGTGGCTATACAAAATAAATTATGTTGTCAGTGAAACAGTAAGTTGATAGTGGCAAAAACGTAGTAAGTAGAATGGTGATTTTATAACAACCTAACTTCAAAAGCAGATTTAAAAAAGGGTGACATTCCTTTAAGTGATCTGAAAGATGTGCTTCTAATTCAATTGACAGAGTTTAGTTTGAAATCCTACAGTGTGTTGGTAGATGAACAGTGTGTATGTGGGTAGCAATTTAATGTAATAATTCACCAAATTTTTCTGTTTGCCAGCATAATATTGAACAATTACACGAAGTGTGTAAATGACACAGTATAACAATCGAAAAATTTTGGCCTGCCTTAGGTTATGACTAGAGTCCTGTGTTTGGTTACATTGAGTACAAGTTAGACGCACATGGATCATACTAGCTTCACTTGCTAAGGAAAGCTCTGATTCGTCTCCCCGCTCCGTACCGTGCGTTACATCTGCTTAGGCCTATTCGTATGGGGCAGTATAGACACTGAACAATGTGAATGCTACTCATGTACAAAATATACTGTCATGTGTATTTAATATAAACTAAACATTTATTCAAAAAGCCATCTTATGGACAACAGAAGATCATTGTCACAAGAAGTGAAACGCATTTAGATTCTAGATAGGCCTATTTTTTGTTTCGCAACAAATTGTTCACTCAAAAATTTGTCATTTTTCTCCTATTAACAGAATTTTGAATAGTTAAATTACACTTTTAAAATAAATAGATATATTTTATAAAGCGAAAATGAGTTTAGAAGTAAATAATATGATAATTCATTAAAAGGATTGAAATTTGAATATTCACAATTAAAAATGAGTTAATATTGAAATTAGTCAGATATATTAGGGCACTGATGTTTCAACTTTTGTTCATTTAGAAATGTTTGTATGTTGTTTTTGTCTCCATGTATTAGCGTCTCTAATGCCGGAATACTGAAATTAATTATGAATAGGCCTATACCCTACTTGTTTTACATGTGAACGTTGTAAACTGGACACACCCTGTGTATGTATGAATGTATAAATAAATAAATGAGGGGAAATTACAGTAACACAATAAATCACAGTAAATTCAAAATTAATTACGCTGACTACTTGCTTTACGAATCTCTATACATTACACTAGTGACTGTAAACATTTTAAGTGTTTTCAAAGAAAAATTTCTCCTTCTTTCGTAATGAAGTGCTCGCTACGAAATTTTCTATTTGAGCACTCATTTCCAACTGTCTAGCTTTGTTTTGTTTTGACATGTTCACTGAACAGCATACCTGAAGTGTGTACGCAGCGCTATACTCCGTACATACCCACACTGTTGCAAGTTCCTTGGAGACTTCAAGTAACCAAACGCAGGATTCCAGTTATTACCTATTTACTTTTTTAATCCATCAATCTAATCACTTATATTCAAGCTTAAGATGTTGTAAATTTCAAATTATTGTCTAATACAATTTTCTTTTAAAACCCATGATCATTGTTATCAGTATAATTATATAGTCCACGTAATTTCATAGGCCTAATGGTTGACTTCTGGTACATGCCTACTGATTTTTAAAACGTCAATTTTTTTTAAATAAATCAATTTATATTTTTATGCAAACCTAAGAAAGGAAGATGAACCATTATATTTTTTTAATGTCTTCATTTTATCGTGTACCATGTTATTGAGATTTATTAAATGAAGTCTGTAGTTTGATTACTAATAGCGTACACCACAAACGCACATAACACAAATACAGATTTTGTGTTTATATTCCCTAATAGTGGAATAAAATGTATACAGGTCATTAATCACTTTCATGTTTAAATCGTTCATAAGCTTTTTCAGTCACCGCGAAATCATTAAAAATTAAATTTTAAACATAGCCTATTTCGTAATTGTGTCGTCTGCTATGTTTTCTACAATCGGACCACTATATGCTGGAGTGGGGGCACTCGAATTGCATGCGGGATTGTTACAGGTCCAAAAAGTGAACAATGAATTGCATGCGGGGCTTTTTGAATACACACTTGAACTGCACGCGTGGACGACTTTCATAAGGGAAAGGTCGAATCCCCCGAAAGCAGAACGAAATTAATTTGAAGTAGACTCTCAAACGTAGAGGCCTACAGTAAGTACATGAACAAGTAAGCTGCGTCTCTTCAGTAATGCAACACGGCAAGGTGAGGAAAACAAACTACTTGTTTATAGTTCCAAATGGTATTTATTATAGTAAAAGTACCTATTGAAAACTGTTAATTATATTTAGATGCATTCAACTGAGGGAGATTCAGTCATATAGCCAATTGTTACTATCATAATGAGTCAACAATAATTAAGAAGTTATTTGTTACTGATGGTAAAAAATTTTGTTTTAAAAGATACTAATTAATAATATGGGAATGAGGACGTGTTGAGAGGAACAGAAACTCGTTGAAGGGAAATTGCCCTTAATAAAATGATGGTCTTACAAGACAGTGAAATAACACCATTTTAGTTTATCAAAAAGGTATTTATCAGCAGGGGGGTTTAACTCAAATGATAGATGTTGGATGCTCATAGATGTTCCTTAGTTTGCCGCATGTGGTAAGGACAGCGCTGGCTGTTTTCGATCACAGAGTTTGTAAAATTAGCAGTACAAAACTCTTTGGTTTCGAAAGTTCTTTGGTTATGAGTTTTGCCAATATGACAGTTTTAAACAGATATTATTAATATCCATTACTTACAGAATGTGTCAGTTTTATAACATTCGGATTATTATTAATATTACTGTATAGCCAATTTGCATTTTCATTAGAGGACAAAGTAGCCATATTAGTGTACTGTGTATGACCTATTAACCTCATTTGTTCAGTTGATCAATTGTTGGATGTTGGCATTCCTATTCTGTTTAAATCTTGTATAAATTATGGAATGGACGAACATGGCTGCTTAAGGAAGAAATTTGAACAGATCGAGTTAATTGAGAAGTTACTGGTGCTTTCCTGCAACAAGAAATAATTCGCAACGTTAAAGGTATGAAGCAAATACGTTTGAGATTACAAGACTTCATGTCATCTACACGGTTCAACTTTTCTTTCAACTTCACACGTTCAAGCAATATGGCGTACCTTGTAGATTAGTGATGGGTCCAACCGGCTCATAGGCGCGAGCTAGCTCGTTGGCTCGCGCTCCCAAGAGAGAGTCGTTCAAAAGAGTCAGTTCTTTCACTAGCTGGTTGATAGCACGAGAGACTACAGACAGCACCGGCTCCCCTCTGGGCGCATGCGCTCTGCTTTGTTGATGGGTGGGAGGGAAGAGTCAAATGTGTTTTCGCGCGGATTCTGACTAATTGGTATTTTTGTGCTTGTTTTGCTGTGTTTCTGTTATAATAGAAAGTTTTAGTATTTTTATGTTTGTTTGTTTTATTATGTATGCTTGCGTTTGTGGTGAAAACTTTGGGTACGGTATAGTAATTTAAATAATAGAAAGTTTTATTACCTGTTTTTTTGTTTTACTACGTTTGCTTACTATGCTTGCGTTTGTGGTGAAAATTTTGCGTAATTGAGATTTGTTTTATTTCACTTAGTGTTATGGTTCCACGCAGATTTTGTTTATATAATATAGTATAAATTATTGGCATTAGGCCTACATATTTTATGTTTCGTTTCGTAACATCGTGATTTAATTCTGGTGTTTGTGCAGTTAACTTTATGAGTTTATATTACATATTATGTATTAGGGCCTATAGGTAAGAGGCTCTAGACTAGTGAATTTTTATTATCCGATGCATTGAACATAATTACAATTTAAAAAATGATATAGATATGCGTGTGGAAAGAAGTGAGCTTCTGTATGGAGGCACGTGTTGTATAGGCTTAATAGGGCTATTGTATTTTATCGCGCACCGTACCATATCACCACAAAACTATAGACTAAGAAATCGTGTTGCGAATGATTAATTCTTTTACATGAACATTTTAAATCCGGCTTTGAAAACTACGGCGTCATTCCAAGGTACGTGCTGTATTTTGTTATTTTAGAAAATAAGCATATTCTAATATGCCTTTAATGACCATTATTCCTATTTTAACATTTACAGTATATATGACGTAAGTTCGATTACAGTAAACATAAACACTAAGATACTGTTAGTACCAAGAATTATTTCATTTGCCACTGCAAAATAGATTTAACTTTAAATATCACTAAATTTATTTCGCTATATGCAAACCTAATACCAAACACCTACTTCCCACAGCATTGCACTTCTGAAACATCTTTCTTCACTCTCTTCCACCAACAAATTGCAAGATTTAAATGCCCGGTAATAAAGCAAACTTTAGTGCGCATGCGCCAGCCAAGAGCCGGTGCTGTCCGTAGAGTCTCGTGTTGATAGCTCCTTCGTTCGCGAGCTGGCTGCCATCTCGTTCGTTCACGAGAAGCTAGACAGCTCGCGAACGACATCGTTCAAAGAGTTGGTTGCGTAACATATCGAAACTGTCAATAATAGTGTAATCTATGACATTAGGAATCAGAAGGATAATAGGGACAATCGTATTATGTTAAACAAAATAGATGAAAAAACAAAGCCTGCAACATAAACGTTATACAATGTTATACGTATATTTTTACACACACACACACACACACACACACACACACATCAGCTGATAGAAAGCCGCGTAATATTAGTTCCACATCCGTCCGCTACTGACGTATGGCGCGGGCTCACCTTCTCTGTCTTTCTCAAAAGTAACTGCAGATGTCACGTGATCATGCATTGAAAGCCATTGGCTATTCGAGAGCGGGAGTCGTGAGACTAGCTGTGAGCTGGTTGAGAGTCGCGAGCTGAAGGAGCTGGAAGTGCCTCGAGAACGACCAGCTCTCAACGAGCGAGCTAGCTCGTTACTAGCTCGAAGGACAGAGTCGTTCAAAAGAGTCAGTTCGTTCGCGAACGACCCATCACTATTGTAGATAGAAAATCTTAATGTATATTAATTCAACAAGCGCTTTAAACTTGATTCCTTCAATATTCTTCCCTGACTGCGTGCGTACGAGCATGAAAAACTGAACCGTGTAGATGCAGCTTAACTGCACCATCATGTTTTTTTTAATTTAAACTGAATTCCTCCATCATACCTTAAACGTTTATTAAACTGAGATCTGTAATTGTTTTAAGGGATAAACTTCAGAACGCGATTACCTTCCTTCTACCACTACCACATGATGAACTGACTTCTGTGTTGAATTACAACAGTGTATTAGGCCTAACTGCAATTACGCCAAGAGCTTTAAAGGTAAGCTAACAGAGTTAATATACACTTTGGGTATGAACGAAAATCTTATTTTTGTACATAGCTAAGTTAAGTTAGTCAGACATCTAAAAATTCGTGGGCAGAATCTGATATGACTAAATATGTTGTTCCCGGTTTAATTCTTTACAGTTGCGTTACCACAGGATGGCGGCGTACACTAGCTTGGTAACGTAATAGTAAAGAAGTGCCGTTCCCGAAAAGACATATTTTAGAAAATTTGACTTTACAGTTAACAGTAGTACCTTTACTCGAATAATTTTGATAAAATAAAAAGAGTTAAATTGCCGGAGATATTTATTATTTTTATAAACTCGTGGATAGAATTCTTCCAGGAACATTTCACAAACGTCGATTATACTGCAATTGTTCTATGAAATGTAGTGTTATTAATGCATTATATGATACTAGCCTCTGCTGGTTTGTTTCAGGTACGTAATAGAAAGACAAATGGCGGAGTTTTACACTGTGAATGTGCTGCAGTGTACTGACAGAAATCGGATAGTAATGAGAAGACCTGGTTATTCCTGTTTCCTGTGCCAAGTAATGCAGCACAGCTTAAAAGGTAAGCAATGCCGTTGGCATAAGCTCAATGCAAAGATATCCTTAGATATCTTCAGTAAATAGTCAGGGTTAGTAAACTGTAGTGATTTTTAAATTTAAGTGAGAATTTTTTGTCGAAATCAGATTTGTTTATTAAAATGAGTTTTTGCCTTCTTTTGTAATTCATTTAAACTTAATTTGTGCATTAGTTCCTACATAATTGTGTATTTTGTTAATGTGTTATTTTAAGTAATTAACAACATCGCTTCAAAAATAATTTACTATGTTTACACATAGGCCTCATTATTAATACATGAAGAGTTACAGCACTAATAACCTGCACTTAATGATAATAATAATTAGCTTGGATTTAGGCAAGGTATTATGCTCAGTTTGTCATTCATTAGAAAAATTGGAATAATAAGTTATTATTAAAGTAAGGCCTAAATAATTACAATTAAATTGTGAAAAGGAGCAGATAAAATAAGGTTTAATGTCTTAATGGTTATCACGATTGGTTTAAACATGCACTAAAACCAGACGTAAGTGCAAGTTTGAACCAATAAATTATTGAGATTTGCAATAAAATAATGAGTCTAGGAAATTGTATATTTAGTATGTAGAACTACATTTGTTTATAGATCTTTTGTTATATTATTAAGTTTTGTACTTGTGAACTATATCAATAAATCAATATGTCAATATGTCATTCTTTAGAAAAGAATTCAACTATTTAGAGAGATTAATATTTACAAATAAATTTATCAGAAGAGCTTAGCATTGTGTGTTTTCAGAATAAATACGTAGTCCATTTGGCATTGTGCAACTTTTACTTTGAATATTGTTATGAGCTACAACTGTTCATTTCAATCCTCAGCATCATACTGTGCTTTAATTAGGTGGTGATTCCGAAAGTAGGCTCTACTTAACCACCTGTACCATGCGTTCTGTTGCTCCTTAATTAGGATTTAGGAAAAGACATATGAGAAGCAAACTTTCAAAACCTGTCCATTTCTTCAGAAAATGCTAGAATTATATGTCTGTAATAAACAAAGATTTTTCTATGGTGAAATTTTATATGAAGTTATAGGAAGAAAAATATATTTCACCATAGAAAATATTTCATTCATTGCAGAGATGCAAGTTTTTGGCATCTGAATTGTATTTTCTAAAAATGGACATGTCAAGTTTCGCAAGTTTGCTACTCATATATATTACTAATAGTTTTAAGAAGCAGCAGAACAGTCATATGTAAAAACGTTTATATTTTTTTCTTCAGGAAGTTAATTTTTCATCTTAACCATGTTAGGGGTATATAATTTTAATCTGTGATTTAAGTAGCAACAATTATCTGATGTAAACAAATTGAAAATTATTTTATTTACATAATGATTAAATCATTAATTTAAATTAATACCAACCCTGGTTTGTGTATTTCTCGAAGATAATAATAGAATTTTGATTGTAACAGGTACCAAATGTGGGCAGCTGTGGCAGAAAATCCTCATCCTTACAGAAGGGCCTATATATGTGCAAGCCGTTTTCGCAGTAATCAGTATAACGGTGACTTCAGATACAACTTACTAAGAGGGGCCATTCCATCAAGAGATGCTTGGTATCCCACTCAGGACCTACGATCCACTTCATCACCAGCCTACTTACATTAACCTTTTTCACCACCTAACATAATTGCTTCATTCATTGCACTTCACTGTGGCATCAATTTGAACCTGCAGCTTTCTCAACTGGCGAGTTTTGGATGCACTATTTACGTATTTTTAGAGAATAAATGTGGCACAATACTCTAGCAATGGGGGCATAACCAGTCCAAAAACTGCCAGTATTGAAGCTCAAAATAAGGAAATTGAAATATCGACTTATCTCTAATAAATTACATTGTACTTTTTCAAATATAGTGGTGCTTTCAATTAGCTGTGCATGAGAACCTTAAAAGTACCACTTTTTTCTTTGTATGTATTTCTTAATGGTGCTTTTGTTGAAAGCCTAAGATTAATTATTATGGTATGCCTGTTGTAGATAAATTGTTTTCTTTGTATTCTTTTTCAGTGAGTGATTCATTCATTGTCTTTATCTTTTAACAAAAAATGTGTTTAATTTTGTTGACGAGTGTATGGTAATGGACTTCATTCATTCATTCATTCATTCATTATTATTATCATTATTATTGTTATCTCATTTCGTTTAAATGTCTTGATTTCTTCAGTTAATTGAAGGAAAATAAGGGGAATTCATCCATCTGAAAAAAAAAGTGGAGTACTTGACTTCTACATCATAAGCAATATAATTTTAGTAATATATAGGGCAATGATAAATTTAACGATCTTTAAGACCCTAAGTTAACATTACATAGTAATATAAATACAAATAATAATTACTAGTACAATGAGCATTTCAGTTGTGTCAGTTATAGGGCATAGGAGGGAGTCCAGTGGCAGCGATACGAATCTGCAGCTTCTGCAACTGGTGAGATTTGGGTGCATTATTTAGAAGTATTAGAGAGTAAATATGTTGATGTTTTCTAATGCCAGGCATTTGACAAAGTCATTTGACCTCTTGCACTCCAGTATTTTTCAAAATTATTGTCATGGTCAGCCACTGAAGCACAGATTTTGAGGTGTTCCAAATCCATTTCTTGGTTTGAGTAGTACAATGGACAGTTAGGAGACCGATATATTCCAATTCTATTCAGCAAAATAGTCCCCCAGTCGGATTTCCGGGCGGGACTACTTTAATGGTACAGAAGCAACTAAATTTCTTATAATGTAATGCTTGTCGTATAACATCAGCTAAGAAGAGAGTAAATATGGTACAATATTTTGTCTCTTCTCACTTTATAGATCTCTTGGATATGGAACAACAAGTTTTGATGGAGAAATCATTGCAATAAGTGAAAGTCTCAGGAATCTTCTATGCCACATCTAAATTTAAAAATACAGTTATATTGTCGGACTCCAAAGCAGCTATTCTATCAATAGTCTCTAAACACACACCTTCATCTCAAACAGCAGAAATAACTAAAATGCTCTCTCAATTAATATCACTCAATAAAAGAATTGTATTTCAATGGATACAATCCCATTGTGGAATCCTGGGAAACGAGAATGCTGATGCTTTAGCAAAGAAGGGCAGCACTGCTACTTACAGACCTGTTACTAAACCTACGTATTACTCTGTGAAAAGATCTATTAAATCTACATACTTAGACTTCAACAAACAAAATTTGATAACACAAGGTCAAGGGAAAAAATGGAACTCTCTGCATCATAATCCACAGTTAATTCCCGATTTACCACGAAAATCGTCTGTAGCTGCATTTAGATTGGCAACAGGCCATGACTGTCTTGCCAAACACCTGCATAGAATTGTAATATATCAGTCCCCTAACTACCCACTGCGCAACTCAAACCAAGAAATGGCTTCGGAACACCTTAAAATCTGTGCTTCAGTGGCTGGCTGGCCATGATAATATCTTCGAAAAATACTGGAGTGCAAGAGGTCAAATGACTTTATTGTCAAACCCCTGGCATTAGAATACAACAACATATTTTGAGCAATGGGGCCACAACATTCTCGGTATCAAAGCTCAAAATTAGGAAATGTTGCGAAGTATAGACTTATCTCTAATAAATTGTATTGCAATTTTTCTAATATGTTCAGTGTTTTGAATCAACTATACATCAGAGAATGAAAAATAATTTTTATTTGTATTTCTTAATGGTGTTTTTATTGAAAATCTAAGTTAATTTTATGTCTGTTTTAGATAAATAGTTTTCTTTGTATTCTTTAACAATGGTGATTATTGATTACTTAGATTTTTAATATCCATATATTAAACTAATGGCAGTTACTTTTAAAAATAGATGTTCAGCTCTGACGGTGTAAAACAAATAAAGTGGTGTTTTATAAATGTTTATGAACGTGCTTTGTACTATGTCACAGCAAAACATCTTATGACTATTTTCAAGCTAATGTTTGACATAAAAAAATTAAGAGCGAATTATAATTATATAACTGACCAATAATAACTTCGAAGCCAATATTCCAAAGTCAATCTTTGTTTTTATCTTCCAATACATGATACATAACATTATTTAAAAATAGTGCTTAAGGTGTTTTGGAGAGAAGTATCCTATCCTATCCTATTCGCATCCTGTATCTCAATTACATATTTTATCTAGAAGATGCAAAAACTTTTTATTAGTCAAATTTGATAAACTAATTTAATAAAAGGGTTAAATGACGGTGTTAAAAGAGGGAGTGTGTTAATGGTTTTCAGTTTCATGTTCAAACATTATATTTATATTCACATGTTAAAAAAAAATGTGATATAAATATTGTGGTTGAACATGTTATTTAAACTGATAAACCATTACACACTCCTTTGGGGATATGAAAAATACTAGTATGTGTTGGTATAATAGGTATCTGCAGTTCCGATCGGGCTTTAATGTTGGCATAACGGATACCTGTAATACCGATCGGGCCGTGTAACATGGGATGTAGTTCCGCATTCTGCCGCTATGTGTAACGAGATGTAGTTCCGATGTTTTGCCGCCAAGTGTCTCGATGTCGCGTCAATAGCGTGTCGAAGGTAATGCATTGAGTTGGGAGTCTTTCTATTTATTTGTCTATGTTTATCAGTATCTGCCCAAAGTTCAACGAAGCAAAATACGAGGCGCATCCAGAAAGTAAGTTTCCCTATTAAAAAAAGAGAACACACTTTCAGGAAAACATTTATTGGCAACAGGTACAGCAATGTTTCAGCTATTTTTCAACATAGCTACCATCAGAATTGAGACACTTGTCGTATCGTGGGATCAACTTTTGTATCCCTCTGTAGTAGAACTCTGACGCCTGTGAATGGAATCAGCGTGTGACAGACGTCTTCAGCTCTTCGTCGTTGCCAAAACGCTCACCGGAGGGCAGGAATTTCTTAAGGTGCAAGAAAACGTGAAAATCGCTGGGAGCAAGATCAGGACTGTAGGGTGAATGATCAAACAACTCCCAGCCGAATTCCGTCAAAACAGCTGCTGTGCGCCGAGCCGTGTGTGGACAAGCATTGTCATGGAGGAGCACAACACCTGCAGTAAGCATTCCACGCCTCTTGTTTTGAATGGCACGTCGCAATTTTCGCAGTGTTTCACAGTAACGGTCAGGCGTTCATTGTTTCACCTCTTGGAAGGAAGTCAATGAGCAGAATGCCCTTCCTGTCCCAGAACACCGTGCACATCACTTTCCGTACCGACAGCGTCTGTTTGAATTTCGTCCTGCCCGGAGATTCACTATGCCGCCAATGCATTGACTGCTGCTTGGTTTCCCGGGGTGAAGTGCGAAATCCAAGTCTCATCGCCCGTGACGATCCTGTCGAGGAACTCGTCGCCGTCATCGTGATACCGTTGCAGAAATATCAGTGCTGCTCCTACACGTTGCATTTTGTGTTCGGGTGTCACGTTTTTCGGCACCCACCTGGCACACACTTTTTTTGAACAGCAGGTGCTTAGTGACAATCTCATGCAACAAGGATCGCGATATCTGCGGAAAATGGCTGCTCAGTTCCGTAATCGTGAAGCGACGGTTCTCCATGATGCACTGCCGCACCAGCTCAACACGATCATCATTGATGAGGGACGGTCGCCCACTGCGCTCTTCATCATGGACACTTTGACGACCTTCGGAATACTGCCTAAACCAGCGACGCATCATCTGCTTACTCATGATGTTCGGCCCATAGACCTGACAGAGCTGCCGATGAATTTCAATTGGCGTAATGCTTTGTGCATTAAAGAACTTTATCACCGACCGAACCTCGCAGGCGGCGGGAGAAGGAATAAGAGCTTGAATTTCGGACCACTGCTGCCACGCTACTGGCACCAGGCGGGACCTGTCCGGCTGGCATATGATTGATACGTCATAGATATGTTACGCATGCGCAATTGACACGGCTAATTACTTTTACTTTCAAGGGGAAAAAATCGGGAAACTTACTTTCTGGATGCGCCTCGTATATACAGCTTTTCTTTAACCATATGAACCGAGTCCTCCTCGTCTTCAATGCGTACATTGCACTGTATAAAATGCTTTCGGATTCAGGCTTGAAACGACAAAAAGCAGTCGAATACAAAGTGCAATTACCATTATAATGATGGAATCACAAAACTGTGAAATAACGACATTATATACCAATATATATCATATATATATATATATATATAGTCCACACCTGTGGAATAACTGCTAACGCGTCTGGCCGCGAAACCAGGTGGCCCGGGTTCGATTCCCGGTCGGGGCAAGTTATCTGGTTGAGGGTTTTTCCGGGGTATTCCCTCAACCCAGTTTGAGCAAATGCTGGGTAACTTTCGGTGTTGGACCCTGGACTCATTTTACCGACAGTATCACCTTCAGCTCATTCAGACGCTAAATAACCTGAGATGTTGATACTGCGTCGTAAAATAACCTACTAATTGTATCATTCGCGGTCACCATGCTGGTCATTACATTCTATAAAACTCTGTCTAGACCGACAATTATTTTCTAATCCTTGGCATGACGTTATTCGGGAATATTTATGGCGCTAGAAGAATGTGAATGAGAATTCTCAGGGAAAAATTAATGAACATTTCCTGCCTATAAATTTCCTTGCAGATTTATGAGAAATACACGACCTCTGAGGATGAATAAAGAAGTATTGAAAGAAATGATGTTACGAAATGGACAATAAGTTCCAATTACACACTGTACGCCTTTCAGAATAACCGATTTTCTTTGCTATGGCACAAATTATATTACTGTTTACGGTTTATTTTATCAACAGTAATATCATTATACATAGTTTTAATTTATCTAGAGAAAATCAAAACTATAGTGGGATTTAATTGACTATTACACAATTAGAAGAAAGTATATAAAGATTAGAAAAAATATAATACTCTAGTGCAATAAAATATTACTTTACTTACTAAAATTCTATTTCACTAATGTTAGCTTCACCAAAACGTTTGAACGGAACAGCCATTTTCAGTTGACTATCTATACGGTAAACAAATGACGGTCGCAAAGCATGTTTCATAATACCGGAAAGAATCTGCAGTTTGAAATGTTGGCAAACAAAGAAACAAAATGATGGGAAGGTGATAAACACGGAATAAATTATATAAAGATTATAAGAATTGAAGTACTCTAATACGATAAAATAGATATTAATTGACTTAATACAATTCTATTTCACTAATGTTACCTTCACCAAAACGTTTGAACGGAGCCGCCATTTTCAGTCGACTATCTATGCGGGAAATAAATGACGATCGCAAAGCATAAAGAATTTTCAGTTTGAATGTTGGAAAACAAAGAAACAAATGCTAGGGAAGTGATAAAAACAAACAAATGCTAGGGACGTGATAAAAATAAACAAATGCTAGAAAAATAATAAAATTGTAGCGATAAGCTGTCATGATTGATTGAAAGACGTTCTTTCGTATCGTTTTATCGGTCAAAAGTAGTATGATGTAGTGAAAGCGTAATGGTCTCTAAAATAATTTACTGTTAGATGGCCAACGAACACAGGCAAATATATAGTAGGTGGGAAAAATGATCAATTCCAAGCAATTGATAGAAAGAGATCTTGAGTGCACCCTTTACAAGCTTTAATTTCAGACAACAATGGTGAATAAGGAAGACAAAAACGACCATATACACGCAAAGACTTATTGGAGACATATAGGCCTACAGTATGTATTGACTTACTTCCTGGAGCTACATATGTCTGAATTGGATGATTGTCCATACACCTAGACTCACCTCCTAGACATATAATTCACCAAGAAGTCGGAAGAGGTAATTGAAATCAATTATTTTTCGCAGTGAAATGCGATCAATCAAATAATATTTCTTCATGGTTATAAGTACAGTCTGGGTTATGTTTAATATAAAAATGAGAAATATGTACATAAATATGTAGCTAAATATTGAAAAATATGTAGATAAATATCTAATAAATAGAAAATATGCACCTTAAAATGTAAACTTTATTAGATTTATTTTTGCACACTTACAAATAATTACAGGTGCACATGTGATTGAACCCCATCTATATATTTAATTTTAACTGTGGCGGAAAATTTTATGAAAAGTATACATCCTGTGAAGTTGTGTGATGTCTCTATCGAAAGCTAATAATCAGGGAACGGATTTATATGGACTAAAAATATATGAAATATGTAAATATATATGTAGTTATTTTTACCAAAATATGGAATTAAATATGGATTTTTACCAAAATATGGAATTAAATATGGACTTAAAATTATAAAAAAATGACTATGTACGTTAAATATTGGTACATTTT
The DNA here is from genome assembly GCF_040183065.1 of Periplaneta americana. NCBI lineage: Eukaryota > Metazoa > Arthropoda > Insecta > Blattodea > Blattidae > Periplaneta > Periplaneta americana. The sequence goes on from NC_091131.1 coordinate 162,789,157, forward strand.
AATCAAACTAAACAAAAAATATAATGGACGTACCTTATCTTCCAATGTAGTTTCAACAAAACACAATTTTTATTGTCTGTTACCATAACAATAGGTTACAAACATTTCTTTCAAGTGCTGAAAAGTGAATCTTCTTCTATTGTCTCTGAGGATAGATTTATACTGACTAAAAGAGCGTTCGACGTCACAAGAAGTAACTGGTACATAATTCAATTTCACAATGTCTGCTGGGGATAAGTCCAAGTTAATCTTCACTGTTGATTCACCACTCATCACAGCAACAACCTTTTGTAGTTCTTCATATCCAGGGTTTTTTGAAAGTACAGTGTCCACCTTAGCTCTTACTGCATCTGCAACTTTACCTCTACCACGATTCAGTTGTTCCACAGTACTATTTATAATTTCAAAACTTTCAGATAGTGAAAGGTGCCTATTTTGGAGACTTTTGAGCGTTTTTATGATGCATGAAAATGTATGCTGAATGTGAGCTAAGTCATTCTTCACACTTATGTCACAGGTAACTGTTTTCGCAGTATCAATTGAGACTGCATCTTCAGAGTCCAATGCAAGGAGAACATTGTTAATAGAGTCTATATGTTCGGCATAATATTCAACTGCTTCTAGCCATGTATCCCATCTAGTTAAAATTGGCTTTGGTGGCAATGGAATTTCAGGGTACATTTCTTTCAACACGTTAACTCTACTGGGAGCTTTGAGAAATACTTTTTTCACTGATGAAATCAACAAATCTACTTTAGGGAAATTGTCTCTGACCACTTCTGCCACACGATGAAATGCATGCGCCACACAAGTAAAATGAGTCAATTTAGGATATACAACAGATAATGCTTGTCCAGCTTTGACCATATAAGGGCCAGCATCGCTAATAAAGAATAACACATTATCGTACATAATACCCTTTGGCCACAGGATACCCATAGCTTCGTTGAACAGTTTAACTATAGTTTTGTTATTGCACTTTTCTAGAACATCACAATGTAAAAGAATTCGTTCAGAATATTGTTCACTTAACAAACCGATAACTACATTACCAACAAGTCTACCTTCTTTGTCGGGAGTCTCATCAATGGAAACCCAAATTGAACTATCTTTAATTTCATCTCTTATCTTCTGTATTGTCTCATCGTAGATGGATGGAGCATACGTCTTCCTAAGTGTTGACTCATCCGGGATTGTATGTTGAGTATATTTTTCAAGGAATTCCCTGAAGACCTTATTCTTTAGTTTGTAGAGAGGAATATCAGCAGAGATGAGAGAACGGCACAGGTCGATGTTAAACTCAGATCTTACATTCGATGTTGTTGGTTGTGTTAAAAACAATTGTCTCTGCTTGGAATTTAGTTGTTTGTTGGCCTGATGTTTACTAGTTGTAATGTGTTGTTGCACCAGGAACTTTTGTGTAGATGATACTGCACAAATTACAAAATAATATTTTATTGTCAGTTGATAAACCATCTTCTTTAAATTCTGAAATGTAACTTGTTAGTTTTGATTTTAAATTGACTGAATGACGTACTTTTGGCATATTTACCGTCTTTATAGTATGATTTACAAAACTGAACCTATGTGTACTCTGACTGGCATTTAACTGTTGAGCTGCACAACTGAAGTCTGTTAAAAATTTTAAATTAAATTAATACAGTTTTGTAACTTACTTTCCCATTGTTGATAGGACTGCTAATTTTCAAATAACTCTGATGTTAAAGGGATTACTGAACATGTGTTTAAATCTCTATTGTTGAAATGTATTTTTAAAAGTTAATGGAATTTTGTTTTGTTTTATTGTTAAACCTAATATAATATGGACTGTTTTATATGAAATATGGAAAATATATGGAAATTAACGAAAATATGTACTAAACTCTAAAATATGGAAAAATATGGAAAATAAAAGTAGGATTTTTCAACCCTACACATTGTGAAACATAAAGATAATGCAAAATATAAATTATATTAGCTTTATAAGTAAATATGTATTTACATATAAATCCTTTCCCTGCTAATAATATTAATATTGCGGGAAAATCTAAATTGTTTGTAGCGAAGTTCATAAAAAGCTTTACATTTAAAAAATATGTACAACCGTCACAGTAAAGCGTAGGCCTATACCAGGATATCTTGCAATTCGTTTCGTAGTGTTGTGCAGGGGGCCGTGGTTCAAGTAAGTTAATTTATCTTCATTTGAGTTATTAATACAGCTTTTTGAGTTTTTTTGAAGGTCATGAATGGTGTCAGTAATGTGGGGCTTTGTGTATAGGAAAGGCTACGTTTCAAATAATGAAATTTCAAACATCGTGTTTCCTTAAAACGTTCACAAATTGTAGTTATCGAAGCCTTCTGTACATGCGAGGTGTTGACGTCACAATATCATGCTTTTCGAGACCTCGATACCGTATTTGTTTGTTCACCTTTCAACTGTCACGTATTTTTTCGTGCTTCAATATAGTGCGTGTGTTTTTATCTGGCATTAATTAAAAGTAATAGTGTTGTTACGTTGTGAATTTAGTCTGTTCTCCTTTATTAGTTCATTATTATGAGTGTAGCTGGTCGACCAAGAAAATGTGGTAGAAATGCAGTGCATTAAGAACTCATAAACGAGTATGTAGAAAATGATGTTTGTAACAACGTGTCAAGAATTGAAATTAGGCATGAAGACAGTACCACATATTACGATGTAAACAGCAGCAAAAACGTATACATACGACATCTTGCAGTTTATTTCGTAGTGTTGTGCAGAGAGCAGTGGTTCACGTAATGTACTTCATCTTCATTTGAGTTATTAATACAGCTGTGTTAGGTTTTTTGAAGGTCATGAATAGTGTCAGTGATGTGGGACTTTGTGTATAGGAATTTTATTGTGATTTTCAATCTCTGTCAAGGAGCAGTTGCTGGTACAAGCCACTAGTTTAATTATTATTTGTAAGCCCAATTAATAATTAAATATTATTTCACATTTTCTGCGGTCATCGATGTCTCGTCAACAACAACCCATACGTAGAAACGACCAAGTCCAGCTCTAATCGCTTCCATTGTGTCAGTGTAGCAGGAGTTCAAATAATTTTTCCGGAGTGTTGCTTCATCTGGAATAGGCTATTGCAGTTGCAGTATTTGCTTGAAATTTTGGTACTATACATTTTTATCCCGAGATTTTTGCAGCAACCATTGCCATGCATAATTCTTTATTAAATTCACGCTAGAAGACGAAAATATTTCCAGCATCACTTGTGTAAGAACATGTTTTTTCGACGAAGCATGTTTTTATTTCTCACTTGATGTTCAGTTTTTAAATGCTGTTTTAATTGTGACTTCATGGAGCATCCAATGCGTTTGTCACACACTTCGAACGGGACGATTTTACCATCACTAGTAAAGCCATCGTCAATTGAAATCTAATCTTTTAACTTGGATGCGACTGGCGCCATAGCAGTAGACTATTAAGGGTACGTTTACCCTGCAGCCTCGCTGCTAGCACATCGCACATGGATGTCTGGCGATGATGAAACAAACTAGTGGTCTTTATGGGTGCATTTATCCTGCAGCAGCGATGCTTACCCGGCTGCTCGCCGCTATCCTAGCCACAACGATGATCACAAACATGTTTGATTTTCTAGTCTCCACCATCGCCAGGCATCTTGAAACCTGCGCTGTGATTGGGTATTTCAAGGAGCCTTTCTCCACTCTTTATTTACTGCACTATTCATTTCCCGTGTTAGCAAAAGAAAATTCAATTTAACAACTAGTAAATTACTACAGGGACATCATTTTATTTTTACTAACATTTTTAATATTAACTTGCCTTTACCTCTGGATCAACGCCGTTTGCTACCCCTTCCACTACTGGAGTTCGCTGATACTGATGTAATATACAAACAAATTACTTTGCTAGGTATAGGAGGGAAAAAAAGAAGTTAATCCATTTACGTAAACTAGGAAATATTGCGCTTTTGAGTTTGATAATTTTCATTAGGTTTCTGTTTAATCAAAATACAGCACAGTATTAACAATGCGTGTTTTTACTCATGAACTGAGCTATCCATGTTGACATATTCATTATGCAGTGTATATTATACAGTCTACAGCACACTAGCGTCCAATATAGAGAATGAAGTTAAATTGAAAAGTAATCATAATATGGATATTTATTTTTTTTTAAACATTTTTTAAAATGGTGGCCGTTCATTTCGATACAGGCTTCAGTTCTAATGTGCATATTATCGCACTATAGATTATTGTACCTAATACCAATTACCAGTTTCGTCCTCCGTACTAGTAACTCATGTTGAAATAATTCTGTACCTACTCTATAAAAAAGACCTTACGTACTGTAAATTCAATCTTCACTTCTGCCCGACCCGAAAAGATAAAATTACTCAGACATGCTATCTACTGTCCGTCCAAGTGGTTTTGTCGCAGGGCCGTAGAAAGGGAGGAAATAACGTGACAGTTAATTACTTTTATTTAAGTTATTTTAAACAGTTGTATAATATTACGTAGACGTCCAGTTCCTAACAAAAATTGATGTTCTCAGAAAAGAACAAAGACAGCCCAGCCACTAGCTGGCGAATAAAAGCTGGTAGGGGAAACCGGGATACGACGTAGGCAAATGGACGACAGTACCTGTGCGAAAATGGTTCAATATTGAAAGCTCTTTCGTCACTGGAAAACGCGAACAAATTTTTGAAACGTACTGTTTACTATGACCGTAAGGCTACTATGACAGTATAAGAGGTCTTGGATCTGTGTGGAGGACGGTTGAACTTCATTAGTAGAAGGGGTGGGAGTGAAGTACATTCAAAAACTCAGATACAATAAAAATTGAAGTAAAAATAAAATGATGTCCCTGTATAATCCACTAGCATATGTAGTAATAGGGAAAAAATGGTTAGGTTTTTCCCTTTGGGTATAAGGTATGAAAACCCAGATTATAAAATAACAATGTGTAATTCGAAAACAGGGAAGAGAATGTTGGGCATACTTAGATATCAATAAAGCAATGGAAGGTTAACGGTTAACATTATTATCATCAATCACAAAGATATGGAAGCAATGGAAGATAATGCATACAAATTAATAAAATGTATATAAATATAGAGTAACAAACAAAAGACTTTTCATTCATTCATTCATTCATGGGTAGGTCTTTCATTGTAAACCTTACATTCTCCAATCTTTGCTATTATTCATCTTCCTATTGTAGTCTTCGCTTATGATCCATGTATTTTAATGTCGTCTATCATCTGATATCTTCTTCTGCCACGAACTCTTCTCCCGTTCACCATTCCTTCCAGTGCATCCTTCAGTAGGCAGTTTCTTCTCAGCCAGTGACCAAGCCATTTCCTGTTTCTCTTTCTGATCAGTTTCAATATTATTCTTTCTTCACCCACTGTTTCCAACACAGCTTCATTTCTTTTTCTATCTATCCGTTTCACATGTTCCATTCTTCTCTATATCCACATTTCAAATGTTTCTAGTTGCTTCTCTTCATTTCGTTATAATGTCCATGTTTCTGCCCTATACAATTCTACACTCCACACAAAGCACTTCACTAGTCTCTTCGTTCTTTTTTCAAATGTCCGCAGAAGATACTAATTTTTTCTACCTAGCTTTCTTTGCTATTCCTATCCTCCTTTGACTTCCAGGCAGCAGCTAATTTTACTGTTTACAGTACACCCCAAGTATTTGAAGCTGTCCACTTGTTCTACTGCCTCGTTCAGAATTCTCATGTTTACGTACTTTATTTTTCTTTCGACAACCATGGTTTTCGTCTTGTTTACATTTATCTTCATCCTATACTGCTCACAGTTGTCATTTAGCTCCATTAGTATCATCTCCTCTTCTGCTAACAACGTCATATCATCATAATGTTTACTTGTATCAAACTTTAAAATATCAGTCTTTATGACTTATCGTACAATATACATAAAAACAAGTTATATTTAATAACATTTCTTCTAAATTTATTTATAAGTTCAAACGTTTTCGTACTTCTACTAACAACGTCATATCATTATAATATATGCTTCTATCAAACTTTAAAATATCAGTCTTTATGACTTCCCATCTATATATAAAAAGCAAGTTATATTTTATAACATTTCTTCTAAATTTATTTATAACTTCAAACGTTTTCGCACTTCTGCTAACAATGTCATATCATTATAATATATGCTTCTATCAAACTTTAAAATATCAGTCTTTATGACTTCCCATACAATATATATAAAAAAACAAGTTATATTTTATAACATTTCTTCTAAATTTATTTCTAAGTTCAAACGTTTTCGCTTTTCTGGGGGATCATCAGGCAATATATAACAATATACGCAGCATCAATTTTTTTATTTTTATTGGGTTATTTTACGACGCTGTATCAACATCTAGGTTATTTAGCGTCTGAATGATATGAAGGTGATAATGCCGGTGAAATGAGTCCGGTGTCCAGCACCGAAAGTTACCCAGCATTCGCTCGTATTGGATTGAGGGAAAACCCCGGAAAAAACCTCAACCAGGTAACTTTCCCCGACCGGGATTCGAACCCGGGCCACCTGGTTTCTCAGCCAGACGCGCTGACCGTTACTCCACAGGTGTGGACCGCAGCATCAACTCTAATAAGACTGTAGATATTAAATTTTCTTTTAACAGAAATATTACTGACTTGTCTTCCTCAGTTAAATTCCTAGGCATTCACCTCGAAGCCGGTCTGGGTTGGAGTACACACATAGAATATCTTGTTAATAAAATTAATAAAGGAATTTTCATGTTACGAATCCTCAGACAAACATTATGTTATAATTCTTTACTTACGGTTTATTATGCTCATATTTACAGTCACTTAAGTTACGGGACTCTTTTGTGGGGCAACCATACTTCGGTTTCTAAGTTGTTTATTCTTCAAAAGAGAGCAGTGAGAATTATTTGTGGTGTCTCTTCTAGAACTCATTGTAAACCACTTTTTGTACAACTAGGAATACTTTCGTTGCCGTCAATGTTTATTCTCGATTTCCTTCTGTATGTTAAGCGTAATGTGCATAATCTTCCTACTTGTTCATCATTCTACCCGTTCCAGACTTGACATATATTTCACCAAGTACAAATATAGTACTACGAGCAATAGTTTTATTTCCATATCTTATAAGCTTTATAATTCTTTACCATTGCATATAAGAAACACGTCATATTTTACTTTCAGAAGGATGGTGAGAAGGACTTTGATGGCAAATCCAATCTACAGTGTTAATGATTTTAGCAGTATTACATTTTAGATACAATTTGTTTTAACCTCATGTAATTGACAAATCTGTACATTTTAACCTGATTCTATACTATTTATGTTAAAACTTTTAACCTGTTTTTGTGATTATCTAGTGATTGTATATTTATTTTTTATTTTATTTTTACATTTATTCATTTTGTAGTAGCCATGTATTATATGTATCTACTCTGACGTTGTCTATGGCTGTAAATCGCTGAATGACATTAAATTCATCTATCTATCTATTAAATATAACATATTAACATTATGTGCTTGTGAAAATGTGTATTATACAACTGTGAATTCCAAGATAAACTTAAGAATGGCTTATTGTCATCATACCATCAATTACATGTTAAAAGTGACTTGCCTATGTGTAAGATAATATTGCATTGAAATGTCAATGAGAATTAATTTTATTAAAATACGCAGATGCTAGAGCAGTGCATATTCGGCAATACTAAAGGTTCGTTCCAACAAGCGGTTCATGGATCAGTTCATGTACGGTTCCTGTACCATCTTATGCGCATGCGCTAGTTGAGCATCTGCTATGGGATTGAAACTGGACTGGACGCTGTTGGAACGCTTTCGCGGATCGTTATGTACTAAATCCAGAGATGCTATAACTGTGATCATCTTTGCTAAGAACGGGATGCTTAATTCTAATTAAATTCGCAGCTAATTCTAATTGCAGAAAATAGAATTTCGATAATTTTCTAAAAAAAAAAGATGACAAAAAATATGGAAGGCAAGAATTCCGATAATTCAACGTCGTGTACTGGTGGACTCTCATCCCATTTCTGTAGACATGTCTTCCAAAAAGGGGGTGCCTGTATTTTTATCAGAGAGGATCTATTATTTAGTAAAATTGATATATCTGATTTTTGCCTTGAACAAGATATTGAAATCTGTGGAATACAAATTGGTTATGAGATATCAAATTTAATTATCTTATGTGTTTATAGGGCGCCAATGGGAGATTATAAGAAATTTACAACTAACTTAGATTCATTATTGAAAAGACTTTATAAACCACATACCGAATTTGTAATCTGTGGTGACATAAACATAGATTATCTATCAGAAAGCTCACGTAAAAGAAAATTAAACTCACTTTTTGAAACTTATAATCTTAGTCACACAGTAAGTTTTCCAACCAGAACACAAGCTGGAAGTAGTACTGCCATTGATAATATATTTATAGATAAAAGTAGATTGAATTCCTATTCAACAGTACCATTAGTCAATGGCCTGTCTGATCACGATGCACAAATTCTAAGTGTTTTCAATATGAGTGAAAAATTCCAAAGTGTTAATCTAAAAATAAAAAAAAGGATTATAAATGCTGAATCTCTTCATCATTTAAATACATGTCTACAAAATGAATCTTGGGAAAATGTATATAGTACCGATACCATTGATATTAATACTAAATTTAATGCATTTTTCACTACATTTACGAATTATTTCAATGAATGTTTTCCAGTCAAGGTGGTGAAAAAATGTATAAGTAAAAACACATGGATAACTCAGGGAATTAAAATATCATGTGCTAGAAAAAGGAATCTATATTTAATGAGCAGGAATAGTGATGATCCTCATGTTCTTAATTACTACAAGAATTACTGTAAAACTTTGACAAAAGTTATAAAAGATGCAAAGAAAATGTATCTGAATGAAAAAATACAAAATTCAGATAATAAGATTAAAACTATTTGGGATATTATTAAAAATGAAACTAATCGATATTCAAAGAGTGAAAATATTACTTGCATTAAAATCAATGATAGTAAAATAGATAACCCAAAATCAATTGCAAATCATTTTAACGACTTCTATATAAATATTATTCAGAACTTAAACATTCAAGATTGTGCAGAAGATGCTGCACTTGGTTACCTAACTGATGCATTTAACACTGAGTTTTTAGGTCTCAAATTTATTCCCACTACCTTAGCAGAAATCATGCATGTGATAAAACAACTAAAAACAAAATATTCCTCTGGATATGATGAAATTCCAAGTAAAGTTCTGAAAGCTTGTTCTGAAATATTATCCCCTCCGTTAAGCTATCTATGCAATTTGTCAATGCAATGTGGTATTTTTCCAGAAAGACTCAAATATTCAATAGTAAAACCAATATACAAAAAGGGAGATAAATGTACTATTGCTAATTACAGACCCATATCATTATTAACAACATTTTCAAAAGTGTTTGAGAAAGTTATGTATAATAGATTATATCATTACCTGGAGTCCAACAATATATTAGTTTTAGAACAGTTTGGATTTAGAAAACAAAAATCGACAGAGAATGCTGCTTTTAGTTTGGTGGATGAAATACTAAATTCATTAAATTCGAAACTACATGTAGGTGGGATTTTTTGTGACTTGGCTAAAGCATTTGATTGTGTAGACCATAGTATATTAGTAAAAAAATTGAAGTTTTATGGCATTAAAGATGAGATGTTGGGTTGGTTTACATCGTACTTATAAAATAGAAAACAAAAAGTAGAAATAAATGTACCAAATAGTCATAAAGTTACTTATTCAGAATTTAGAAATATTAAACATGGTGTTCCGCAGGGGTCAATTTTAGGTCCATTGTTGTTTCTAGTTTATATTAATGATTTAGCCTTGACCATAAACAATTCATCCCATGTAATTTTATTTGCAGATGATACAAGTGTAATTATTTCAAGCAAACAATACGATCATTTTATAAACACTTCTAATACAGTGCTGAATCTAATGAATGAATGGTTCCATGCAAATAAACTAGCACTTAATGTTGACAAAACCAGTGCAGTCAAATTTAGTACACATAATAGTGCTCAGGTTTCCTACAGTATTCGATTAAATGGAACTCATCTCAAAGAATCTATAAGCACAAAGTTTCTTGGTTTAGAATTGGATAATCACTTGAACTGGAAAACGCATATAGAATGTATTACTCGTAAATTGAGCTCTGCCTGTTATGCATTAAGATCCTTATCTACTATTGGTGATATAAACTTACTTAAAATGTCATACTTTGCATATTTTCACTCTGTAATGAAATATGGATTAATACTCTGGGGTAACTCGTCTGAAGCTAAACACGTTTTTGTTTTACAAAAGAAAGCTATAAGAATAATGGCCGGTGTGCATAAAAGGACCTCATGTAAAAATATTTTCCGAAACTTAGAAATCTTGACTTTACCTTGTGAATACATTCTTTCCCTAATGATGCTGTATATTAAGAACCAAGATAAATTCAGTACTAATGAAGACATTCATCATTTTAATACAAGACATAAATCAGATCTTCATCTACCCTCTGTTAGTCTAAGCTGTTTTAAAAAAGGAGTTCGCTATTCATGTATAACAGTCTTCAATGCACTGCCTAATTATCTTAAAGATTTGAAGAACAACGAGAAAAGGTTCAGAAAAGAATTAACCAAATTTCTACATACTCATACCTTCTACACAATTGATGAATTGTTTATGCTTGTGAATTGAATTATTCTACTTAAATGACATGTACAATTTTATATAGCTCAACTAAAATATGTTTTATATTGACTTAATCTGTTTACTATGTATTGTATTTTTTGTTTAGCATAACTGATGAATTGTATGTACTGTAAATTGAATAGTATACTGTATAGGTCAACTGATGAATTGTTTAAGCTTATAAATTGAATTAATCTACTTCTAATGAATTGTATAGCTTAACGAAAATAAGTTTGTAAATTGAACTAATTTGATTGTATATGTTTGTATAGTTTGGCTGATGAATTGTATATGTTCTTAAATGATTACTAGTCAGTGTAGCTCTACTGATGAATTGTATACAGACCTACTGTAAATTGAATGGTAATATGTATAGCTCAACTGATGAATTGTTTATGATTATAAATTGAATTAATCTACTTGATATTAATTGCACAAATTTGTATAGCTTAATGAAAGTATGCTACTTTGTATTGTATATATTTGTATAGATTTGGCCGATGAATTGTATATGCTTTAAATTGAATAGTAATCTATATAGCTCTACTGATAAATTGTTTGTGTTTGTAATTTGAAGTAGTTTGCATGATATGTATTATCAATTTCTGTATATCACAACTGGTTGAATTGTTTATGCCTTAAATTTAATTAAATTGTTTTGTATTATAATATAGCTCAACTTAAGAATGATCGTTTGCGTTTGTAAATTTAATAATCTGATTGGCTATGTATTGTATACTTTTAGTAGAGCCATCGATGTTGGTCAGTCGACAGACTCGCTGGGCTGCTGATCCGGAGCTGCGTTCGGGCTTGGGTTGGACCCCCCTTTGGACTTTGGTTTCTTCGGAGGTTTTCCCCAGCCGTGGGACTGAAGCCGGATGGTCTATGGCGAGTCCTTGACATCAACCCCTTTGATTTGATTACCCCCTTTGATTTGATTACCTGGTTGGGTTTTTCCGAGGTTTCCCCCACCGAAAAGGCAAATGCCGGGTAATATTTTGGCGAATCCTCGGACCTCATCTCATCTCACTACATCTCGCCAAAATGTAAAAAAATGTAAAAAAATGTAAAAAAATGTAAAAAAATTGTACAAAATTGTAAAAATTGTAGAAAATTACTAAATTGTAAAACTATAAAAATTTGTAAAAATTGTAATTGTAATATTGTAAAATGTTGACATGTTCCACATCTTAAAGCTTCATTGCTCATGTAAGATCTATGGAATAAAATAAATGAATGAATGAATGAATGAAGTTATTTTTTAATTATAAATGTATGTACGTCATTTATTATATTTTTAATCGAAGCTGCATGTTGAAATTGTAATTACCTGTTTCAATACCCAAATAATTTCCATTCCCTTTCTTTTTGGCGAAAATTTAAATTAAATCTCCAGTTTTATTCTTCGTCTGCACTGTCACTTTTCATCTTTAACCTCAATGATGTGAACAGTCGATCATGTCTTTCTTCAGTATCCAGGAGACGTTGGTGAGCTTATGCGCATGGGCGTCTTGCGTACTCTTCCGCACATGCCTCAATCCGCGGACTATTTTTGACCGCTCCGAACCCGTGTCAAAAGCTTGTTGGAACGCCCGACTGCAGTACATGTTTCCGGTTCAGGACTGGTTCGGATTGTGTTGGAACGCTTTTTTTGTACTGCGCATGCTCACAATGGTTACGGACGGTTCCTGACTGTTGTTGGAACGAACCTTAAAACAATCGAATATAAACACGCTAGTAGATATCATCGCATCACAACCTTTATTATTTTTTAAGTACAGACAAACAAGGCGGATAACATAAAATCTTGCAATATTAACTGCCACAATATCCATAACTTTTACAGATATCAGAATTGAGCATATGGACGTATTCACCATACTACCAATCAATTTACAACGTCATCTTATCTTCTTACGACAAACCTAAGTTCTAACTTAAATGAGACATTGCAACGTGTTCATAATGTATGTATAAGATTCGTCTGTAATATTCGGAAATTTGACCATGTAACACCGTCTCTTGAGCTGCTCTCGTGGGATCGTCTAAAGGAACGAAGAATCATACACGCTCTTTCATTTCTATACAAAATTTTACATATCTCTTCTCCAAATTACTTGCCTTCGCGCTTTCAGTTCCTAACTTACTTACTTACTTACAAATGGCTTTTAAGGAACCCGAAGGTTCATTGCCGCCCTCACATAAGCCCGCCATCGGTCCCTATCCTGTGCAAGATTAATCCAGTCTCTATCATCATACCCCATCTCCCTCAAATCCATTTTAATATTATCCTCCCATCTACGTCTCGGCCTCCCTAAAGGTCTTTTTCCCTCCGGTCTCCCAACTAACATTCTATATGCATTTCTGGATTCGCCCATACGTGCTACATGCCCTGCCCATCTCAAACGTCTGGGTTTTAAGTTCTTAATTATGTCAGGTGAAGAATACAATGCGTGCAGTTCTGTGTTGTGTAACTTTCTCCATTCTCCTGTAACTTCATCCCGCTTAGCCCCAAATATTTTCCTAAGCACCTTATTCTCAAACACTCTTAACCTATGTTCCTCTCTCAGAGTGAGAGTCCAAGTTTCACAACCATACAGAACAACCGGTAATATAACTGTTTTATAAATTCTAACTTTCAGATTTTTGGACAGCAGACTGGAAGATAAGAGCTTCTCAACCGAATAATAACACGCATTTCCCATGTTTATTCTGCGTTTAATTTCCTCCCGAGTGTCATTTATATTTGTTACTGTTGCTCCAAGATATTTGAATTTTTCCACCTCTTTGAAGGATAAATCTCCAATTTTTATATTTCCATTTCGTACAATATTCTGGTCACGAGACATAATCATATACTTTGTCTTTTCGGGATTTACTTCCAAACCGATCGCTTTACTTGCTTCAAGTAAAATTTCCGTGTTTTCCTTAATCGTTTGTGGATTTTCTCCTAACATATTCACGTCATCCGCATAGACAAGAAGCTGATGTAACCCGTTCAATTCCAAACCCTGTCTGTTATCCTCAACTTTCCTAATGGCATATTCTAGAGCGAAGTTAAAAAGTAAAGGTGATAGTGCATCTCCCTGCTTTAGCCCGCAGTGAATTGGAAACGCATCAGATTCAGTTCCTAACTACTTCACGAAATCAGCATCAATCTCTCGTTTCTACTCCTAGTCACAGAACTTCCCTGTACTCATCCTCCCATACTGTATCATTGCCTCGCCTCTGGAATTCGTTACCTAGTGACGTCAGGGATTGCCGGACACTATCACAATTTAAACGTAAACTAGAAAAGTAGGCTATATTTTATCTCATGAAATCCGTTTCTGGGAAGTTGCTAGATTTACGTCGAAGTTTTTATCTTTAGTACGAGTATTTTGGAAATAATTCCCTTTTGTTACATCAACATCATTTGTGCCAGGATGCTAGAACAGCTCATTGTCTCTGATTAATAACAATGATGCTGAGTATTACTGTTATTTTGTGTCTGCATCATTTAATATGTTAGATAAAATTTTTATTATTTTCAATTTCTAACGTTTATGTTCATTTGTTGTTTTTTTATACAGGGACATCATTTTATTTTTACTAACATTTTTAATATTAAACTGGCTATATCTTTCTATTAACGATTGAAACAGGAAACACCGCTTGCTACCCCTTCCACGACTGGATTTCGATGATACTGGCGTAAAATACAAATCACTTTACTAAGTATAGGAGGGAAGAAAAGTAGTTCATCCATTTACGTAAACTAGGAAATATCGCAATTTTGAGTTTGATAATTTTCATTAGGTTTTTCTTTAACCAAATACAGTACTGTATTAACACTTAGTGTTTTTACTCACGAAATGAGCTATCCATTCGGAAGTATTAATTATGCAATGTATATTGTACTGTCTACAGCACATTAGCGTACAATATAGAGAATGAAGTTAAATTGAAAAATAATCGTAATATGGATATTTAAACACATTTCTGAAAATGGTGCCGTTCATTTCGATACCGGCTTCAGTTCTTTTGTGCATATTATCACACTATAGACTATTGTACCTAATTCCAATTACCAGTTTCGTCCTTCGTACGAGTAACTCATGTTGAAATAATTCTGTACCTACTCTAAAAAAAGAGTACCTTACGTACTGTAAATTCAATCTTCACTTCTGCCCGATCCGAAAAGATAAAATTATTCAGAAATGCTATATACTGTCGGTTCAAGTGGTTTTGTCGCAGAGTCGTAGACGGGAGTGGGGAAGATCACGTGACAGTTAATTACTTAACGAGGCCCTTTTATTTAAATTATTTTAAACAGTTGTATAATATTACGTAGACGTCCAATTCCTAACAGAAATTAATGTTTTCAGAAAAGAGCTAAGACAGCCCAGCTACTAGACTTTACAGAGGGGCGAACAGAAGCTGGTGGGGGAAACCGGGATGCGACGTAGGCAAACGGACGACAGTACCTGTGCGAAAAATATGATTCGATATTGAAAGCTCTTTAGTCACTGGAAAACGCGAACATATTCCTGGAACGTACTATACCCACTAACTCAGTACTGCTTACGCGCCCTCGGCTCTGTGTCGTGAACGGTTGGAAGTTTACTAGTAGAAGGGGTGGGAGTGAAATACATTCAAAAACTCAGGTACAATAAAAATTGAAGTAAAAATAAAATGATGTCCCTGTATAATATTTATTCTGTCACTCGTTACAGTAGATCAATTGCATCGTAATGTAAAAGTATTCTTGTAGCTGTATTGCATTTCTGGTGGTGTGGAAGAGAAGGCGTCATCGTCTTAACTGCACCAGAATAAATACATTAATTAATACGTGATAAAGTTAAAATGTCTACGGTTGGACTTGACATTTAGAAATACAGTAGATTAGTAAAGTTTTTTTTTTTACAAATATGACATCAATAATCACAATTTATGGTACTAGTTTTATATAATCTTGCTCTCATCATTGCAGGATTTAATGATTTTAAAAAGTTCATTATCGAACATTGTAAAATTTCAAGAAACGGACTTAATATAGATTTTTGTTCAAAAGTGCTAGCTGAGAGCACTGCTGTATAGGACGCATATTTATTAATTAAATTACGAAGGCCACCTTCAAACATTTATTTCGCACAAGTCAACAGTTAACACTAATTAAAATCTGGCACGTGCTGGATCTCAACGGCACAAGAAAGAGCGAGTGTTTTCTGTTACTATCTCAACGACAGTACCCTCGGCCCCTATTCTGGATGATCGCTACTGCTCCATGTCCCATATGTTGACAACTTAGAATTTCGTTTACCAGCAACTCTTAACTTATACAGGGACATCATTTTATTTTTACTAACATTTTTAATATTAACCTGGCTATACCTTTAGAGAAACGGAAACACAGATTGCTCCCCCTTCCACGACTGTAGTTCGATGACACTTGCGTAACACACAAACAAATCACTTTACTAGGTATAGGAGGGAAGAAAAGTAGTTCATCCATTTACGTAAACTAGGAAATATCGCGATTTTGAGTTCGATAATTTTCATTAGGTTTTTGTTTAAACTTAATACAGTACTGTGTTAAGAATAAGTGTTTTTACTCACGAACTGAGTTAGCCATTCGAACGTATTCATTATGCAGTGTACAGTATATTACTGTATACTGTCTACAGCACATTAGCGTACAATATAGAGAATGAAGTTAAATTGAAAAATAATCATAATATGGTTATTTAAAAACATTTTTGAAAATGGTGACCGTTCATTTCGAGACAGGCTTCAGTTCTTTTGTGCATATTATCACACTATAGACTATTGCATCTAATTCCAATTGCGAGTTTCGTCCTTCGTACTAGTAACTCATGTTGAAATAATTCTGTACTTACTCTATAAAAGAGTACCTTACGTACTGTAAATTCAATCTTCACTTCTGCCCGACTGCACAGATAAAATTACTCAGACATGCTATCTACTGTCCGTCCAAGTGGTTATGTCGTAGGATCGTAGAAAGGGGGAAAATCACGTGACAATGAATTACTTAACGAGGCACTTTTATTTAAGTTATTTTAAACAGTTGCATAATATTACGTAAACGTCCAATTCCTAACAGAAATTAATGTTTTCAGAAAAGAGCTAAGACAGCCCTGCTTTTGCAGAGGGGCGAACAGAAGCAGGTGGAGGAAATCGGGATGCGACGTAGGCAAACTGACAGCACCTGTGCGAAAATATGAATCAATATTGAAAGCTCTTTCGTCACTGGAAAACGCGAACATATTTCTGGAACGTACTATACTCACTCACCGCTGTTTACTATATGCGGTCTTGGATCTGTGTGTAGAGGGGAACTTCATTAGTAGAAGGGGTGGGAGTGAAGTACATTCAAAAACTCAGGTACAATAAAAATTGAAGTAAAAATAAAATGATGTCCCTGTACTATAAAAGCATCCCCCTATCATCTCTTCACCCAGAGACGTGTATAAGAGTCACTCTGTCCCCATAAGAAATACGTTTGTTTACTTCGGCGATGAGGCTACTGCAAACGATTCGCGCGATCGTCTAGAGCAAACTAGTCGTATTGTTATGATCTAGTACAGGGGTTCCGAACTGAGGCTTTTTCGGTGCTCGAGGCTACGAGAATCAGATTCGAGGCTCTCTCGGGAGCCGCGTACCGAAAGATGAGGGGTCTTATACTTGGGAAGGTCTAGGTTTGCAGAGCTACCTGATGTCTTGGGAAGGGTCAGGGAGGGTGAGTTGAACTAATCCTGGGACACAGACACTTGTATAACAGCATTTCCTCGTTTTTTTTTCCTCCCTCTCCCTCCCCAAACCAGTCCATCTGGAGACGTTGTCAGTGGTGAATGTTATTACAACTGTGTGTTAATAACATTTTTTCAGTGTAGTTTGAGAAGGTGCCTATAATCATTTTATAATTAAAATGTTACAAGTATTGTGCTTTATATTAGGTCTACTTGTCCTAGTGTTTGTGATTCTTGGTGTAGGAACAAGAGGAAAGAAACTGCAGTCTGACGCCAGGGTAATAGTGTGCAATGTACGTAAGTTTTTCGTGGAGGAGTACGATGCCTTGAAAGTCGGAAATCCTACAATAAGCGTGGCGAACTGCTGCTGCGTGTGGAGTAGCTGAACGCACTGTTTACCGTATCCTAAATGAAAAGAGAGAAGCAGATGTATCAGGATGAAAAGTGTCAACTCCGAGCAAAAAGCGGCCGCAAAGAACTACCACGAAAACCAATATAGACTCATTCACTGCGGCCGCCATCAAGAGGCAGATTTACTCCTTGTATAAGGCTGATTTCATTCCGAGTGTGGAAGATATTCGTGATGCTCTCGATAAGTCTGGGTTATTTTCTGGCAGTAAATGGTCGGTCCGGGAATTATTAAAAAAACTTAATTTCCGTTACGCTAAGGATAACTTCGGACGGAAGCTTCTGCTACAGAAACCCGACATAATTTCTAAGCGATTCCATTTCTTAAGGAGGATGCGCGACTTAAGAATAACCGGCCGCCCTATCGTTTACCTAGACCAAACATGGATAAACATTAATCACACGAAGAGCAACATTTGGGTTTGTGACGATGGTGACATTCCTCTGAACGTGCCCTTAGGAAAAGGAGGAGGATTTATTATTGTGCATGCTAGATCTTCCTCTGGATTTATACCAGGAGCCTATCACAGTTTTAAGTCAAAATCTACCAACGATCCCCATGAGGAAATGAACACCGTTAATTTCAAACATTGGTTCGAAAACAAACTCCTTCCGAACATTCCACAAAACAGCATTATAGTAATGGACAACGCCTCTTACCATTCTGTACATTTAAATAAAGCTCCCGCTTCTGCATCTTCTAAATCAGACATGCAGTCTTGGTTACGTCAGAACAACATAGAGTACGACCCAAAGGCGACAAAAATCGTACTGTACGACATAATAAAATTGAAAAAGGAAAAATTGTAAGGTACGAACTGGATACATTAGCTCAAAGTGAACCACACCGGCATACCGTAGTACGACTGTCACTATACCACTGCAATTTTAGTGCCATTGAGTTCATCTGGGCTCAAGTGAAAAATGATGTCGCTAAACATAATGTATCTTTCAAATTCAGTGATGTTATAAAATTATTTGAAGAAGAGTTGTCCAAGGTTACGCCAGAGAATTGGAGAAATGCGTGTGAACATGTTAAAAAGGAAGAGGATTTTTATTGGGAAAGGGATGGAATGATTGACAAAGCGGTGAATCGTTTCGTAATAAGTTTTGACTCTGATAGTGACGTCGATGACGGTGACGGTAACATGGAAGTAGAAGTAGAAGAATCCGCCACTGCACATACAAATAGTTTCATGGAGGGTGTCTGTCTCTTGCCACCACCCCGCAGAGTTCCGGTCAGCCACTGAGTGAGTGAGAGCTAAGAACTTAAATGGAAAACTTTGGAAAACAGACGTAGGAAAACTAGAATAACATCATTGTATAGAGCACATCTAGGTCAGAAAGCATGGGTAGACATAACGGCTCGGTTAGAAAAGCCAACGTACTATGGTAGGAACGATCATGATTTTAAAATCAAATGTAGGAAACACAAAACGGATGTAGGTAAATTCTCATTCTTAAATAGAACTATAAATGATTGGAATGACCTACCTGCAGCGGTCTTAGAGGGCTGTCCTTCCTTAAGGAGATTCAAGAATAATTTAAAGAGTTGTGTATAAAGTGAAAATTAAAATTAAGGTGACATTCAACATTTAATTTTTTAAGGTGACATGTATTTATCTAGCCTGACGAGTTTACTTCCTTGGTTTGAATTGTAAATTATTTAAAAATAGCGTGTAAGAGGGCCTTAGATAAAAATGTTTAGTTTAAATGTAGTTCTGTTTATAAGTATGCATAAGAATGCAATTGTTTGACTTATTTGAACTGTTGTATCAGTGAAGCGAGGTGAGTCAGTGAAGTTATAGTTTTACAGTGCAGTGAACACTTCCGATCAGTGATAATTTATAGCGTCAATGAAATGTGTTCTATAGTGTCAGTGAAATGTGTTACAGAGTGTCAGTGAAATGTGTGCTAAAGTGTCAGTGAAATGCGTCATAGTGCCACTACAGGGAATGAGATGAGAGTAAAGTGAAAGACTATTGAAACTTATGTAGGACCTATACATAATTATGTAGGTTGTGTTGTAAAATTAGGTGTTTTATTTTATGTTTTATTATTATTGTGTTAAATTGTATTGTGTATTCTTATTGTATTGTGTATAAAATTGTATATGTGTTGCAAATTGTATTATGTATTGTAAATTTTATTGTGTATAGCTTATCATTTTAACTGTGTATTATTAATATTGTATATACCACTGCCACCGGGTGCTTGCCCACTTGCAGTGTAAATAAATACATACATACAAATATATCTTTCTCTGTCTAAATTTCTCTGCCTACTAAAGAATTCTATACTATAGGTTATTCTAGCGAACAGAGCGCGGGCCATGTAAATACGAGACGTTGGCGAGATTTGCTGACTTTAGAGAAGAAATTGAAATATTTTAAAGGAGAAAAATTTGACGTACTACCTGAATTTGAAGATGACATTTGGTGGCAAGGCCTTGGATTCCTGTCCGACATGTCTACCAAATTAAATTACCTTAACGTAAGTCTTCAGGGAAACGTTTCGCTGGTAGGCTACCACATTTACATGGCAGAGTCAAAAACTTTAGTCTTAACTGTCCTTGTACGGTACGCACTTAGTGCAAATAATTTAGAGCAGCGGTGACCAAAACTCGAACGGCAGTGATTACACGTGAGTGGGAGTCTATGAAGTAAAGGGACGGGGGAGAGGTATTTGGCATGAAAACTACAACCAATGGTGGTTCGTGCACTGACATTGAGTTCATCAAGCCGCTAATAAAAATAGCAAGCTTTGCTGTATCAGTAATGTCACTACTGTCATCAAGAGTCAATAATACATATAATGTATGTACTTATACATTTCTTGCTTTTTTTTTTTTTTTTTAATATTCCTCATGAACACAATCAGAAATCTCCTGAATTCTGTTCTGGATATTTAGTAGAGAAAGCGCAGTTTTTGAAAATTAACAACTTTCATTGGACAAATCATTTCAGCCATCTTGATCATTACGCTTCTAAAAAATCTCCTCCGTTGGAAGGCTTAAGAGAACGAGCTATTTCGGTCGCCACTAGATAGCTGGCTTCCTTACATTTTATTTCTCTTATCTTTCTCTTCATGCCGATGATTTATGGCTGATTTCAATTCTTGGAGTTTAATAGCTCGTTTCATTACTACACTAGCACGTAATATTCAATCAGTTTCTCTATATTAAGTTATTATTATTATTATTATTATTATTATTATTATTATTATTATTATTATTACTGCTGTTGGGTTTGGAATTGAACGGGTTACATCAGCTTCTTGTCTATGCGGATGACGTCAATATGTTAGGAGAAAATCCACAAACGATTAGGGAAAACACGGAAATTTTACTTGAAGCAAGTAAAGCGATCGGTTTGGAAGTAAATCCCGAAAAGACAAAGTATATGATTATGTCTCGTGATGAGAATATTGTACGAAATGGAAATATAAAAATTGGAAATTTATCCTTCGAAGGGGTGGAAAAATTCAAATATCTTGGAGCAACAGTAACAAATATAAATGACACTCGGGAGGAAATTAAACGCAGAATAAATATTGGAAATGCCTGTTATTATTCGGTTGAGAAGCTTTTGTCATCTAGTCTGCTGTAAAAAAATCTGAAAGTTAGAATTTATAAAACAGTTATATTACCGGTTGTTCTGTATGGTTGTGAAACTTGGACTCTCACTCTGAGAGAGGAACATAGGTTAAGGGTGTTTGAGAATAAGGTGCTTAGGAAAATATTTGGGGCTAAGCGGGATGAAGTTACAGGAGAATGGAGACAGTTACACAACGCAGAACTGCACGCATTGTATTCTTCACCTGACATAATTAGGAACATTAAATCCAGACGTTTGAGATGGGCAGGGCATGTAGCACGTATGGGCGAATCCAGAAATGCATATAGAGTGTTAGTTGGGAGACCGGAGAGAAAAAGACCTTTGGGGAGGCCTAGACGTAGATGGGAGGATAATATTAAAATGGATTTGAGGGAGGTGGGATATGATGATAGAGAGTGGATTAATCTTGCACAGGATAGGGACCGATGGCGGGCTTATGTGAGGGCGGGAATGAACCTTCGAGTTCCTTAAAAGCCATTTGTAAGTAAGTATTATTACTGCTGCTACTGGTAATATTATTATTATTATTATTATTATTAAATCAATAACTAGTAAATAACTGATAATAGTCATTTGGGATGCTATGTATAGACATTTCGCTAGCCCGCGCTACGAGCGTGCTAAACTAACCCCGGCTATCGACTGATTATTTGTACAGGATTGATATCGTATCATATCGCTAACACTGGTTTATGAATACGAAAAACGTTAGTTCGCTGATCATCCACCGGAAGCCCGGGCTAAGAATGTCTATGAATATGGCTCCTAAAGATTAAAAAAATTAAAATGTAGATATAGCGTAGTCTAGTAATTATTTCATACTTCAAGGGAATATGTAGGCCTATACATTCAGGCACGTATATAAAAGTTATGGTAACACTTGCTGATAAAGAATAAGAATAATAATAATAATATCTATTATGCTTGTGTATTCAGCGTAATGCTCTGTAATGTCGCTTCTATATACTACTACTAATTGAACCGTTGAGCAAAGCAACATATTACATTTTCTCCGACAGAACAGCGAATAAATTCCTCTTCCCATTCTGTACGAAACCTTCTGTTCCTGCTCTTAGAGACAGAGGGTTTGTAGAGCGACATGGTACCGACACTGCTTACCTTCAGTACGTGAGCGAGACAGAGAGCAATGTAGTTGGGGAAACTTAAAAGACATTACAATTGGAGATTATAATTTTGAAAGAGTTACGAATTTTAAATATCTTGGATCCATAATTACTGAAGACAATAATACCTCTGAGGAGATAAAAGATAGATTGAAAGAAGGGAATAGATGTTATTGAGCACTTCTCCAATTAATGAGATCTACAGTGCATGAGGATTAAGTTGGCGTGATTTCTACTGTCCTTGTCTGAGGTCCTTGTCTACCGACTGCCACCAGATGTGACCGGCAAGAAGTTTCCTTTTGTACAATTCTTGGAATGCCCTTTCTCCTCCCTTCTCCCTTCACACTTTTGCAAACCCAATTAGTGGATCTCTCAGTGGCGGCCCGGGGTTGTTCGAGTTCATTAGTTAGTAGTATTTTGTGAATAGTGAAGTGAGTTTGTATCTTTTTTTTATTGGGTTATTTTACGACGCTGTATCAACATCTAAGGTTATTTAGCGTCTGAATGAAATGAAAGTGATAATGCCGGTGAAATGAGTCCGGGGTCCACCACCGAAAGTTACCCAGCATTTGCTCGTATTGGGTTGAGGGAAAACCTCGAAAAAAACCTCAACCAGGTAACTTGCCCCGACCGGGATTCCAACCCGGGCCACCTGGTTTCGCGGCCAGACGCGCTGACCGTTACTCCACATGTGTGGACGAGTTTGTATCTTGTTGTACCAATTTAATATAATATGATTCACAAATTAAAATGTTTTCGGAGATACATGGTTTCACTGTTACCTTAAATATTGTAATGAGTGTTGTGCTCTTGTATTTAATAATAATGGTAGGCAATATGGGAAAACGCGGGGAAGCCTTGAAGTCGGACGTTATGAACATGGTTATTAATGCACATAAATTCTTTACTGGAGAATATGCGGAAAACAAACAATATCTGTGCCGAGTTTTATCGAAAGTACTGCTGCAGCGACACATACATCATCTCGTGGTGTTGACAGGATTAAAATAGAAAAAAAAAAAAAACAAAGAAAAACAAAAAAACCAAAAGGAAGCGCTAGAAAGCGGAAGTGGAAGTGTGCTGCGAATTCCAGGAAAGAAACGCCCGAACAGAACTCTTAAAAAACGTGTGTAACAGGTTAAAAATGAGCGCACTTGCAAAAGTGACGAAAGAAAATTGGAGGAAGGCCTGTGAACGCAAAGAAAGAGTTGAAAAATTTTATTGGGCGAAGGATGGACTTGTAGATGGAAATTTATTATTGGTTCGTAATCAATTTGGACGACACGGACACGGACGAACTTTCCGGCGGAGTGGAGTCAGAATTTGAAGAGGAAGAGAATGCCGCCACTGGTAACTCGTGGTCGTTTGAAGGAGTGTCGACCATCATAAATGAGGGTAGAAAGAGATGGTGAGCATTCTCTCTCTTTCTAAAAGGGACTAGACAAGTAAATCCTCATGGACTGTAGACACCTTTCGAAGACAGGAAAAATAAAGCTATACAGAACGGTGTTGAGACCAATTGTCACCTATGCATCGGAAACCTGGTGTATGCTTAAGGAAGACGAAAATAGAATTGTTATTTGGGAGAGAAAAATTTTAAGGAGAATATATGGACCAAAGTTTGTAAACGGAGAATGGAGATTGCTATACAATAGCGAGTTGTATGGTAAACCTTCAATATTGGGGGAGATAAAAAGCTCAAGATTAAAATGGCTGGGCCATGTAGAAAGAAGAGAAGAGAACTCATTACTACACAGGATATATAGAGGAAATCCAGGAGGAAGGAGACGCACAGGGAGACCTAGAAAGACATGGATGAATGATGTGGAGGAGGATATGAAGGAGCTGGGGATCCGAACGTGGAGGAGGCGACAGGAATGATTGGGCTTCACTTGTTAGACTTTAGTCCTACAAGGGCTGTAATGCCACAGATGATGATGAATGACAGCTAAGAAAATTAAGGCAAACATTCATGGACTTGTGAAGAAAACGCGTTGTCAGCTTTGCAGGAAAGCAGTTTGTTCCTGCAAAATGTAACATGGAAGTAAATCTATTTGACGCAAATAAAAGTACTTCATTATTCCAATAAGCATCGGAAAACACTCATTGCATTTCGTTAATAAATTCATTCCTGAAGAAAAAAAAAAAAGAGCACTTGTTCATACGGAGCTGACTAGTCTTTCTATATCGCGCGCTCGCAGGCTTCCCCTCCCCTCGCGCTGGTGAGAACCATTCGGCTACCTTCGGTCAAAGCGGCTACGTCCTTGACAGCAACTACAACATCAACGGCTCTGCTGGGAGCCTCAGTTCGGCAGACAGAAGTAAATAATTTCCACTTTTATTTTAAGGGGAGAGGATGGTATTTTATAAAACTTTTTTCCTATTTGTTGTAAAATATTAATTTTTTTGTATGTAGAGAGTTCAAAGCTGTGGCAACTCAACAAAATAAAAAATATTTTGAAAAAAAAAATATTCGGTGGCCCAAAATTTGTAAAAAATATACCCAATGCAGGATTGTACTAAATCCGATATATCTAAACCGTTTTTAAAGATAGATTCAAACAATTTTTTGCAATGTATTTGCAAAAGCATTTTCTACAAACTGTCTGTAACAGAATTTTGATGTTGGTCCCTATGTTTGTAAAATAAACAATTAAAATTTAGTAACAATTTTCTAATTTCCTTTCTTGCAAACAAACGGACGTATTTTTAAAATGAAGTCAATTAACAGAATTCTGTTACAGAGAAAAGTTTCCTAATACGTAGTCTAAAGAACGTGTGTTCTAAATTTCATGCATGTATCTTTAATAGTTCAGAAATTATATCCATTTTTGTCTGGCAATGTAACAAAAAAATGAAGTTACTGGAAACCGATAAAAGTGGGCGCGTGTGATTTAAAAATCCATAGCGCAGGAAGTTTAAAAATGACGTCTCAACATCCGATAAGGGCACAAATACCCACAAAATATTATGCAATGCATACCACACATATCAAAGAGTATTTTGAAGAAAAAAAAATTTCAATTTAATTTACCGGAAAAAACAATAAAAGTGGGCGAGTGATTTAAAAATCCAGAACGCAGGAAGTTTAAAAATGGCGACTCAACATCCGATAAAGGCACAAATACCCACAAAATGTTATGCTATGCATTCAACACATATCATAGAGTATTTTAAAGAATTTTTTTTTAATTCGCTAATTTTTCACCAAAAATACCATCCTCTCCCCTTAAACAGTTCATGGCTTTAAATATATTTGGTTGTAGCACAAGGATGATGATAGTGAAATTTGAAGGGTGCGTCAGTATCAATGGCTATTTGCACCCATGCCTATAGTTTTTCTTTAGGTGTGGTGAAATTAAATTGTTATTGCATAACTAAAATTCACACCGACTAAAAACGTTGACACATTAAAACACACTATTATTGGACGAACAAGGTGACTCCTGATATAAAATAACATTAAAACGAACACGTAGTAGTCCCAGGATAATGTGAGACAATCATATAATAATAAAACAATCACTGCCACAAGAAATATGTGGCAGTGTTACATAACAACAATCAGTAAAAATCGGATGCATAAGGTCCGATTAATAAAGTGTAATTAAAAGAAAGGTAACTAAAATAATCTCCAGATGTAAAGGGTCTGGAGAAGAAATAACAATGGGCTTAAAGGACAAGGGTCGATTTCTAAAACACGGACGAAATCGTGATTCCGAACCTCGGCTTTTAAACCGCGATAGAGGTCTGAATCCTTATGCGCTTTCTAAAACGAAGTCGAGACGCGGATTGAGAAGAAACCGAGGTTCGTGGGTTTTATATATGGCAACGCAGCTTAGAATCGATTTTTATTCTTGTAAACAGTCGATATTGGAAAGGAATGAACATCGGGATTAATATTTATATTGAATTGCACAAAGTCACATTCTTTTGTTCTCAGTTAACGTATTGTTATATTTACTAATTTACAGAATATATGTGCGTTTAAAATACCAGTATTACTTAATATTTAATAGGGAACGGATTTTTAGGTACCAGAATGATTTTGCCCAAATAATTAGCATAAATTGAGTGTTTAAATTGTAGTTTATCATTTGTTCATAACTACTACCAACATTAACTACCTGAAAACCCGGTTCTAAGGAATTAATTACCTAAATATTAAATGGATTAAAATTTCAATTGAAACTAAAATGTAGCATGGTTCTGTTTTCACATGTACTAGGCTAGTACTGCGTGGAAAGCCCCAGTAGCATAAAACTTAAAATAACAAGATAAAATCACGTTTGCTTTATATTTTTATAGGCCCACATCAATTTCGAGTATTACATAAAATGTCCAAAATTACTGTAAAAACTACGAATTAAGTTAAATAGTCTTATGGGCATTAATTTATAATATAAAATATTAGATCTTACTTCCCTGAAATCAACAAGAAGGTGTATAAAAATTGTCAACTCGCCGCCTCTTGCACTTCGTTGCAGATTATAATTATTTAGCGTTCCTGCTCAATTTTGTGTTGATTCTTTCGAAAATCGAAATATTCGTCTGAAATGACCGTTGTTATATAGTTACAAAGGATTATTCCTGTCACTCATCACTCTAATCCGGGGATTTAATATCCATACAGACAAATTTTCCTTTGGTAATCATCCAGCTGATCTACTGCCTCCATCTTGTATACATGAAGCCGTGGTTTTAAACCTACCCCAGCCGTGGCCTCTGCTTCAGACCATGGCACAGTGGTGTAGAATGCAAATTTAGCGGGACATGTTAATAACTTTTCAGCTGTCTAACAGATTTTTATGAAATTTTACACAGTAGTTACAGGTAGCATATATGTTTTGTATACAAGCTCTGATTACGTTGGTATAAGGGGAACTACTCCTTATAGGGGGGCGCATTTAGACAAAATTAGAAACTTTTCTCCTATCTGACAGATTTTTATGAAATTTTACAAAGCAGTTACAAGTAACATATATGTTTTGTATACAAGCTCTGATTACGTTGGTATAAGGGGAACTACCCCTTATAGGGGGGCGCATTTAGACAAAATTAGAAACTTTTCTCCTATCTGACAGATTTTTATGAAATTTTACAAAGCAGTTACAAGTAACATATATGTTTTGTATACAAGCTCTGATTACGTTGGTATAAGGGGAACTACCCCTTATAGGGGGGCGCATTTAGACAAATTAGAAACTTTTCTCCTATCTGACAGATTTTTATGAAATTTTACAAAGCAGTTACAAGTAACATATATGTTTTGTATACAAGCTCTGATTACGTTGGTATAAGGGGAACTACCCCTTATAGGGGGGCGCATTTAGACAAAATTAGAAACTTTTCTCCTATCTGACAGATTTTTATGAAATTTTACAAAGCAGTTACAAGTAACATATATGTTTTGTATACAAGCTCTGATTACGTTGGTATAAGGGGAACTACCCCTTATAGGGGGGCGCATTTAGACAAAATTAGAAACTTTTCTCCTATCTGACAGATTTTTATGAAATTTTACAAAGTAGTTACAAGTAACATATATGTTTTGTATACAAGCTCTGATTACGTTGGTATAAGGGGAACTACCCCTTATAGGGGGCGCAATTAGACAAAATTAGTAACTTTTCTCCTATTTAACAGATTTTTATGAAATTTTACACAGTAGTTACAAGTAGCATATATGTTTTGTGTACAAGCTCTGATTACGTTGGTATAAGGGGAACTATCCCTTATAGGGGGCGCAATTAGACAAAATTAGTAACTTTTCTCCTATTTAACAGATTTTTATGAAATTTTACAGAGCAGTTACAAGTTACATATATGTTTTGTATAGAAGCTCTGATTACGTTGGTATAAGGGGAACTACCCCTTATAGGGGGGCGCATTTGGACAAAATTAGAAACTTTTCTCCTATCTGACAGATTTTTATGAAATTTTACAAAGCAGTTACAAGTACCATATATGTTTTGTATACAAGCTCTCGTTACGTTGGTATAAGGGGAACTACCCCTTATAGGGGGGCGCATTTAGACAAAATTAGTAACTTTTCTCCTATTTAACAGATTTTTATGAAATTTTAGAAAGTAGTTACAGATAGCATGCATGTTTTGTATACAAGCTCTCGTTACGTTGGTATAAGGGGAACTACCCCTTATAGAGGGGCGCAATTAAACAAAATTAGTAACTTTTGTCCTATTTAACAGATTTTTATGAAATTTTATACAGTAGTTACACTTAGTACATTTGTTTTGTGTACAAACTCTGTTTACGTTGGTATGAGCAGAAGTGCCCCTTACAGGGGGATGCATTTAGACAAAACCTTATGGGGGGGAAGTAACATTTTAGGTACTATTGCACCTTTTGGACACTCGGAAAGCTTATTTGGTTCATAATTAACATGCTGTCGTCTTGAATTCTCTCAATTATACTGTGGAAGCAGATTCGGTTCACAGATATTGAAATAACTGTAACCGAGAAAAATTGCACTACTGCACCTCGAAAGAATAGTGCTCATAATTATTACTTCCGCAAATCTGCGCACGTTAAGACTAGATTTAAAATAGAGGTAAATAGTAGAGGAAGTGAAAAAAAAAAATTCATTTTTGGACGAATCAAAGGGTTTTTTTTTTTCTCTACCTTAGCAAAGTCTGCACTCAATGGTTATATTTATATTTTGTCTCGTGTCCATTCATGCTAATTTGACACGCTATAATAACATTAAATGTAAGACAAACAAACAGTGTTACATACCTAAAGAACTACTTGACATGTTGATACCAAATATGAATGGAATCGACCACTTACAACAGAGTTACAGCACAAGGAAAACGGCAGACTCGCGGCGCTTGCTGAGTAAGAATGCTGGGTGGCGAAATGTGGCATGTTACTGGCTTCTTATCTCGCTATGCAGCCACCTCCGCTGATTAAGATTATCAATTCAGTGTTACTCAGTTATATAGGAAAAATAATTTAAGGGTTTAATTTCATTTTTTTACATGTCATTTTTCTCCATTTGTCCTCCTAAATATGGATTTTAGACCACTGTGCATGGTTTCGAGCCATGACTCAGAAAAATGAAGAAGATCGTTTCATAAATCCAAACGCAGTTTAAAGCCATGGTCGTGGTCTAGACCTCGTTTTAGAAATCGATCCTAAAAGTTATGTAGCACAAGGAGCCACTGCATACTTAGTAATTGACTAGCTCGCTCACCGTGATGGGCAGCATCAGCTCGTGCGTCTCGTTGCCGCGCCACAGCCTGGACTCCGTCGGCAGCGGCGGGATGTCGCAGGACAGCGACTCCAGCTTCTCCTCCAGCCTGGAGGGGATGCGGTGGACGGAAGGCAGCTGTGGGCGCGCGGTCGTGGGGGTCAGCGCCGCCGTGCTCGTCGAAGGCTCCTCCGAGCTGGGGGTCACGCTCGTCCGAGACGTTTGGAAGTCGGCGTCGGCCACGGAGGTGAGCGTCTGCAAGCTCGTGGGCGGCGTCGTGTCGGGCGTCGCGGTCGCCCTCAGCGTGGTCAGCAGCTTGGACGTCGTGGGGCCCAAAACGGCGGCACTGCTTAGCGCGAGCGCGACCAGCAGCTGCAGCACGAGCGCGCTCTGCATCCTGCTCCGAGAGTCTGACGAGTCGCTACTTGATCGCGGTCCTTCAGCCGGTCATCACTCTGCGAGCGAACTTCGCCTCTGCTGTGCTCTGCTCTCCACGGCACTGTGGAAAACAAACAGGGTACATTAAGAAGCTACAAAACAAGCAGTGGCGGCTGGCGGTTTGAAAATATGGTGGTGCACAATGGATATCGGAGAGGAGTTAAACATACTTTACTTTAAAGTTTAAAACTGTGTATACCTGAGGGCTATACATATAAAGCTTATTTATATGCAATTAATAAGTAAAATGACTAAATACAAGCATACTTATTTATACAGAAAGTCCAAAAGTGGACGGGGTAGTGGATGGAGCTCTCTATATTACGATTTAACCTCATGAAAAACATTTCAGCACAGAATCGTCATCAGAATGCTACCAAGTACCAAGTCCAACGTTTTCGTTCATAAAATTCAAACGCAGCTTTCGTAGGCTGTCGGGAGATAGCAACACTTATTGTCAGAACGACAACTCTTACAACTTTAAAGCAAAATACAAGGTCCTTTATGTATTGTGCCGTTTGTGTGCATGCAGATTGAGAAAGTAATATGCGAAATATGCGACTGTTCCTTGCACAAGCTGAATGAATACATTTTTCATGCTTTATTACTTCGGACAAATGTCTAGTTGAAACAGATAATTTCCCAGTGAATTTAGTTTCTTCTGCACTGACGTTGGTGTCCATGTCAGGGAGTGCGACAAACCGTTCTCAATGAGAAAGCAGTAGACCACGCCTCTAACCCCCTGACCCCGCATTAGCCGAACATCTCTATAAACTACCTTCCATAGGTTTTCAACATCTTTGCAAACCAAGAGGCTTGAAGGCTCCTGCAGACGTACAAAACAAGACGCCAGCTGCAGATAGTCATGAATGAAAATTGTAAAAAAAAATATATATATATTTTTTAATAGTAACAAAGCCGGGAGATTAGGAAAATTACTGGGGGGTGTACAAACCTGCAACCCCCTTGAGAAGCCGCCACTGAAAACAAGCAAATGGTAGAAGTATCCACCTAACGCCTAACCCATCATTAAATTTACGCCAGGTCCTCCATTGTATTTCAAGCTTTCCAGACACAAATCTAGCGAATTCGATAAATTCTCGTTAGAAAACAGAAATTTACCTTTCTCTATAAACAAATGTATTTCTCGCCTTGTAAAATATGTGGAGTTTCACAAAGACAAAACTTGTGTCACTAGTTTATTATATTCGTGTGGTTTTACTTTGTTTATAGTTTGTCTTTATTTATTTATTTATTCATTTATATATATATATATATTTAATTATTTATTTATTCTGGTGTAGTTAAGGCCATCAGGCCTTCTCACCCACACCTCCAGACTTTATGTATTATTGTAGTTATATTTCTAGTGGTGTGGAAGGGAATGCCTGATTGCTTTAACTACAGCAGAATAAATAAATAAATAAATAAATAAAAATAAATAAATGAATGCATAAATAAATAAATTAATTAATGATTAAATAAATGAATAAATGAATAAATAAATTAATAAATGAATAAATAAATAAATAAATAAATGAATGAATGAATGAATAAGGAAGTAAATAAGTAAATAAATCTATACTAATAATAAATCTGTAGCCGAAATTTTTCTGGCAATTTTCGATTTTCCGAAAATAATTGGTCCTAACATATATAATTAACCACCCTGAAACCGAAAATCGCTATTTTTTTAATTTTTGTTTGTATGTCTGTCTGTCTGTCTGTCTGTATGTTTGTTACCTTTTCACGCGATAATGGCTGAACGGATTTCGATGAAAATTGGAATATAAATTAAGTTCGTTGTAATTTAGATTTTAGGCTATATGGCATTCAAAATACATTACTTAAAAGGGGGGGTTATAAGGGGGTCTGAATTAAATAAATCGAAATATCTCGCTTATTATTGACTTTTGTGAAATATGTTACATAACAAACGTTTCCTTAACAATAATATGCGATAAGTTTTATTCCTTGAAAATTTTTGATAGGACTGATATTTAATGAGATAAATGAGTTTTAAAATTAAAATAACTGCCATCTAAGGTCGTGTAATGAATTAAAAAACAAATGACTTCGTCTATAAGGGGCCTTGGACAGCAACAATCGAAACCTATGAAAGATAGCCTACAGATAATGTTTCTGAGTTTCTATGAAGTAATATCGGAAGCTAAATTAACCGATTTGTATAATTAATTATTAATTCACCATTGGAAAGTGTAGTTTCTCTAGATGGACATAATGCTATAATGTTATTACAGCAACTTCTGAGTGAATCGAGGACAGGTAAGATTAAAATAGCTTCCTATGCACAGAAAACTTGATAGGCTATTCTGTAATTCGTTTCCTGTATTTCCTAAACTAATTTTTATGACCAAATGAGTGGTCTCTGGATCAAAATGATCGCATTTTAATTCTTTAATTCAATTTAAATTAAGTAACATAATAAACGATTTATCCTTCTATCAAACACGAATGTTCCCTGGATCAAATGTCCTATTTTAATTATATAATTACTTTATATTTATTTCTAACGGGTGCAGCGGAACACACGGGTACGGCTAATAATTAAATAAATAATTAAATAAATCAGTAAATAAATAAATAATTAAATAAATGTGAATAAATAATTAAATAAGTAAATAAATGAATAAGTAAATAAATAAATATGTGAGATATAATTTCTTCATACTTCGAAAATACCGGTACTTGAATATTCCAATCTCAGGGTTGTACATCTTCAGATATTGACTAGTACAGGGCCCGACAGAGGAAGGAATGATTATAGACAGTTATTGGCTCAAGATTCTATATTTTCGAAATGGCATACATGAGAGCAATAAATACATAAGCCTGTAATTTAATTGGACATCCTTGACGTGACCATAATTCATTCACGTACACTGGCATGTCAATTGATGCCCATAGGAGCAAGCGGGCGCTTTAGAGCTCAGGAGAGCCTGAGCGCTGTACAGCGGAAAGGAAAGAGACAGACGAAAGAGGTAGTATTTGCCGCTTGGTCGAGCTATATACAGGGATGGCTAGCACTGATTCAATAGATAAAGGGAAGAGAACTTATTAAAACTGTGTCCATGTTAATTTTTAGATTTGCCTGAGAAGTATAAGTGCATCATAAGAATGTAATTTTAATTTTAATGCTCATTTTTCACAAGACTGATTTTTTTTTATTCAAAAGAAATATTTTTCTCAACTTTTTTTTACAGAAAAGTGAAATTTTCAGATATATGCCTATTTATTTAGTAGCATTACAGAATGTTTTCGTAAATCTAATATACCATAAATAGATTAGATTAGATTAGATTTATTTATTTAACCTGGTAGAGATAAGGCCGTCAGGCCTTCTCTGCCCCTCTACCAGGGGATTACAACTATAACATGAACAATAAGATTACAATTAATATTAAATTTACAATTACAATTACAATAAAAATTAAATTACGACAAGAATACCTGATTAATGAAAGCTAGACATTTTATCATAGAAGTTAAGAACAAAGAATATTTTTGTATTTACTAAATTACAAATTAAACCTACAATAACAAAATTCTATAGTGATGAAATTACCGGATATTGAGATATTTTGTGGTAGATTAAAAGAACTATTTACAAGAAACCATGTCTGAACGAGTCTCAATTACTGACCAAGTGCCTAGTAAGTTTGCGTTTGAATTGAATTTTATTTCGACAGTCCCTGATGCTAGCAGGTAAAGAATTCGAGAGTCTTGGCAGGGCTATTGTGAAAGAGGATGAGTATGAGGAGGTGCGATGGGATGGTATTGTTAGTATTGTTTCATGGCGAGAGCGTGTGTTCAGATTGTGGTGGGAAGAAAGGTAAGTGAAGCGAGACGACAGGTACGAAGGAATAGAAGAGTTCAAGATTTCGAAGAGAAAGAGAAGTGAATGTAAATTTCTTTTCTTATCTAGTTTAAGCCAACCTATTGCTTCCAGGGATGGGGTAATATGATCATATTTACGAACATTGCTTACAAAACGTACACACAAATTATGAGCACGTTGAAGTTTCATTTTGTTGTCGCTGGAAAGGTCAGTCAGTAAAATGTCAGCATAGTCAAAATGGGGAAATACAAGGGTCTGCACAAGGGACTTTTTTAAGCAAGAGGGAAGATGAACATTTATCCTTTTTAGCACATGAATAATAGAATATACTTTTCTGCAGGTTTCTGTGATTTGCATGTCCCAGTTGAGATTATTATCCATGTGAATGCCAAGATTTTTTACCGAAGAACTGAAAGGGATATGCACTGTACTTACTTTAACGGGGGAAATGTCGAGATGCTTTACAGCGTCGGTTTGCCGTTTGTGTCCTAATATGATTGCTTGTGTCTTTCCAGGATTGATATTAAGATGGAATTTCTTTGTCCATGTCACAATCGAGTCAATGTCTTTGTTCAATTTATCTATAGCGTCATTTATTCGATCTAAGCGGGAAGAGATGTAGCATTGAAGGTCGTCAGCATACAAGTGATAGTTACAATGCCTTACATGAGATGTAATATCACTGACATATATCGTGAACAACAATGGTCCGAGTACCGAACCCTGTGGTATACCTGATGTTATGTTAAACCAGGAAGAGCTTCGATTCCCGGATACAACACATTGTTGTCTTTCCCGTAAGTAGGATTCGAACCAACTCACAGCAGTCTCTGACAAATGCAGATTTCTCAATTTATGGGTGAGCAGGTCGAAATTTACAGAGTTGAAAGCTTTGCTAAGGTCAAGAAGTGTTAGTATTGTTACTTTATTAGAGTCGATTGCTTCACGAATGTCTTCTGTCACTTTAAGTAGAGCAGTGCTTGTGTTGTGTCCAGCTCTGAAACCTGACTGATACTTGTCGAATAGTTTGTGTTCGTTCATGTAGTTAGTAATTTGTCTGTGTACGATTCTTTCCAGTGCTTTTGATATGGCTGGCAGGATACTGATTGGTCTATAGTCGTTCGGGTCGGTGGGAACTTTGACTTTTGGAAGAGGAAGAACGAAAGCTTGCTTCCATATTTTAGGGAAAGTTGAAGTGATTAAGGAACTATTGAATATGTGTGCAATTGTAGGTATTACTATGTCTTGTATTTTCTGCATGAGTAATATGCTAATGTTGTCTGGCCCTTGAGCTTTCGTCTTGATGCGTCGGATGGCTTTCATTACGTCAATAGGAGTGACGTCAGTAAAATAGAATTTGTCTCGAGTTGGGGGAGCTGAGTCAGGCAAAACTGTGTCTTGTTTCGTTGTGTTGTTTAAGGTCGGGTCCTTTACAAAGTGTTCGTTCAATCGGTCAAGTGGGATGGGTATGTCTGCTTGTTCACTAGCCCTTCCAAGTCCAATGACCTTCAGATTTTTCCATAATTCGGTAGGGGTTGTGTTGGGCTCTATAAGTTTGTAGGAGTATTTGAGTTTAGCGTTTCTTATTAGTTGAGTCGTTCTGTTTCTTAGGTGTTTATATAAGTTAAAATATTCGTCGTTTTTGTTGCGGGTGTATTTCCTATAGGCTAAGTCTCGTTCAGACATCAGGCTACGTATTTCAGTCGTCATCCAAGGGGCTGGGGTCTTTCTGGTACGTTTGGTCTTTAATGGTGCGTGTTTGTCATAAAGTTGAAGTATTAATGTATTGAATAAGTCTACTTTCTCGTCTACAGTTCGTAATGTCCAGATCATGTGCCATGGAAGTTGCGCAGCGTCTTCTTTCATTGCAATATCATCTATTCTTTTGATATCCCTGTAAGTAATTACTCTACGAGTCGATTTAGGACACTGCAGATTAAACGATAGATAAATGATATCATGCCCTGATAGTCCTGGTGCAGGCAACTGTCCATGCGTCAGTATTTTGTCGGCATTGTTAGTAATTATCAAGTCCAGTAATGTGTCTGTACCTTCCGTATGATGTGTGGGAGCTAGGGGTAGGATTACCATATCAAGGCACTGAAAGAATGATTTAAGTCTTTTAGTCGTACTAGAATGTAAGTCAAGTAAGTTTGAATTGAAGTCACCCATGATTATAACGTTCTCATATTGCGGCGTTACGTTTAGTAAGGCGGTTTCGAAATCATCTACGTCATATATATGTGGGGGTTTATATACGACACACACTAGACATTTTGTAAATAAGGTGCAAATTTCAATGAACATGAACTCGGGTTTGGCAGAGTACTGGCTTGGAGAGTGATGAATAATTTTAGGTCGCAAATCGGATCTAATATAACCAGCCACCCCTCCGCCTCTCTTGCCCTCTCTGTCATTACGGCAAAGCGTATTACTGAAGATAGTGCATTGAAAATTTTGAAAATATTCGCATGGGAATTCTTTGTAAGGAAATGAATTAACAAAGCAACTACTGTTACATCATAAGCAAAAGATACGTGCCCATGTGTTGTAAAAATGTCAGCTCAGCTTCAGCACATTTCGAGAAAATAATTTAATATTCTGATGATAGGAAGTTGCTCACCAATATCACCTTAAAAGCATAATGCGATAAGAGTTTTGTTATGTAATATTAGTTACACTTAAAACATATACAGCACCTAGGTAACTTTGCTTTGTACTATAATATTGTTTTGATTAGTTTATTGATTACTTTTATAAGGCTAATATCAAAATCAATTCCAACTTATCATCTCATACTCAATCTCTTTTTTTGGGATATCACCAGCGAATAGGGATTATAAAGAATGGACACTGAGCGAATTTTCCTGTGTTTTGTTTCTCTGTGCGCCAGCGGCAAGTTCCACTTTCAAGCGCTAGAGGTAGTGTAATCGAGCATACGCTGAGATAATAATTGAAAATAGAGTTAAGGCACAGGATCCAAACATCGCCTACCTTATTGCATAATCCAGTAACGCTTTGCTTCAAATAAATTCAAGTTAACAGCTTTTCCTTATTTCTCAGTGACAAACTAGTTGTAATAATAAAATTTTATATTTCAGATATAATACATTATATTATAAAATAATATAATATATTATAAAATTAAGTATCGAATTCGTTTAATACTTGTATAATAATATAGGTACATGGTTTTACTTCTCGTAAGAGTTTTGTTTTTTTCATTTTCACCCCTATCAAATCATTACATATTTTAATTGTTGTTGGGGTCAACGTCTGAACTCTCATTATAAAGGAACTCTAGAGTCTAGACATTGCAGTTAATGAAGGTTTTTATTATTCTATGGATCCAATTTATTTTATTTGAGTACATAATGTACCCAGATGTATTAATTATGTTATATTTCCGCTGTATCGACTGCTAGCTGGTGTGATGTCAGCGCCAACTCTAGGGAGAAAGCAGAATCTGACGCTTTAGCTGGCTTGAAGGTCATTGAAATCAGTCCAGCTACATCAAAGGCACCGATGCGAAGTGTCCATTCTTTATAATCCCTATTCGCTGATATCACTTTCTTTATGAATGATGTGTTTCATTCATTTAGTACAGTATAGTTGGACTACTATGGAATTTATGTGAATATTCCTTCTTAACTCTTTATTATGTTATTAACTTTTAAAACACAACTGAAATATTAAGAAACTGGTATTAGTACTTTTGTTTTACAGACAATATAGATAATATGAAACAGAAAGAAGCCATATAAAAATAACGACATAAAATTTCACGTTCCGTCTGAAGTTTGTGCACCACTGCTTTTTTAATCCAACAGGCTGCTTATTCATATACACAACCCTTCCTCTTTCTATACTTAGCGCTTGATGCCCGCGCACGACGTCAAGGTGAGAAAAATGCGCTTGGTTTGACATCACTGAAGTACACTACTGCTGCTGAGCGCGTTGGACACCTGGTGGCAGCAAACCAAAGTGCATCAATATTGTCTGGAGCACACACATTCCTTCTCCTCCTGGAGAATTTTGCTTGAATATCAAACCACTCTTCTCGAAGATGGTAACCCATGTTTCAATCGCATAAGCAGATCGGGCGAAATCATTGAGCTGTAAATTACAATCACGATGAAGTTCACACCTAGCTTCCTTGTTATTGTAAAAACTTGTAATTGAAAGAGCATGTGTGAACAGCTCGACTTCTCCATGCTGACTAAATGACTTTGTATTGGCAACAAAATGCGCGCGAAGTTTACTACTATAATTATTGTGCTATAAGAGATACACGTTTCTTAAAATCACCCGTCCCTGTGCCGGACTCTGCAGGCCTATATTTCGATATGAGTGTGGTAAGTGCGTTATTAGAAGACGTAAGAAGTTAGTATTAGTATTATTCACTCATTCATTAATTCATTTAATTATTTATTTATTTATTTATTTAATCTGACAGGATTGAGAGTCAGGGAATGTATATCAAATATGAGGGGTCTTATATACAATAAAAGTGATTTAATACAGTTATATGAACACTTTTTAATGATTAAATAAAATTAATAAAATCGGCTAGAAACCATACTTGTTTCGGAGGAATGCTCCTCCATCTTCAGTGGTAGTACCACGACGCTGGTATGGATGTTCGACCGCGTAACGTAGCTTAAGGAAGGCTTTAATAAAATCGGTTAGAAACCCTACATGTTTCGGAGGAATGCTCCTCCATCTTCAGTGGTAGTACCACGACGCTGGTATGGATGTTCGACCGCGTAACTTAGCTTAAGGAAGACTAATAAAATCGGTTAGAAACCATACATGTTTCGGAGGAATGCTATGGAGGAGCATTCCTCCGAAACATGTATGGTTTCTAACCGATTTTATTAAAAGAGTCGTCCTTAAGCTACGTTACGCGGTCGAACATCCATACCAGCGTCGTGGTACTACCACTGAAGATGGAGGAGCATTCCTCCCAAACATGTATGGTTTCTAACCGATTTTATTAATTTTATTCAATCATTAAAAAGTGTTCATATAACTGTATTAAATCACTTTTATTGTATATAACTATCCTACTCATGAACACTGTTGTATCTGACCTAACTTATGTAATTTAATCATGAGGGGTCTTGTTTTGTTTTTTTATTGTTAACTACAATAGGTTATGCCATCTATACTAATAATAAATCTGTAGCCGAAATTTTTCTAGTAATTTTCGATTTTCCAAAAATAATTGGTCCTAACATATATAATTAACCACCCTTAAACCGAAAATCGCTTTCTTGAAATTTTTGTCTTCTGTCTGTCTGGATGTTTGTTACCTTTTCACACGATAATGGCTGAACGGATTTCGATGAAAATTGGAATATAAATTAAGTTCGTTGTAACTTAGATTTTAGGCTATATAACATTCAAAATACGTTATTTAAAGGGGGGTTATAAGGGGACCTGAATTAAATAAATCAAAATATCTCGCTTATTATTGATTTCTTGAAAAATGTTACATAACAAAAGTCCTTTCCGATAAGTTTTATTCTTTGACAAATTTTGGTAGGACTGATATTTAATGAGATATATGAGTTTTAAAATTAAAATAACTGCCATCTAAGGCGGTGTAATGAAATAAAAAACAACTGTTTTCGTCTATAAGGGGCCTTGGACAACAACAATCGAAAGCTATGAATCATAGCCTACAGAGAACGTTTCTGTGTTTGTATGGAATAATATCGGAAGCTAAATTAACCGATTTGTATAATTAATTATTATTTCACTACTGGAGAGTGTAGTTTCTCTAGATGGACATAATGCTATAATGTTATTACAGTAACTTCTGAGTGAATTGAGGGCAGGTAAGATTAAAATAGCTTCTTATGCACAGAAAACTGATAGGCTATTCTGTATATTCATTTCCTGTATTTTTAAAATAATGTTTATGTACACACTCTTTTTAATCTCAGAGAATTAACGAACAACGAGAGTGGATTGATTTAGTATGCAGTAACGGTATGTTAGCTTAGCAATCCATTATTTTATAATTCAAATTTTAACTATGCTCAATTGAATCGTGTTAAAATACATATTATTAAATGCAAAAAGTTGGGTAATGAGCCAAGCAGATTATGTTGCGCTGTTGTAAAAGTTGTTCCTCCTGAGATTCAAGAGCCCCCATAACAAATTAAAAACTTACTTATCGGCGTACATCCGTTATCAACACACTTTTATATCATACAGGGACATCATTTTATTTTTACTTCAATTTTTACTGTACCTGAGTTTTTTAATGTACTTCACTCCCACCCCTTCTACTAATGAAGTTCCAACTGTTTTCCAGATAGGATCAAGGCAGCTTATAGTAAACAGCACTGAGTTACTGAGTATAGTACATTCCAGAAATATGTTCGCTTTTTCCAGTGACGAAAGAACTTTTAATATTGATTCATATTTTGGCACAGGTACTGTCCGTTTGCCTACGTCGCATCCCGATTTCCCCCACCTGCTTCTGCACGGCCCTCTGTAAAAGCTGGGCTGTCTTAGCTCTTTTCTGAAAACATTGATTTCTGTTAGGAATTGGACGTTTACGTAATGTCATACAACTGTTTAAAATAACTTAAATAAAAGGGCCTCGTTAAGTAATTAACTGTCACGTGATTTCCCTCCTTTCTACGATCCTGCGACATAACCACTTGGACGGACAGTAGATAGTATGTCTGAGTAATTTTATCTATGCGGGTCGGGCAGAAATGAAGATTGAATTTACATTACATAAGGTACTCTTTTATAGAGTAGGTACAGAATTATTTCAACATGAGTTACTAGTACGAAGGACGAAACTGGTAATTGGAATTAGATGCAATAGTCTATAGTGCGATAATATGCACAAAAGAACTGAAGCCTGTAGGCTATCGAAATGAATGGCTACCATCTTCAAAAATGTGTTTAAATATCCATATTATGATTATTTTTCAATTTAACGCCTTTCTCTATATTGTACGCTAATGTGCTGTAGCCAGTATAATATACACTGCATAATGAATACGTTCGCATGGATAGCTCAGTTCGTGAGTAAAAACACTTATTCTTAATACAGTACTGCATTTTGATTAAATAAAAATCCAAATGAAAATTATCGAACTCAAAATAGCGATATTTCCTTGTTTACGTAAATGGATGAACTACTTTTCTTCCCTCCTATACCTAGTCAAGTGATTTGTTTGTGTTTTACGCCAGTATCATCGAACTCCAGTTGTGGAAGGGGGTAGCGAACGGGTTTTCCGGTTCTCTATAGGTATAGCCAGGTTAATATTAAAAATGTTAGTAAAAATAAAATGATGTCCCTGTATAATATAATATAATATAATATAATATAATATAATATAATATAATATAATATAATATGTAATATTATATAATATAATTTAAGTTATTTGAAGGGTTCAGAAGCATAGTAGGCCAAGCGCCATTTACTGAAGACGTAGAAAACAAGGGTTAACATTAAGTTATTACCATAATTCAATGGAAACATAAAGGAGGTATTATAAAGTATACACATTAAATCTAAATGATGTCAGTCTTCATTAACCTATGGTTGCACATAATAAAAATTAAGAAACATTTTAAAGGAATTGTCATTGCACCAAATGAGTGGTCTCTGGTCCAAAATGATCGCATTTTAATTATTTAAATTCAATTTAAATTAAGTAACATATTAAACGATTTATCCTTCTATCAAACACGAATGTTCTATGGATCAAATGTCCTATTTTAATTATGTAATTAGTTTATATTTATTTCTAACGGGCGCAGCGGAGCGCACGGGTACAGCTAGTGGATAAATAAATACTTTTCAGTTTTGCTTCATGGTCAATCTAAACTTGCATTCTGTGTGCATTTAGTGGGCCATGCGTCAGGGAAATAACAACAATGTCTTAAGCTTCATTGCTGATGTTTCTGTGGATATCAAGGATGTCTGTCTTAGTACTTATAACAAACATGAAAAAATACCGAATTATAATCATATCGCATACAAAAATTCAATCGAATGAAATCTGAAAGGTATGAATTGGATTTAAAATAGGCCTATTATTACAAAATTATGCCTTAATTATATTACACGTCTGATTTGATAGGCTAATAAATGTTGCATTAATATTTTTATACAATGTGGTGAATCTGAGCACTTGATGTGCTCGCTTCGCTTCTCCTTTACCGGCCTTGACAATTCATTTTGATCCCTGTGTTAAAACTGTAATCGAGAAAATATGAAATTCCCGCCAGATGGCACTGACTCCCAAGGTTCACTGAGGAATGTGTGTATGGTTGCTTGTACGATTGTAATTAGTAATATTGAGCTTCTTTCTACTGGTATGTGAGTTTATTGTGATATGATTCAAAATGACGTATTTTTGTGTACTATTGTGTACTTCGAATAGAAAAAAAAAGAGTGAAGGAGCAATATCATTCCACGAATTTCCGAGTGACAGGGAAAGATGATTGTATTTCGTGACCATAATATTGTACGAAATGGAAATGTAAAAATTGGAGTTGTATCCTTCGAAGAGGTGGAAAAATTCAAATATTTTATTTTACTTTAGTAGGTTATTTTACGACGCGTAGGTTATTTGGCGTCTGAATGAGATGAAGGTGATAATGCCGGTGAAGTGAGTCCAAGGCCCAACACCGAAAGTTACCCAGCATTTGCTCATATAGGGATGAGGGAAAACCCCGGAAAAAAACCTCAACTAGGTAACTTGCCCCGACCGGGAATCGAACACAGGCCACCTGGCTTCGCGGATAGACGCGCTAACCGTTACTCCACGGTGTGGACAAAAATTCAAATATCTTGGAGCAACAGTGACAAATATAAATGACACTCGGGAGAAAATTAAACGCAAAATAAATATGGGAATGCCTCTTATCATTCGGTTGAGAAGCTTTTGTCATCTAGTCTGCTGTCAAAAAATAGGAAAGTTAGAATTTATAAAAACAGTTATATACCGGTTGTTCTGTATGGTTGTGAAACTTGGACTCTCATTTTGAGAGAGGAACAGACATTACGGGTGTTTCAGAATAAGGTTCTTAGAAAAATATTTGGAGCTAAGAGGGATGGAATTAGAGGAGAATGGAGGAAGTTACATAACGCAGAACTGCACGCATTGTATTCTTCACCTGCCATAATTAGGAACATTAAATCCAGACGTTTGAGATGGACAGGGCATGTAGTAGCCTATGTATGGGCGCATTCAGATATGCATATAGAGTGTTAGTTGGGAGGCCAGAGGAAATAAGACCTTTGGAGAGGCCGAGACGTAGATGGGAGGATAATATTAAAATGGATTTGAGAGCGGTGGGATATGATGATAGGGACTGGATTAATCTTGCACAGGATAGGGACCAATGGCGGGCTCATGTGAGGGCGGCAATAGGGAAGAAGATTATTCTAATAATGGGAAATTTAGACTATTAAAACCAAATGCTGTGCCAACAATATTCCCTCATTATCCTAGGTATAAGTGACAGATATCAGAAGACCATGACGAACAGTTACTAAAACTGATCTCCCTCCACCCAAGAAACGCAAATCTTTGAGTAATATAGGTTTTTCACTATTCGAACAAGATGTTCCAAGTGGCTCAGCATCAGTTAATGACATTCCCTTCTTGCCAGTTGAAAATTACCATAAAGCGACGCAAACAGACGTTGTCAACTTTGTGGAGCTAAAAAATAATTAACAGATTGCATGTAAAAATTACACAACTTAATCAGGTGTTACAAGAGAAGCAAGATGAGATAACGAAAACAACCGAAAAACTCCAACTAATTGAAAGAGATCCGTCACATAAAGAACAAGAAAATGTATGGAAAGAGGCCGATGAAGGCAGTATTCATACAAAATTGATTCTAGATCAGTTGCTTAATCATCGAAAGAGAATACCAAACAAGAATATAATAGAAAATTTGTGTTTAGAAATTGAGCCGTTACTGTGTAGATGCCCTCTCTTGCAATGCCAATTTGTGATGAAGACGGCCAAAACGGACTTGCTAATATCATTACTGTGAAATTTGTTAGTCCGCCTCTAGATAACATTGCAGCAGCTTTAACTGAAAAGCTTGTTCCTTCGAAGAATGCGGCTTATAATCCACTGAGTCG
The DNA here is from genome assembly GCF_040183065.1 of Periplaneta americana. Taxonomy (NCBI): domain Eukaryota; kingdom Metazoa; phylum Arthropoda; class Insecta; order Blattodea; family Blattidae; genus Periplaneta; species Periplaneta americana. Next base: position 162,833,474 of record NC_091131.1, read on the forward strand.
CAAAATCTTGAAACTATGATTCTTGAATCTGCATTATCAAGTGGAATGTATCAGTGCAGTGAGTGAAATTATAAAACCCAGTAGAAGTTATGGTAAATAATTACTCAAGTGATTACTTTGGAACATCGCAGTTTAGCCTAGGGGTGCTACTCAGCCTCTGTCATCATGTTACTTAAACTGAACAGGTTACTATGTGGTACCTTCCCTGCTTTTAAACTCACGCTTTTACCATAATTAACAGAACTAAACATAATACTTATTATTTTCTTATTTATTATTTATAAGTGTTATTATTACTCTTTAATCATTTATTTTAATTCATATTGAGTATTTCTTCTGTGGACACCAGAGCTGGCAGACAGCGTCTCGTGGTGGAATTGAAAAATTATTCAATTTCAAGAAAATATTACTATTGTCAAGGCCGTATACAAAAAAGCGAAGGGAACATCAAGTCGGCCGTGATCTGAACATCTCAAATTAAAAACCAACTTCGATGATAGAGAAGGCCATGACTGATGTTCATACTTACCTGTGTGATTACCTGAAATATTAGTTCATTACTCTTCAACTGCTGGACTTTCGGATATTGAAGTGTTTTATTATTGTGAATTAGTGGCTGCTTCATCTACGATTATGTTAGTAAGGTAAACTTTTGCGTACTTCCTATGAAATCCTTGAATTCGTCATCTCGTTCTTGTGTTAGAGAAAATTTTTTTGGGATGTAACAACATTAACGTTCTTGTCAATTATATAAAATGTCTTACTACTTATTATTATTCTGTGTGATTTTCATCGCCAGTAAGTACTGATTTGCTTGTTTTCGTGTAAATTCTGTGAAGTGATGGCAAAATGTGTGTATAATTTCGTCAAGATTTCCAGTCTTTCCGTAACTAAGGTAAACAATTCAAGTTTAGTACATGTTACATACATACGAAGAGGAGCTTTTACTATCAAGGAATAATGTTTTGCTTATTTTTTTCATTTCCTTTAATGTCTTCTGAAGCTAAGCCATCAACATCATCAGTTTCTTCACCTATATTTGTTGAATGTCAATTATGTGGAAAAACTTTTACTTCTAGAGGCATTAATATTCACTTGGCCCGCAGTCACGATTCTATGCAAGAATCGCTAAATAATATTAATGAAGACATATTATACGATTCAGATCAGAAGAGCGAAGACCCAGTGAATTCACAGATTAACTATAGCTCTAATTTAACCAAAATTAATCACCTTATTGGCGATATTGATAATAATGAATCCTCAACACCCAATTTAATTCAACAGCATACGGAGATGAATGATATTTGCTCTTCCTCTACCACTTCAACTCCTTGCCTGGTTTCAACAGCTCTATGTAAGGCATGTGGCAAATCTTTTTCTCAACGGGGTATCAAACTTCATATTACCCGATGTCATGAATCTTTGAATCATAATCCGACAGTATCGTCTGACATTTCTGTTAATAATTCTCATGTTTTGATCAATTCAATTCTTTCTTCCAATAATATTTCGAAAGGATTCTTTCCATGCCCTATTTGTCCTTCTACAGATGCCAAGACTTTCATATCTGCTAGAGGATTAAAGATTCATTGTTCTCGAGTTCATTCTCAATCTTTTCCTCCGGATTCTTCTACACCTAATTCTATAGATGATTTATATTCTACACTTAGTTTTTACAAGAAAAATGTTAATGTATTACGCCGAATACCTAAAGCGGCCAGTCGCTTAAGTCAACAAACTGATTTTTGTTTATCGCACAATACTACTACCTCTTGGCAAGATTTATTTCTATTCGCATATTTAGCTCTCGAGTTCCTGATCGTTCTGGTAATAAATCTCTAATATCTAAATTAAAGACAATGTGACAAACTTCCCATCCAATCCGCCTCATGTCAGAATTCGTTCATATAAAGGGGATTCTCCTTCTAATCAAATCCGTCGTGTAGAACAGAAAGTTTCGGAAGGAGATATCCGTGGCGCTATTCGCTTCTTATCTTCGGATATGGGAGTTGCAGATCCAACAACTGCTACATATAATGTTTTAAAATCGAAACATCCACCTCCTTCTAGACCTTCCTCCTTCCCCGACATTCCTGATCCTACAGCACCCAGCCTATCAGTCACCAACGAAGACGTCTTGAAATCTCTACAGAACTTTCCACAAGGTTCCGCAGCTGGTATCGATGGTTTACGACCTCAACACCTTAAGGATCTGGTTTCTGTATCTGCAGGTGATTCCAGTAAAAGGCTTCTTTTTTCATTAACCCACCTTTGCAATTTTTTGTTACATGGCGACTTAGATCCTGGAATTTGTACTGTATTGTACGGTGCTGTCCTTATTGCGATCAATAAGAAGGATGGTGGCTTCAGACCTATTGCCATTGGGAATACTTTCCGAAGATTGGTATCCAAAATGGCTTGTGTTAGTGTTAAAGAAGAAATCAGTGCATATTTTAGACCGAATCAATTTGGTTTCGGTTCTCCTCAGGGCTGTGAAAGTATTATTCACTCATTGCGCCCATTCATTTCTGCCAATTCTCACTCTGATAAAATCGTTCTTAAGTTAGATTTCAGAAATGCCTTCAATTGTATTGAAAGAGATAACATGTTGCAAGCTGTCAAACTTAAAATTCCACAACTTTTTTCCTATTTCTGGCAATCAAACAGACACCCTTCTACTTTATTTTTTGGTTCTGATACAATTATGTCTCAATCAGGTTGTAACAAGGGGATCCGGCTGGCCCTTTACTTTTTAGTCTAACAATTCATCCCCTTATTAAGGATCTTATTAGTGATCTCAACCTTTTTTACTTAGATGATGGTTGCTTAAGTGGGGCCCCTTCTGATGTTTTACAAGACCTTAGTAAAATAATTCCACTCGGTTCAACTATAGGGTTAGAACTTAATCCTGATAAATGTGAAATTTATTTTTGTTCTAAGTTTAATCAATCTGTTTTCTCTTTTTTTCAAAAACTTGCTCCGGTTATTTTACTAATGTCAAAATCCACTTTAACAATTCTTGGATCTCCCGTCTTTTTGGAAGCTGCCGATCACATCGCTGAACAAAAACTAATTTCTTTGCAATATTTCATCGATCTTTTAAAACCAATACATCCTCATATTTCTTATTATCTTCTTAAAATTGTTTTCTAATCCCCAAGATGACTTACTTTATGCGTACTACTCCTTTATGGCTTCTTCCATCTTTCCTACATAAAACTGATGCTCTTTTTCGATCCAGTTTGGAAATGATCCTAAATATATGTTTTACCGATACTAGTTGGACTGAAGCCTCTCTCCCAATTCAATTTGGTGGTGTGGGCATTCGGAAACTTTCTGACGTTTGTATACCTGCTTTTCTTTCTTCTGCCTTTGGAGTTTTCCGTTGCATCAAATCGCTCTTTCCTTTATACAGTGATGCAACTGAAATCTGTCATGTGCGTGATGCTCTGACTAGTTAGTATACTTCCTCACAAACCACTCATCCTCCTGCCCATCCTGAATTTCAAAAGCAGTGGGATGTTATCTGTTCCCAAAAAAATTTAGACAAACTCCTTCCTCCTTTCAAATCCGAACAAGACATTGCACGTCTCCTAGCTCTTCAAGAGAGTGAGTCTGGAGCTTGGTTACACGCATTACCTTCTCCTCACATCGGCACTCTAATAGATAATACATCCTTTAAAATCGCAATGGCTTTACGCCTTGGGTGTAAACTCTGCCAGCCACACCAATGCATTTGCGGGGGAATTGCTGATATTTACGGTCATCATGCACTTAGTTGTGCGAGGAGCAAGGGTCGCATTCCCAGACATACATCACTCAATGATATCATTAAAAGATCTCTGACTTCTTGTGGCATCCCGTCTCTTTTGGAACCACCAGGTACTAGTCGCGCGGATGGTAAACGGCCCGATGGTCTCACCTTAATTCCATGGTGTAGAGGAAAATCTTTAATTTGGGACTCTACTTGCGTTGACACTCTAGCTCCATCTCACTTGCCGAATATCTCCAGACGCGCAGCATCTGCTGCTGAATTAGCCGTGACAAAAAAAGTCAATAAGTATGCTCATCTTTTAGACAATTATATCTTTGCCCCCTTTGCTGTGGAGACCTTCGATCCTTGGAGTCATGACGCTAAAGTTTTGGTATCTCAAATCGGCAAAATTTTGATCTCCATTACCGGTGATCGTCGTTGCACTACTTAATTGCGTCAACGTTTAAGTATTGCAATTCAACGTGGAAATGCAATGAGCGTTTTGGGTACACTTCCAGAGTCCAAGCCTTTGGATGAACTATTTTTCTTGTAAAATATATTATTTAGTATAGATAGATATTTTTAGAAGTATTTTTTTCATTTGCCTAATAGATAATATTTAATACAAAAAAAATTATATTTAGATGTCAAAATTAAAAAAAAAAACTTCGAACATGAATAAGATTTTCAATGAAATTCAAATTTATTTTAATTTATATTTTTGTCTTACGTACCGCCTTTATTATTATTTTTCCAGTACATTCCTAAATATAGTTGACAATTTCATTTTCACCACAAAAAACAAATCAATTGTATGCAAAATTTAATGGTTATATACGGCATGCGACATAATTAATTTAAAGCAGATATAGGCAATTAAAGAGCTACAACATACTACTCTGATTGCGGCAACACGTGTCACCTGTTAACTTCATACGCAGTCATTTAAAAAGGACAAAAACACAATATTCTGAAATATCATTTTTATGAAAAAACAACGAAAGAAAATAAAATGTTCAAATAAATATGGTTTATTTTGAAAGCAGCTTGAACATACTGTAACTGTGTTCCTAATTTAAATTATTACTGTAAAAACCTCGTAAAAATTAATAAAGAGGCAAAATTTCACAACGGTTAAAATTTCTTTTTTATCGATTACATTGACAATCTTTTGAAAATCTGGAGTTATGCCTAACATTGCAATTGTGAGCTAGTGGAATAAATTCTCGTCTGAAATGCGTGATCTCGATTTGGATATTGCTATAGCCAACTGGAGAAAAAGTGCTCACAAATATAAGTTGAACCAATGAAAGAAGCAATTTTCATAACAAAACTCCATAGACGTGGATACTTTGTTTTGCAAGGTCGTTTAAAGACCAATCATATTTGTACATTTACATTTGGTAAATTAATTAATTTACCAAATGCAAATGTACAAATATGATTGGCCTAAAAAAATGTTATGTTTTATTTAACGACGCTCGCAACTGCAGAGTATCAGCGTCGCCGGATGTGCCGGAATTTTGTCCCGCAGGAGTTCTTTTACATTCCAGTAAATCTACTGACATGAGCCTGTCGCATTTAAGCACACTTAAATCCCATCGACCTGGCCCGGGATCGAACCCGCAACCTTGGGCATAGAAGGCCAGCGCTATACCAACTTGCCAACCAGGTCCACTGATTGGTCTATAACCGACCTTGCAAAACAAAGTATCCACGTCTATGGAGTTTTGTTATGAAAATTGCTTCTTTCATTGGTTCAACTTATATTTGTGAGCACTTTTTCTCCAGTTGGCTATTAATTTATTTATTTATTTATTTATTTATTTATTTATTTATTTATTTATTTATTTATTTATTTAAACTGGTAGAGATAAGGCCATCAGGCCTTCTCTTCCCCTCTACCAAGGGATTACAACTACAATATTAAGAATACAATTACAATTATAATTACAATTCATATTAAATTTACAAGTACAATAAAAATCAAAGTACTAAAAGATTAACTGATTAATAATAGCTAGACAGTTTATTGTAAAAGTTAAGAAGAGAGAAAATTGTTTTTGATTAATTAAGTAAAAAGTAAATCTACTCTACACAGTAAGAAAATTCTTAATAAGTTTGCTTTTGAACGCTACTAAATTCCGACAGTCTCTGAGTAGGGTAGGGTATTCCACAAGCGCGAGAGCGAGATTGTGTATGATGATGAATACGATGATGTCTTATGTTTTAGTATGGCTAGTATGTGTCATTTTTGAGTCGAAGAGCTTTCTAACTGATGATCAATGACGAGAATGAATTGGCGAATAATAGAAAGTATTTTTTAATTTTTATAAATCATTGGATCTATTTTTCATCAATTCTCTTATTAAATTGTTAAATACTTGACTGGAGTGTCTAATATTAATATCTGGTTACAGATTAAGAAATTTTAGACAAGGAAATGATACAATTATCTCTGAATTAAATGCATATAAACTCAGTAAGAGACAAACAGTTCTAACTCATCGTATAAATGTACGATATTTTTATATTTTCCTTGAAGAAAAACATTGAAGTCTTTCAGACTCCTGGTTATGTCAAACAGAAAAGCCATATCAATGGCCCAACTCTGGTCTGTTTATTCATTTGTTGTTTCACCCAGAAAAGAAATACATCACAATTATATTATTATTATTATTATTATTATTATTATTATTATTATTATTATTATTATTATTATCATTACTCGTTTTCAGGCTACAGCAGTTTCAGTCACATTACCGAAATATAAACTGTACATGTTTCTTAAACAGGTCCCGTACGGTGATCCACTGATCAAAAAATATTTAACATTTTCCCTCGACTGAACCATCTCACTTGCGTGTAGTATGCCGTCACCCATATCTTTCAGTAATTGTCTGAATTGCCTGTTTCAATGACTTTTATTTTATTGAACTAGCCGTACCCGTGCGCTCCTCTGCACCCGTTAGAAATAAATATAAAGTAATTACATAATTAAAATAGGATATTTGATCCAGGGAACATTCGTGTTTGATAGAAGGATAAATCGTTTAATATGTTACTTAATTTAAATTGCATCCAAATAATTAAAATGCGATCATTTTGGTCCAGAGACACTCATTTGGTGCAATGACAATTCCTTTAACATGTTTCTAATTTTTATTACATGCAACCATAGTTTAATGAACATTGACATCATTTAGATTTAATGTGTATAATTTATTTGGCTTGTTTTAGGTTTCCATTGAATTATGATAATAACTTAATTTTAACCCTTGCTTTCTACGCATTCAGTAAATGGCGTTTGGCCCACTATGGTTCTGAACCCTTCAAATAACTTAAATTATATTATATAATATTACATTACATATATTATATTATATTATATTACATTATATTACATTATATTATATTATATTATATCAGAAGTTACTGTAATAGCATTATAGCATTATGCAAATCTAGTCTTTCAGGTGAAGCTCCCTGTAAAGCAGATTTGAATAATTTCAAGGGAAAAATTGTTCCGGGGCCGGGTATCGATCCCGGGACCTCTGGTTGAACGTACCAGCGCTCTACCACTGAGCTACCCGGGAACTCCACCCGACACCGTCTCAACTTTTCCCTTTATATCCACACAACTCGCGTGGGCTGACGAAACGCCAGAGACCCACAACGAGTGCACACAATCTCTGTGCGACTTGGAATTGTGGTTTTCTGTTAACGTACACAGTAACGTATATATTATGCAAATCTAGTCTTTCAGGTGAAGCTCCCGGGTAGCTCAGTAGTAGAGCGCTGGTACGTTCAACCAGAGGTCCCGCGATCGATACCCGGCCCCGGAACAATTTTTCCCTTGAAATTATTCATTATAGCATTATGTCCATCTAGAGAAACTACACTTTCCAATGGTGAAATAAAACATTTTCTGTAGGCTATCTTTCATAGCTTTCGATTTTTGCTGTCCAAGGCCCCTTATAGACGAAGTCATTTGTTTTTTATTTCATTATACGGCCTTAGATGGCAGTTATTTTAATTTTAAAACTCATTTATCTCATTAACTATCAGTCCAATCAAAATTTTTCTAGGAATAAAATTTATCGCAAATTATTTTTAAAGAAACCTTTGTTATGTAACATGTTTTACAAAAATCAATAATAAGCGAGATATTTAGATTTATTTATAACCCCCCTTCTAAATAATGTATTTTGAATGCCATATAGCCTAAAATCTAAGTTACAACGAACATAATTTATATTCCAATTTTCATCGAAATCCGTTCATCCATTATCGCGTGAAAAGGTAACAAACATACAGACAGACAGACAAAAATTTCAAAAAAGCGATTTTCGGTTTCAGGGTGGTTAATTTTTGGAAAATCGAAAACTGCCAGAAAAATTTCGGCTACAGATTTATTATTAGTATAGATAACGTTTTCACTGCAACGCTCATAACACTTTCGAATTTATGAATTTTCCAGCTTTTTATGTACGAGTATTATACAGTGAAAAATGTAAATAGTATCAGATCTTTGTCTCTACCAAATCGCTTATATAGCCTATTTATTCGGAAGCGCACACGGCCTGCAGCACTCTCCACTGTGATCTAATGATATGTTCTGTGGGATAATGAAGGATAAAATAATAGAATAATATTTAAATACGTTCCGACTTGTCATTCCATTTACTATATTTTGTGCTCAATTTTACTTCTTTCCCATATTCAAAATGATGTTTAAATGAAAATTCATTGTACATTTTTCATCTTTTACACTACATGAAACTTGAATAAATATTTTTATCCACGACCATAACGAAAAACATGCCTTTACCAAATAATTTTGCGTTTGTAAATTAGGCTTTTATTCAACATTACTTTATTCCACTAGGGAGATAAAGATAGTGCTTAAATCTTTTCACTCGCGCAATAAAGATGCACTTACGTCACAAGTACCATAAATAACTATTTCCGTTGTTTTGCTCCAGTAGCTTCCTTAGGCCCGATTGTATAAACCATTTAATCTTAGATCAGAGGTTAAATTGATCCTTGTTTCAGCTGAACTTGGAATTTTGTGTTGTATATAGTCTAATCTGAGATTAATTTGTCTCAAACTAAAGTCAACTTTGACTGAAGAAATTTCTCCGATTAAGTTAGATGATCCAAGTTCAGTTATTTCGTTTCTGTTTGAAATATACGAGTGACAGATTGTGCAAATAAAATATCCATTATTATTAATTTTAATAGATATGTTAGGTACATTTATATATATATATATATATATATATATATATATATATATATATTTCTTTCAATTTCTTGCCTTAATACACAAACATTCTTATATTTTATAAGGCTCTATCGTGTTCAGCAGTATCAAATAACATAACCTATAATTATATTATGTTTATAACAACCATTAATTATTAATGGATATGATAGGTACATTCATAAATGTTCAATTAACTGTATTACTAAAGGAAAATTGTCGTTTTATGAAGCTTTATTATGTTTAGCAGTATCAAACACCATAACATGAAAACAACTTGGAGAACAGTCAACCTTCTTCTCATTGTCCGCCATTATTTACATGGCACTAAAAACCAGTGTATCCAACACAGTGTACGGAAAGTCGCCAAAAAGTAGTTGTAAAGTCGCTAGATTTCTCATTATCAACAAAGAAAGATTAAATTTTGTCACTATGGGATGCCAAAAAGGGTCCCTAAATCCCTATTTAAGCAATATAAAAGTTAAAATAAATTGATGTTGAAAAAGAGTTAAAGTCACTAGATTGGCAACACTGAACAAAACTGTGTAACAGGGTCCGCGCATTACGTATTTCACCTATTTATGCGATGTTGCCAAATCCTTTTCACGTGAACTTAGATTGCATTTGAACCAAGGTAATTTGATCGCAGAAAAGTTTTATACAATAGAAGAAGTGTCTGAACTCGGTTCACTTTTCGATCTTCGATCAAAGTTGATCTTTAGTCAGGGAGTTTTATACAATTGGGCCTTAGAGACATCTTGTAGTGAGATCTACCGCTGACTGCCAGTACATCACCTGATCGGACTGGTACTGGTATAGAAAACATCTAGGGGCGGAGGGGATGGGAGATCACGTAACTTCGACTCCGTGAAAAATGTTCCACTAATTCCTATGTCCGGCTAAAGCATTGTAAGTTATAATATTAGATTTAACGATGGAGGGATCGAAGCAACAATCTGTTATACCATATTTTTAATATTCCTGCGACAAATACTGTACAGACTACCTATTTAAAGTTAAAATATAATATAGCATATTTTGGTATTTTTCCACTATATTTGTTATAAGTTATATTATTTTAATCGTTATTTAACGATGCTGTATCAAATGGTTTATTTACTGTTGATGGAATTGGTAAACGTGAGATGGTATTTGGCGAGATGAGACCGAGGATTTGCCTTGGTATTACCTGACATTCGTCTTGTAGTTAGGAAAAACTCAGTAAAAACCCAACCAGGTCATCAGCCCAAGTGGGAATCACTTATTTAACGATGCTGTATCAAATGGTTTATTTACTGTTGATGGAATTGGTAAACGTGAGATGGTATTTGGCGAGATGAGACCGAGGATTTGCCTTGGTATTACCTGACATTCGTCTTGTAGTTAGGAAAAACTCAGTAAAAACCCAACCAGGTCATCAGCCCAAGTCGGAATCACTTATTTAACGATGCTGTATCAAATGGTTTATTTACTGTTGATGGAATTGGTAAACGTGAGATGGTATTTGGCGAGAAGAGACCGGGGATTTGCCTTGGTATTACCTGATATTCGTCTTCTAGTTAGGAAAAACTCAGTAAAAACCCAACCAGGTCATCAGCCCAAGTGGGAATCACTTATTTAACGATGCTGTATCAAATGGTTTATTTACTGTTGATGGAATTGGTAAACGTGAGATGGTATTTGGCGAGATGAGACCGAGGATTTGCCTCGGTATTACCTGACATTCGTCTTGTAGTTAGGAAAAACTCAGTAAAAACCCAACCAGGTCATCAGCCCAAGTCGGAATCACTTATTTAACGATGCTGTATCAAATGGTTTATTTACTGTTGATGGAATTGGTAAACGTGAGATGGTATTTGGCGAGATGAGACCGAGGATTTGCCTTGGTATTACCTGACATTCGTCTTGTAGTTAGGGAAAACTCAGTAAAAACCCAACCAGGTCATCAGCCCAAGTGGGAATCAAACCTCTAACCCTAGCTACGTAGCTTCTCGTTTTCAACATTTGTCTTCATATCATGAAATAGATACTCGCTCACAACACCATATCACACTCTCCATTCCTAAACACAGAACATCCTTGTACTCTCCATCTTTCACCGTCTCTGCAGCTCATCTCTGGAACTCTCTACCACAACATGTCAGAGACTGTCCGACATTGTCTAGTTTCAAAAATAAATTAAAACTGCACTTTTTCAATTCAGATATCTTTCAGTTATAAGTCCTTTTCTCTGCGCTAGTTTTGTAAAAATATAGGCTATATATTTCTTTCCTTCCTTTCCCCTTTTTGATCTCTTTATCAGCCAATGAATTTATTATCATAGCCTTCTTATTGTGAATTTTATTTAATATTCGTATTTCTTTTCTTTTTTATTATTATTGTATTACATTCCATTTTGTTATATACTATCTTACGTTTTCCATATTAACCATTTGTATTGAGTTGCTTTTACTATATTCCAATGTATTTCACTTTCTTTTTTCTATTATTGTATTATTTTCATGTTGTTTAGTGTCGATTTTATTATGCTATTATTTTTTTTGTAATATGTTAGTATTCTGTTCTTTAACTTTTTGTTAACTTTTAACTGCTTGTATACTTTGTGACCTGGTAGAGTTAGTATTCTGTTCTTTAACTTTTTGTTAACTTTTAACTGGTTGTATACTTTGTGACCTGGCCTTAACTCTGTCAGTATAAATAAATACCAATAGCTCTTTCTGGAGTGCATGTATAAATATTGGCATAACTATGATTAAATACTTAGAAGGTCGAAATACAAAAATGTTCATAAGTTAAGATTTAAAATAATGGAGATAATTATTACACTAAATAGTGTTCAGACAACTGTAATAATTATCTCCATTATTTTAAATTGGCATAACTAAATTTTTGCAGCTAATGTGTCCTTGAATATATATTCAAGTTTTGAAAGCTGTGATGGAGTATTTAAGTACCTATCTGTGATATATCCTACTGATATTATTTACTGAGCAAGCAGACCATTATTTTACTTATTGTAATATTAAATGAGCTGTCTTTATGATATTTTTCAGGCTGCATAGATTTCATGCTGGTAGCCTGCACTTCGTTCCAGTGAAAAAGAAATCGCTTACGATGGGGATGAATTGCACCAAGTGTTGTAAATTGGTAAGTTTCTTTGCCATAACCTTAACTTTTATTTTCGTATTTCATTATCTAGTTCAGGCGTGTCCAAACGTTTTTTAAAAACGGCCATTGCCGCTAATATAGATTAGTTCACAGGCATTGTGATTCAGTTTAATAAATGGTTCTTATTTCATTTATTTTATTCCATAAACTATTATATTAGCGTTGTAGGTGTGGAACAAGTTACACAAAAATATATGTTGTTGTTGTTTTCTAATGCCAGGCGTTTGACAAAGTCATTTGACCTCTTGCACTCCAATATTTTTCAAAGATATTATCATGACTAGCCACTGAAGCACAGATTTTGAGGTGTTCCGAATCCATTTCTTGGTTTGAGTTGCACAATGGACAGTTAGGGGACTGATATATTCCAATTCTATGCAGGTGTTTGGCCAAACAATCATGGCCTGTTGCCAATCTAAATGCAGCTACACACTATTTTCGTGGTAAATCGGGAATTAACTGTGGATTTTGATGCAGAGAGTTCCATTTTTTCCTTTGGGATTGAGTTATCAAATTTTGTTTGTTGAAGTCTAAGTATGTAGATTTAATAAATCTCTTCACAGAGTAATACGTAGATTTAGTAACAGGTCTGTAAGTAGCAGTGCTGTCCTTTGCTAAAGCATCCGCATTCTCGTTTCCCAGGATTCCACAATGGGATGGTATCCATTGGAATACAATTCTTTTATTGAGTGATCTTAATTGAGAGAGCATTTTAGTTATTTCTGCTGTTTGAGATGAAGGTGTGTGTTTAGAGACTATTGATAGGATAGCTGCTTTGGAGTCTGACAATATAACTGCATTCTTAAATTTATGAATGTGGCATAGAAGATTCCTGAGACTTTCACTTATTGCAATGATTTCACCATCAAAACTTGTTGTTCCATATCCAAGAGATCTATAAAGTGAGAAGAGACAGCACGTAACACCTGCACCGGCACCTTGTTCTCACAAAAATATATAAATCACAGCAAGTTGATTAAATCAATTTATAAGCATAAACAATTCTCATTCGAATAGGAAGTACGACTGTAGAGAAATATTTTTAGTTCTGTTCTGAAACTTTCCTCTTGGCCCTTCAAAGCTGTAAGGCGATGGATCGATGAAAATAGTAAAAAATAATCTCCAAAAAACAAAAACTTTGATTATTCTAAAAAAAATAGTGGTTGGGGTGAACTTATATCAATTTTTATTTACAGACTGAAATCTATAATGAAATATATAATTTTGTACAAAATATCAGTGCGAATAATTATAGCCCTGGGCAAAACCGCGAAATGAAATTATTTCCACAATAATTAGGAAGAAATGAAGGAACTATATCTAGTAACACAGAAATAAATCCGTAGCAGCCATTGCAGCCAACAATTTAAAATCGAAATACCGCTCAGGGAAAGATTATGTAGTAGCTCATGCTTCCACTAGAAACACTGCCATCTTGTGGGGACAAGACTTAATAATAAAGTGACAAACCTGCCACCTTGCGTTTCCTAGAGACATTATTAGTCGCATATGATTGATTGATTTATTGATATAGTTCACAAGTACAAAACTTAATAATATAACAAAAGATCTATAAACAAATGTAGTTCTACATACTAAATATACAATTTCCTAGACTTATCATTTTAACGCAAATCTCAATAATTTATTGGTTCAAACTTGCACTTACGTTTGGTTTTAGTGCATGTTTAAACCAATAATGATAACCACTAAGACATTAAACCTTATTTATCTGCCCTTTTCACAATTTAATTGTAATTATTTAGGTCTTACTTTACATAATAACTTATTATTCCAAAAAAATGTGATCAGATGTCGACATAATGTAAGTCATGAACCTGAATTAGCTGACTCGATACATTCTATATGTAGGTTAATCTTTATTTCTTACAATATTTCCTTGTCAGCAGAAACGTTTGCGTAACTTCAATGAAGACTATCACATACCCGCTTAAACACAAACTTGCCAAGTTGCTTACATAATCAACCTCAATTTAGTTTCATAATTGTGTCTCATGTACTCATTATCAATTCATTACTATTATAATTATAATGCCTACTAAATTTATTATAAATGCAGTATTATTGAAATTAAAACATATTATTAAAGCAATTTATAAAGTCAAAATTATCTTCTGAACCTTTACTAAATACGAGTAATATAGCTATCGGAATACATTAATAACTACCTTAATTCTCTATTTTCAATTTTTATTATTTTAAAACTTTGACGTAATTCTATCCTATTTACAAAACCTGTCTGCTTATCTAATTTAATTAATAATAAGTGTTTCTAATTTTAGGAAAATTTAGTCTTTGCTGATGCCTATCTCTTAGTAGGTAGTTTCGTTCAGTATCTATAGTTTTGATTGAATCTACTTTATTTCTGATAGAGTTTCTATTTGTCAATTTACCTCTTAATAACTGTTCGTCACCTTCTTCTACTCCATCGGTCGGTAACGCACAGTTCCTCCATACTGCAGCACTTCCTCTCGCGCACTCCGGACTACCAACGGCATGTGGCATTCTTATAAATTGATCGCTGGCTTTGCCGGTTGATCCACAATCGCTTCTCCTTGTTGAGTTTTCACTTGCGCGCCTCAGCCTACCCTCACTGGTTGTTCTCTCAGTCTGTGCCTCAGCTCCCCAAACAGCATCTTCACTGGTTCCTGCATCTTCTTCCATACTAGGTTGTCCTTCTTCACTCTTCTTTCTTCCAAAGGGATCTGTGAAAACAGTGTTCTCTAGTTTACTTAGGTATGCTCTAATATCATTCACTCCCGTAAGATAATCAATTCTTCTATTTGTTATTTCTGATTTCTTCTGCCCACTTGATGAGTTACTATTCTTATCAGTCCTCTCTGCGCTTCTAGACTTCCTGTTTCGTGATGCACTTCTTCTGTTTACGTGTGGTGTAGATGATGCTCTATTTCCACAAGTCTCTATTTCCTTATTTCTGTTCTTGTTACCGCAACTGAATAAATCCTCAATGTTTTGATTATTTAAGGACTCTACGTTAACTATGTTTCCGTTTATCTTCATTTTATCTTTTACTAAAGTTGCCCTAAATCCTTTACCTCGAGCTTCTTTTAATATTGGAATTAACTTCTTTCGTTTCTCTCTAATTTCTTTTGCAAAGTCATTTTCTATTAATATATTTGTGCCTTTGAGTTGACGCGTATTGGCAATGATGTGTTCTTTGATAAAGTAACTGTTCAATTTCACAATAATTGGTCTTTTATTTCCCTTACCTATTCTATACGCGTTATTTATCGCACTTATGTCCAAGTTTAGACTGAAATACTTAGTTAATAATTCTAACACCACGTAACCAGTATCAATTCCTTTTTCATGATTGCACTCTTCAACACCATAAATTACAATGTTATTAATTCTACTATCATCTTCCCATTTTTTAACTATCGATTTTAACACCACCTGCTCTTGGATAACCTCCTTTAACTTCTTTTCCACTTCAGTGTACCTGTTTACTAATGTATCTATATCACTTGCTACTTTGTTTAGTAGAACACTTGCCTTCAGTCTGTCTTCTCTCGTTTCTTTCATATAGTTTATCCATTCTCTTTGAAACACTTCATCACTATAGACTCTTCCTTCTGTATCTCCAGGACCAGGGTTTAACTCCACATTTCCAATAATCAGTAGAATTGATAAAACAGCCGCTGCCACAAATATGTTGATTCTATCAGACACTATTACATTATCACCTTTTGAACATCTGCAACACTGCCCTGCATTGAAGCACCCGATTCGCGCCCTGTAAGAATTTAGGTCGTCGCCCATACCTTCTTCACACGCTAACCTACTTGCATATGCTGCTTACTACACAACCGTTCTCTACGACAGCACTTTGTGAACTGATTAGTCGCATATGAAACGACTTTTAAGTCCCGATCCCACTTTGCGGATTGAATCGAAACGAAGAGTCTACTGCTGCTCACAACGAGTTAGAAAGAGAGTTAGTCTTCTCTTTGTAACTCGTTGGCTGTTCACAATAATGAAATCGAACCGAAGACTACTTTTGTATTTTGTCATACAAAGAGAATAATTCAGTACAAGATTTATTAATTTGTCTTTGTTCATATTACATTGTGATTTTTTATATACGTACTATTTTAGCAATAGTAAACTAATTATGAATCGATCTCTTTCATTTATTTTTTTCGCGAAGGGTTCACGAGGACTTACGATCATACCCGAAACAAGAAATTTTGTTCGACAGTGAAGTAAATAAATAGTCTATAGTTCCTGAATTCTGTTCTGCTCCATCCGATGTGCCGTTTCGTCCTATCTTCCATTCAAATACACTGTGAACAGAAATTTCGTTCGATTCGAAGTACTTCCCGGCCGAAACGAAATAGTATCTGGTATAGAAGTTAATTCTGTGTTGTTTGTCCAATACCGTGCAATTCTTTTTTTCTAAATAAAACGCAGAATATGTATAACACGATAAAAATTGAAGGCAGCACAAAGATAAACGACCCTACTGTGAATCACCATTATTTCCAAAATTAAACTACTTTAATTACTCCATTATATTAAGATTTTTTGTAAAAATGAAGTTTACTCAGCTATCACCTCACCTAACCCACTCTAACCTTGTCACAGTCCTCGTCTCCTGCAAATAATCTATCCCCTCAACTAGCCCACTCTAACCTTGTCACAGTTCTCGGTCTCCTGTCACTTATCATATCAATAACCCACTCTAACCTTGT
The DNA here is from genome assembly GCF_040183065.1 of Periplaneta americana. NCBI lineage: Eukaryota > Metazoa > Arthropoda > Insecta > Blattodea > Blattidae > Periplaneta > Periplaneta americana. The sequence continues at coordinate 162,850,401 of NC_091131.1, forward strand.
CACAGTTCTCGGTCTCCTGTCACTTATCTATCACATCAACTAACCCACTCTAACCTTGTCACAGTTCTCGTCTCCTGTCACTTATCTATCCCCTCAACTAACCCACTCTAACCTCGTCTCAGTTCTCAGTCTCCTGTCACTTATCTATCCCCTCAACTAACCCTCTCTATGCTTGTCACAGTTCTCGGTCTCCTGTCAATTATCTATCCCCTCAACTAACCCACTCTAACCATGTCATAGTTCTCGTCTCCTGTCACTTATCTATACCCTCAACTAACCCACTCTAACCTTGTCACAGTTCTCGTCTCCTGTCACTTATCTATCCCCTCAACTAACCCACTCTAACCTTGTCACAGTTCTCGTCTCCTGTCACTTATCTATCCCCTCAACTAACCCACTCTAACCTTGTCATAGTTCTCGTCTCCTGTCACTTATCTATCCCCTCAACTAACCCACTCTAACCTTGTCACAGTTCTCGGTCTCCTGTCACTTATCTATCCCCTCAACTAACCCTCTCTAACCTTGTCACAGTTCTTGTCTTCTGTCATCTATCCCCTCAACTAACCCACTCTAACATTGTCACAGTTCTCGGTCTTCTGTCATCTATCACCTCAACTAACCCACTCTACCCTTGTCACAGTTCTCGGTCTCCTGTCACTTATCTATCACCTCAACTAACCCACTCTAACCTTGTCATAGTTCTCGTCTCCTGTCACTTATCTATCCCCTCAACTAACCCACTCTAACCTTGTCAAAGTTCTCGTCTCCTGTCACTTATCTATCCCCCCAACTAACCCACTCTAACCTTGTCATAGTTCTCGGTCTCCTGTCACTTATCTATCCCCTCAAATAACCCACTCTAACCTTGTCACAGTTCTCGTCTTCTGTCACTTATCTATCACCTCAACTAACCCACTCTAACCTTGTCACAGTTCTCGGTCTCCTGTCACTTATCTATCCCCTCAACTAACCACCTCTAACCTTGTCACAGTTCTCGGTCTCCTGTCACTTATCATATCAATAACCCTCTCTAACCTTGTCACGGTTCTCGTCTTCTGTCACATATTTATCCCCTCAGCTATCCCACTCTAACCTTGTCACAGTTCTCGGTCTCCTGTCACTTATGTATCACCTCAATTAACCCACTCTAACCTTGTCACAGTTCTCGTCTTCTGCCATCTATCCCCTCAACTAACCCACTCTAACCTTGTCACAGTTCTCGGTCTCCTGTCACTTATCTATTACCTCAACTAACCCCCTCTAACCTTGTCACGGTTCTCGTCTCCTGTCACTTATCTATCCCCTCAACTAACCCACTCTAACCTTGTCACAGTTCTCGGTCTCCTGTCACTTATGTATCCCCTCAACTAACCCTCTCTAACCTTGTCACAGTTCTCGTCTTCTGTCATCTATCCCCTCAACTAACCCACTCTAACCTTGTCACAGATCTCGGTCTCCTGTCACTTATCTATCCCCTCAACTAACCCACTCTAACCTTGTCACAGTTCTCATCTTCTGTCACTTATCTATCACCTCAACTAACCCACTCTAACCTTGTCACAGTTCTCGGTCTCCTGTCACTTATCTATCCCCTCAACTAACCCTCTCTAACCTTGTCACAGTTCTCGGTCTCCTGTCACTTATCATATCAATAACCCTCTCTAACCTTGTCACAGTTCTCGTCTTCTGTCACTTATCTATCCCCTCAGCTAACCCACTCTAACCTTGTCATAGTTCTCGTCTCCTGTCACTTATCTATCCCCTCAACTAACCCACTCTAACCTTGTCATAGTTCTCGGTCTCCTGTCACTTATCTATCCCCTCAAATAACCCACTCTAAACTTGTCACAGTTCTCGTCTTCTGTCACTTATCTATCACCTCAACTAACCCCCTCTAACCTTGTCACAGTTCTCGGTCTCCTTTCACTTATCATATCAATAACCCCCTCTAACCTTGTCACAGTTCTCGTCTTCTGTCACATATTTATCCCCTCAGCTAACCCACTCTAACCTTGTCACAGTTCTCGGTCTCCTGTCACTTATGTATCACCTCAATTAACCCACTCTAACCTTGTCACAGTTCTCGCCTTCTGCCATCTATCCCCTCAACTAACCCACTCTAACCTTGTCACAGTTCTCGGTCTCCTGTCACTTATCTATTACCTCAACTAACCCCCTCTAACCTTGTCACAGTTCTCCGACTCCTGTCACTTATCTATCCCCTCAACTAACCCACTCTAACCTTGTCATAGTTCTCGTCTCCTGTCACTTATCTATCCCCTCAACTAACCCACTCTAACCTTGTCATAGTTCTCGGTCTCCTGTCACTTATCTATCCCCTCAACTAACCCACTCTAACCTTGTCACAGTTCTCGTCTTCTGTCACTTATCTTTCACCTCAACTAACCCTCTCTAACCTTGTCACAGTTCTCGGTCTCCTGTCACTTATCATATCAATAACCCTCTCTAACCTTGTCACAGTTCTCGTCTTCTGTCACTTATCTATCCCCTCAACTAACCCACTCTAACCTTGTCACAGTTCTCGGTCTCCTGTCACTTATCTGTCACCTCAATTAACCCACTCTAACCTTGTCACAGTTCTCGTCTTCTGTCATCTATCCCCTCAACTAACCCACTCTAACCTTGTCACAGTTCTCGGTCTCCTGTCACTTATCTATCCCCTCAACTAACCCTCTTTAACCTTGTCACAGTTCTCGGTCTCCTGTCACTTATTTATCACCTCAACTAACCCTCTCTAACCTTGTCACAGTTCTCGGTCTACTGTCACTTATCTATCCCCTCAACTAACCCTCTCTAACCTTGTTACAGTTCTCGGTCTACTACTTTTCTTGTAAAAGATATTATTTAGTATACCCTAGATGGATATTTTTAGAAGTATTTTTTTTTCATTACTAGATAATATTTTATACAAAAAAAATTATATTTAGATGTCAAAATAAAAAAAAACTTCGAACATGAATAAGATTTTCAATGAAATTCAAACTTATTTTCATTTATAATTTTGTCTTACGTACCGCCTTTATTATTATTTTTCCAGTACATTCCTAAATGTAGTCGACAATTTCATTTTCACCACAAAAAACGAATCAATTGTATGCAAAGTTTAATGGTTATATACGGCATGCGACATATTTAATCTAAAGCAGGTATAGGCAATTAAAGAGATACAACATACTACTCTGATTGCGGCAACACGTGTCACCTGTTAACTTCATACCCAGTGGTGGATCACATGAAGTCATTTAAACAGGACAAAAACACAATATTCTGAAATATCATTTTTATGAATAACAACGAAAGAAAGTAAAATCTTCAAATAAATATGGTTTATTTTGAAAGCAGCTTGAACATACTGTACAGCAACTGTGTTCCTAATTTAAATTATTACCGTAAAAACCTCGTAAAAATTAATAAAGAGGCAAAATTTCACAACGGTTAAAATTTAATACCATATTCATTCTTTTTTATCGATTACATTGACAATCTTTTGAAAAATCTGGAGTTATGCCTAACATTGCAATTGTGAGCTACTGGAATAAATTCTCATCTGAAATGCGTTATCTCGATTTGGATATTGCAATAGCCAACTGGAGAAAAAGTGCTCACAAATATAAGTTGAACCAATGAAAGAAGCAATTTTCATAACAAAACTCCATAGACGTGGATACTTTGTTTTGCAAGGTCGTTTATACACCAATCATATTTGTACATTTGCATTTGGTAAATTAATTACTTAATTTATTTATTTATTTATTTATTTGTTTATTTATTTATTTATTTATTTATTTATTTATTTATTTATTTATTTAAGCTGGTAGAGATAAGGCCATCAGGCCTTCTCTTCCCCTCTACCAAGGGATTACAACTACAATATTAAGAATACAATTACAATTATAATTACAATTAATATTAAATTTACAAGTACAATAAAAATCAAAGTACTAAAAGATAAACTGATTAATAATAGCTAGACAGTTTATTGTAAATGTTAAGAAGAGAGAAAAGTTTTTTTGATTAATTAAGTAAAAAGTAAACCTACTCTACGCAGTACGAAAATTCTTAATAAGTTTGCTTTTGAACGCTACTAAATTCCGACAGTCTCTGAGTAGAGTCAGGTATTCCATAAGCGCGAGAGCGAGATTGTGTATGATGATGAATACGATGATGTCTTATGTTTTAGTATGGCTAGTATGTGTCATTTTTGAGTCGAAGAGCTTTCTAACTAATGATCAATGACGAGAATGAATTGGCGAATAATAGAAAGTATTTTTTAATTTTTATAAATCATTGGATCTATTTTTCATCAATTCTCTTATTAAATTGTTAAATACTTGACTGGAGTGTCTAATATTGACATCGGGTTACAGATTAAGAAATTTTAGACAAGGAAATTATACAATTATCTCTGAATTAAATGCATATAAACTCAGTAAGAGACAAACAGTTCTAACTCATCGTATAAATGTACGATATTTTTATATTTTCCTTGAAGAAAAACATTGAAGTCTTTCAGACTCCTGGTTATGTCAAACAGAAAAGCCTTATCAATGGCCCAACTCTGGTCTGTTTATTCATTTCTTGTTTCACCCAGAAAAGAAATACATCACAATTATATTATTATTATTATTATTATTTTTATTATTATTATTATTATTATTATTATTATTATTATTATTATTATTATCATTACTCGTTTTCAGGCTACAGCAGTTTCAGTCACATTACCGAAATATAAACTGTACATGTTTCTTAAACAGGTCACGTACGGTGATCCACTGATCAAAAAATATTTAACATTTTCCCACGACTGAACCATCTCACTTGCGTGTAGTATGCCGTCACCCATATCTTTCAGTAATTGTCTGAATTGTCTGTTTCAATGACTTTTATTTTATTGAACTAGCCGTACCCGTGCGCTCCACTGCACCCGTTAGAAATAAATATAAAGTAATTACATAATTAAAATAGGATATTTGATCCAGGGAACATTCGTGTTTGATAGAAGGATAAATCGTTTAATATGTTACTTAATTTAAATTGCATCCAAATAATTAAAATGCAATCATTTTGGTCCAGAGACCACTCATGTGGTGCAATGACAATTCCTTTAACATGTTTCTAATTTTTATTACATGCAACCATAGTTTAATGAACATTGACATCATTTAGATTTAATGTGTATAATTTATTTGGCTTGTTTTAGGTTTCCATTGAATTATGATAATAACTTAATTTTAACCCTTGCTTTCTACGTATTCAGTAAATGGCGTTTGGCCCACTATGGTTCTGTACCCTTCAAATAACTTAAATTATATTATATAATATTACATTACATATATTATATTATATTATATATTATATTATATTATATTATATTATATTATATTATATTACATTATATTATATCAGAAGTTACTGTAATAGCATTATAGCATTATGCAAATCTAGTCTTTCAGGTGAAGCTCCCTGTAAAGCAGATTTGAATAATTTCATGGGAAAAATTGTTCCGGGGCCGGGTATCGATCCCGGGACCTCTGGTTGAACGTACCAGCGCTCTACCACTGAGCTACCCGGGAACTCCACCCGACACCGTCTCAACTTTTCCCTTTATATCCACACAACTCGCGTGGGCTGACGAAACGCCAGAGACCCACAACGAGTGCACACAATCTCTGTGTGACTTGGAATTGTGGTTTTCTGTTAACGTACACAGTAACGTATATATTATGCAAATCTAGTCTCTCAGGTGAAGCTCCCGGGTAGCTCAGTGGTAGAGCGCTGGTACGTTCAACCAGAGGTCCCGCGATCGATACCCGGCCCCGGAACAATTTTTCCCTTGAAATTATTCATTATAGCATTATGTCCATCTAGAGAAACTACACTTTCCAATGGTGAAATAAAACATTTTCTGTAGGCTATCTTTCATAGCTTTCGATTTTTGCTGTCCAAGGCCCCTTATAGACGAAGTCATTTTTTTTTTATTTCATTATACGGCATTAGATGGCAGTTATTTTAATTTTAAAACTCATTTATCTCATTAACTATCAGTCCTTACTTACTTACTTACAAATGGCTTTTAAGGAACCCGAAGGTTCATTGCCGCCCTCACATAAGCCCGCCAGCGGTCCCTATCCTGTGCAAGATTAATCCAGTCTCTATCATCATACCCCACCTCCCTCAGATCCATTTTAATATTATCCTCCCATCTACGTCTCGGCCTCCCTAAAGGTCTTTTTCCCTCCGGTCTCCCAACTAACACTCTATATGCATTTCTGGATTCGCCCATACGTGCTACATGCCCTGCCCATCTCAAACGTCTGGATGTAATGTTCCTAATTATGTCAGGTGAAGAATACAATGCGTGCAGTTCTGTGTTGTGTAACTTTCTCCATTCTCCTGTAACTTCATCCCTCTTAGCCCCAAATATTTTTCTTAGCACCTTATTCTCAAACACCCTGAACCTATGTTCCTCTCTCAGAGTGATAGTCCAAGTTTCACAACCATACAGAAGAACCGGTAATATAACTTTTTTATAAATTCTAACTTTCAGATTTTTCGACAGCAGACTGGATGATAAGAGCTTCTCAACCGAATAATAACACGCATTTCCCATATTTATTCTGTGTTTAATTTCCTCCCGAGTGTCATTTATATTTGTTACTGTTGCTCCAAGATATTTGAATTTTTCCACCTCTTCGAAGGATAAATCTCCAATTTTTATATTTCCATTTCGTACAATATTCTGGTCACGAGACATAATCATATACTTTGTCTTTTCGGGATTTACTTCCAAACCGATCGCTCTACTTGCTTCAAGTAAAATTTCCGTGTTTTCCCTAATCGTTTGTGTATTTTCTCCTAACATATTCACGTCATCCGCATAGACAAGAAGCTGATGTAACCCGTTCAATTCCAAACCCTGCCTGTTATCCTGAACTTTCCTAATGGCATATTCTAGAGCGAAGTTAAAAAGTAAAGGTGATAGTGCATCTCCTTGCTTTAGCCCGCAGTGAATTGGAAAAGCATTAGATAGAAACTGACCTATACGGACTCTGCTGTACGTTTCACTGAGCCACATTTTAATTAATCGAACTAGTTTCTTGGGAATACCAAATTCAATAAGAATATCATATAATACTTCCCTCTTAACCGAGTCATAAGCCTTTTTGAAATCTATGAATAACTGATGTACTGTACCCTTATACTCCCATTTTTTCTCCATTATCTGTCGAATACAAAAAATCTGATCAATAGTCGATCTATTACGCCGAAAACCGCACTGATGATCCCCAATAATTTCATCTACGTACGGAGTTAATCTTCTCAAAAGAATATTGGACAAAATTTTGTACGACGTCAACAAAAGTGATATTCCTCGAAAGTTACCAGAGTTGGTTTTGTGCCCCTTTTTAAAAATAGGTACAATTATGGACTCCTTCCATTGTTCTGGTACAATTTCCTTTTCCCAAATAGCAAGTACAAGTTTATAAATTTCGCTATATAATGCACTTCCACCCTCTTGTATTAATTCTGCTGGAATTTGATCGATACCTGGAGACTTGTACTTTTTCAGATTTTCTATCGCAATTTCGACTTCTGTAAGCGTGGGTTCGGGTATAAATGGCTCAGCAGTTTGTATTTCAATTTCGTCCCGATCATTTCTATTTGGCCTATGTACATTTAGTAGTTGCGCAAAATAGTTTTTCCATCTGTTTAGGATTGATGGAGAGTCTGCAAGCAAGTCACCATTCTCATCCTTGATAACGTTTACCCTTGGCTGATATCCATTCTTAAATTCCTTTATACCCTTATATAAATCTCGAATGTTTTTATTCTTACTATTTGTTTCTACCTCATTCAGTTTTTCCTTCAAGTAACCTCTCTTTTTATTCCTAAGTGTACGACTTGCTTCCCGTCTTTCATTGAAATAATTATCTCTCTTCTCCTCAACTGGATCCTGTAAGAATTTCAATTTTGCCTGTTTCCTTCTTTCTACTACCATGCAACAATCTTCATCAAACCACGGTTTCTTTTTCTTAGTTTCATAATAACCTATGCTCTGCTCAGCTGCAATTTTGATACTATATCTGATATTTTCCCACACGCTATTAACATCTAATTCTTTCTCAACTTCGTCGGAACTTTCTAAAGTGGCAAACCTATTCGAAATTTCGACCTGATAATTTTGCTTAGCTTCCTCGTCCTTTAATTTCAAAATATTGAATTTAGTAATATTAACTTGTTGCTCTACTCGCTTGGCTACTGATAATCTTTCTCTTAATTCTCCAATCACCAAATAATGGTCAGAATTACAGTCTGCACCCCTGAAAGTTCGAATATCTACTATACTAGTATGTCTCCGTTTATCTATCAAGATGTGATCTATTTGGTTGTGTGTCAATCCATCTGGAGAAGTCCAAGTATATTTATATATATCCTTATGGGGGAATGTTGTACTTTTGACAATTAAATTTTTCGATGTGGCAAAGTTGACTAATCTAACTCCATTGTCACTACTAATTGCGTGTAGGCTCTCTTTTCCAATAGTTGGTCTAAAAATATCCTCCCGTCCTACTTTAGCATTGAAATCCCCCAATAAAATTTTCATGTGATATCTAGGGAACTGATCGAAAGTATGTTCCAATTCCTCATAGAAGCTATTCTTTATATGGTCGTCTTTCTCTTCTGTAGGGGCGTGAGCATTTATAACTATGATGTCGCACCATCTACCCTTAAGTACTAAATATGATAACCTGTCACTGATAAATTCAACCTTTTTTACTGCTGATTTTATTCTTTTATGAACAAAGAATCCTGTTCCTAATTGGTGATTATTGTTTCCTTCCCCATAATACAACAAGTCATCTCCTATTTGTGATATGCCATTCCCATCTAACCTAACCTCTTGTACTCCTACGAAGTCTATTCTATATCTAGCTAGTTCTTTTGCTACTAATGTTACCCCTCCTGTTCTATAAAGACTAGTAACTATCAGTCCTATCAAAATTTTTCTAGGAATAAAATTTATCGCAAATTATTTTTAAAGAAACCTTTGTTATGTAACATGTTTCACATAAATCAATAATAAGCGAGATATTTCGATTTATTTAATTCAGGCCCCCTTATAACCCCCCTTTTAAATAATGTATTTTGAATGCTATATAGCCTAAAATCTAAGTTACAACGAACTTAATTTATATTCCAATTTTCATATAAATCGGTTAAGGCATTATCGCGTGAAAAGGTAATAAACATACAGACAGACAAACAAAATTTTCAAAAAAGCGATTTTCGGTTTCAGGGTGGTTAATTATATATGTTAGGACCAATTATTTTTGGAAAATCGAAAATTACCAGAAATATTTCGGCTACAGATTTATTATTAGTATAGATAACGTTTTCACTGCAACGCTCATAACACTTTCGAATTTATGAATTTTCCAGCTTTTTATGTACGAGTATTATACAGCGAAAAATGTAAATAGTATCAGATCTTTTTCTCTACCAAATCGCTTAAATATTTACTCGGAAGCGCACACGGCCTGCAGCACTCTCCACTGTGATCTAATGATATGTTCTGTGGGATAATGAAGGATAAAATAATAGAATAATATTTAAATACGTTCCGACTTGTTATTCCATTTACTATATTTTGTGCTCAATTTTACTTCTTTCTCATATTCAAAATGATGTTTAAATGAAAATTCATTGTACATTTTTCATCTTGTACACTACATGAAACTTGAATAAATATTGTGAATTTTATTAGTAACAACAATGTAATTTATTCGTCACAACAATAATTCCTTTCTACAATTCACCTTAACGCTCTCGTCAACAATTGGATCTCCACTCAACACAGTATTCGTTATAGCACTCCACCGACGACAATGACAATTTACTTGGACTATCACGCACAACAATGAACTGTTAATCTTAACTAATATTTACAAAGCACTATTTACAAATCAGAACTACCAGTTCTCAGTTCACAGTTCTTCTATCTCAGTCACACGAGTTCACAGTATCTCGAACCACAGACTTTCAGAGACAGTTCACTGTACTCGAACTCGGGTCCCTCCAACTGCGGTCCACTGCACTCGAACTCAGGTCCCTCCAACTGCGATCCACTGCACTCGAACTCAGGCCTTCGGATGCTGACGCAGATGCGGACGCACACTCGAGTCGAACTCCGGTTGGCTTGACTGGCTTGCTTGCTCTGGCTTACTCACTGACTGAATAACTGAAAACTCTACAACAACAACAACTCTAGTTCGCTGGCGCCTGCTCTTTTATAGCAAAATCATAGTTGCGAGAACCTTCTACAGGTGTGTAGAGAATTATCTCAATATCTCTACATCGACATTTCTGGAAGGGCCGGGAAGGTCCGTTCCCCCTTCCCTCCGTAAGCAGCTGCGCGCGCGGACTCGTCGCGTGACGTAATACACCCTCTCTCTTCTCTCCACCGCGCGACGTCAATGTTCCGTGGAGCCTGTGCGATCTGCTTTCTTGCGGGACGCTGGTCGTGAGTTCGATTCTCACGTCGCTGTCACAATATTTTTATCCACGACCATAACGAAAAACATGCCTTTACCAAATACTTTTGCGTTTGTAAAGTAGGCTTTTATTCAACATTACTTTATTCCACTAGTGAGATAAAGATAGTGCTTAAATCTTTCCACTCGCGCAATAAAGATGCACTTACGTCACAAGTACCATAAATATTTCCGTTGTTTTGCTCCAGTAGCTTCCTTAGAGACATCTTGTAGTGAGATCCACCGCTGACTGCCAGTACGTCACCTGATCGGACTGGTACTGGTATAGAAAACATCTAGGGGTGGAGGGGATGGGAGATCACGTGACCGACTCCGTGAAAATTGTTCCACTAATGCCGATTGAATTAGACGATTGAAGAATTTTCTACCCTTTTCCACGAAAAAAATTTTAGTGCAAACACTCGTGATGCCCCACTTCGATTACTGTGATATTCTGCTTACTGACCTAAGCGTTACTTCGGCGCAGAGACTACAACGTGTTCATAATATGTGCGTCCGTTTCGTCTGCAATATTCGCCGGGCTGATCACGTAACACCATCCCTCCAAATGTTGTCGTGGTTCCGTCTAGAAGATCGTAGGAAAATCCACTGTCTTTCCCTTCTCTTTCACATATTGCATTTCTCCACTCCTGTCTATCTTGCGTCTCGTTTTCAAAATTTATCCACCCATCATAACCTAGACACACGATCACAACACTCCTCAATATTATCCATTCCCTCCCACCGAACATCCTCATATTCATCTTCTTTCACTGTGGCTGTTCCTCGACTTTGGAATTCCCTACCGAGTAATGTCAGGGACTGTCAGACATCAAATCAATTTAAGAATAGGCTAACGAGATATTTTTCTAACAATTATTGTCAACAATAATAGCTGTTTCAGGTTTCTCAATGTTTAATGGTTATTTATATATATATATATATATATATATATATATATATATATATATATATATATATATATATATATATCACAGATAAATATCTAAATTATCTCATTATTATTATTATTACTATTACTATTATTATTATTACTATTATTATTACCATTATTATTATTATTATCATCATTATTATTATAACTATTCCTTACCAGTGTTTATTATTGTCACACTAACATTAGTTATCCAATTTTCATTATTTACTTTCATGTTGTTTTATGATCTAGATATTAATGTAATAACTATGTAAGCAAATGTATTTAATTAGAATTAGAGTCTGGCTGGGCGGAAGAGAAGGCCTACTGGCCTTAGCCCTGCCAGATTACATAAATATATTATTATTATCATTATTATGTCCGGCTAAAGCACTGTAAGTTATAAAATTAGATTTAACGATGGAGGGATCGAAGCAACATTGTGTTATACCATATTTTTAATATTCCTGCGACAAATACTGTATAGACTACCTATTTAAAGTTAAAATATAATATAGCATATTTTGGTATTTACCCACTATATTATTGTTTTAATCGTTATTTAATGATGCTGTATGAAATGGTTTATTTACTGTTGATGGAATTGGTAAACGTGAGATGGTATTTGGCGAGATGAGACCGAGGATTTGCCTTGGTATTACCTGACATTAGATTAGATTAGATTTATTTATTTAACCTGGTAGAGATAAGGCTGTCAGGCCTTCTCTGCCCCTCTACCAGACATTCGTCTTGTAGTTAGGAAAAACTCAGTAAAAACCCAACCAGGCCATCAGCCCAAGGAGGAATTACTTATTTAACGATGCTGTATCAAATGGTTTATTTACTGTTGATGGAATTGGCAAACGTGAGATGGTATTTGGCGAGATGAGACCGAGGATTTGCCTTGGTATTACCTGATATTCGTCTAGTAGTTAGGAAAAACTCAGTAAAAACCCAACCAGGTCATCAGCCCAAGCGGAAATCATTATTTAACGATGCTGTATCAAATGGTTTATTTATTGTTGATGGAATTGGTAAACATGAGATGGTATTTGGCGAGATGAGACCGAGGATTTGCCTTGGTATTACCTGATATTCGTCTAGTAGTTAGGAAAAACTCAGTAAAAACCCAACCAGGTCATCAGCCCAAGTGGGAATCACTTATTTATTGCTGTATCAAATGGTTTATTTACTGTTGATGGAATTGGTAAACGTGAGATGGTATTTGGCGAGATGAGACCGAGGATTTGCCTTGGTATTACCTGACATTCGTCTTGTAGTTAGGTAAAACTCAGTAAAAACCCAACCAGGGCATCAGCCCAAATGGGAATCACTTATTTAACTATGCTGTATCAAATTGTTCATTTACTGTTGATGGAATTGGTAAACTTGAGATGGTATTTGGCGAGATGAGACCGAGGATTTGCCTTGGTATTACCTGATATTCGTCTTGTAGTTAGGAAAAAGTGAGTAAAAACCCAACCAGGTCATCAGCCCAAGTGAGAATCACTTATTTAACGATGCTGTATCAAATGGTTTATTTACTGTTGATGGAATTGGTAAACGTGAGATGGTATTTGGCGAGATGAGACCGAGGATTTGCCTTGGTATTACCTGACATTCGTCTTGTAGTTAGGTAAAACTCAGTAAAAACCCAACCAGGGCATCAGCCCAAGTGGGAATCACTTATTTAACGATGCTGTATCAAATTGTTCATTTACTGTTGATGGAATTAGTAAACGTGAGATGGTATTTGGCGAGATGAGACCGAGGATTTCCCTTGGTATTACCTGACATTCGTCTTGTAGTTAGGAAAAACTCGGTAAAAACCCAACCAAGTCATCATCCCAAGTGGGGATTACTTATTTAACGATGCTGTATCAAATGGTTTATTTACTGTTGACGGAATTGGTAAACGTGAGATGGTATTTGGCGAGATGAAACAGAGGATTTGCCTTGCTATTACCCGACATTCGTCTTCTAGTTAGGAAAAACTCAGTAAAAATACAACCAGGTCATCAGCCCAAGTGGGAATCACTTATTTAACGATGCTGTATCAAATGGTTTATTTACTGTTGATGGAATTGGTTAACGTGAGATGGTATTTGGCGAGATGAGACCGAGGATTTGCCTTGGTATTACCTGACATTCGTCTTGTAGTTAGGTAAAACTCAGTAAAAACCCAACCAGGTTATCATCCCAAGTGGGGATTACTTATTTAACGATGCTGTATCAAATGGTTTATTTACTGTTGATGAAATTGGAAAAAACGTGAGATGGTATTTGGCGAGATGAGACCGAGGATTTGCCTTGGTATTACCTGACATTCGTCTCCTAGTTAGGAAAAACTCAGTAAAAACCCAACCAGGTTATCAGCCCAAGCGGGAATCACTTATTAAACGATGCTGTATCAAATGGTTTATTTACTGTTGATGGAATTGGTAAACGTGAGATGGTATTTGGCGAGATGAGACCGAGGATTTGCCTTGGTATTACCTGATATTCGTCTAGTAGTTAGGAAAAAGTGAGTAAAAACCCAACCAGGTCATCAGCCCAAGTGGGAATCACTTATTTAACGATGCTGTATCAAATGGTTTATTTACTGTTGATGGAATTGGTAAACGTGAGATGGTATTTGGCGAGATGAGACCGAGGATTTGCCTTGGTATTACCTGATATTCGTCTAGTAGTTAGGAAAAAGTCAGTAAAAACCCAACCAGCCCAAGTGGGAATCACTTATTTAACGATGCTGTATCAAATGGTTTATTTACTGTTGATGGAATTGGTAAACGTGAGATGGTATTTGGCGAGATGAGACCGAGGATTTGCCTTGGTATTACCTGACATTCGTCTTGTAGTTAGGTAAAACTCAGTAAAAACCCAACCAGGTTATCAGCCCAAGTGGGGATTACTTATTTAACGATGCTGTATCAAATGGTTTATTTACTGTTGATGAAATTGGAAAAAACGTGAGATGGTATTTGGCGAGATGAGACCGAGGATTTGCCTTGGTATTACCTGACATTCGTCTCCTAGTTAGGAAAAACTCAGTAAAAACCCAACCAGGTTATCAGCCCAAGCGGGAATCACTTATTAAACGATGCTGTATCAAATGGTTTATTTACTGTTGATGGAATTGGTAAACGTGAGATGGTATTTGGCGAGATGAGACCGAGGATTTGCCTTGGTATTACCTGATATTCGTCTTGTAGTTAGGAAAAACTCAGTAAAAACCCAACCAGGTTATCAGCCCAAGTGGGAATCACTTATTTAACGATGCTGTATCAATGGTTTATTTACTGTTGATGGAATTGGTAAAGTTGAGATGGTATTTGGCGAGATGAGACCGAGGATTTGCCTTGGTATTACCTGACATTCGTCTTGTAGTTAGGAAAAACTTAGTAAAAACCCAACCAGGTCATCAGCCCAAGTGGGAATCATACCCACCCCAGAGCGCAACCCCGGGTCAGCAGATATTTAATTAATTTGGCACGAAGTTGTACGTAGATACTTACGCATAAATATTATTCTTTGTAATAAAATGGCTCTTGATGCCTCATTTTGATTACTGTGACACTCTCTACACTGACCGTAACATGAGATTGACAGACTACAACGTGTTCATAATGCATGTGTTCGATATATTTGCAACGTCCGTAGATCTGACCGTATCACACCTTCACTAAATATGCTGTCCTGGGCCCGTCTCAAAGAGGGAAGAACTATTCACTCTCTCACTTTACTCTTCAATATTCTTCAAACCTCTAACCCTAGCTACGTAGCTTCTCGTTTTCAACATTTGTCTTCATATCATGAAATAGATACTCGCTCACAACGCCATATCACACTCTCCATTCCTAAACACAGAATATCCTTCTACTCTTCATCTTTCACCGTCTCTGCAGCTCATCTCTGGAACTCTCTACCACAATATGTCAGAGACTGTCCGACATTGTCTAGTTTCAAAAATAAATTAAAATTGCACTTTTTCAATTCAGATACCTTTCAGTTATAAGTCCTTTTCTCTGCGCTAGTTTTGTAAAAATATGGGCTATATATTTCTTTCCTTCCTTTTCCCTTTTTGTTCTCTTTATCAGCCGATGAATTTATTATCATAGCCTTCTTATTGTGAATTTTATTTAATATTCGTATTCCTTTTCTTTTTTATTATTATTTTATTACATTCCATTTTGTTATATACTATCTTACGTTTTCCATATTAACCATCTGTACTGAGTTGCTTTTATTATATTCCAATGTATTTCACTTTCTTTTTTCTATTATTGTATTATTTTCATGTTGTTTAGTGTCGATTTTATTGTGCTATTATTTTTTTTGTAATATGTTAGTATTCTGTTCTTTAACTTTTTGTTAACTTTTAACTGCTTGTATACTTTGTGACCTGGTAGAGTGTAAGAGAAGGCCCTATGGCCTTAACTCTGTCAGTATAAATAAATACCAATAGCTCTTTCTGGAGTGCATGTATAAATATTGGCATAACTATGATTAAATACTTAGAAGGTCGAAATACAAAAATGTTCATAAGTTAAGATTTAAAATAATGGAGATAATTATTACACTAAATAGTGTTCAGACAACTGTAATAATTATCTCCATTATTTTAAATTGGCATAACTAAATTTTTGCAGCTAATGTGTCCTTGTATATATATTCAAGTTTTGAAAGCTGTGATGGAGTATTTAAGTACCTATCTGTGATATATCCTACTGATATTATTTACTGAGCAAGCAGACCATTATTTTACTTATTGTAATATTAAATGAGCTGTCTTTATGATATTTTTCAGGCTGCATAGATTTCATGCTGGTAGCCTGCACTTCGTTCCAGTGAAAAAGAAATCGCTTACGATGGGGATGAATTGCACCAAGTGTTGTAAATTGGTAAGTTTCTTTGCCTTAACCTTAACTTTTATTTTCGTATTTCATTATCTAGTTCAGGCGTGTCCAAACGTTTTTTAAAAACGGCCATTGCCGCTAATATAGATTAGTTCACAGGCATTGTGATTCAGTTTAATAAATGGTTCTTATTTCATTTATTTTATTCCATAAACTATTATATTAGCGTTGTAGATGTGGAACAAGTTACACAAAAATATATGTTGTTGTTGTTGTTGTTGTTTTCTAATGCCAGGCGTTTGACAAAGTCATTTGACCTCTTGCACTCCAATATTTTTCAAAGATATTATCATGACCAGCCACTGAAGCACAGATTTTGAGGTGTTCCGAATCCATTTCTTGGTTTGAGTTGCACAATGGACAGTTAGGGGACTGATATATTCCAATTCTATGCAGGTGTTTGGCCAAACAATCATGGCCTGTTGCCAATCTAAATGCAGCTACACACGATTTTCGTGGTAAATCGGGAATTAACTGTGGATTTTGATGCAGAGAGTTCCATTTTTTCCTTTGGGATTGAGTTATCAAATTTTGTTTGTTGAAGTCTAAGTATGTAGATTTAATAAATCTCTTCACAGAGTAATACGTAGATTTTGTAACAGGTCTGTAAGTAGCAGTGCTGTCCTTTGCTAAAGCATCCGCATTCTCGTTTCCCAGGATACCACAATGGGATGGTATCCATTGGAATACAATTCTTTTATTGAGTGATATTAATTGAGAGAGCATTTTAGTTATTTCTGCTGTTTGAGATGAAGGTGTGTGTTTAGAGACGATTGATAGAATAGCTGCTTTGGAGTCTGACAATATAACTGCATTCTTAAATTTATGAATGTGGCATAGAAGATTCCTGAGACTTTCACTTATTGCAATGATTTCACCATCAAAACTTGTTGTTCCATATCCAAGAGATCTATAAAGTGAGAAGAGACAGCACGTAACACCTGCACCTGCACCTTGTTCTCACAAAAATATATAAATCACAGCAAGTTGATTAAATCAATTTACAAGCATAAACAATTCTCAGTCGAATAGGAAGTACGACTGTAGAGAAATATTTTTAGTTCTGTTCTGAAACTTTCCTCTTGGCCCTTCAAAGCTGTAAGGCGATGAATCGATGAAAATAGTAAAAAATAATCTCCAAAAAACAAAAACTTTGATTATTCTAAAAAAAAATAGTGGTTGGGGTGAACTTACATCAATTTTTATTTACAGATTGAAATCTATAATGAAATATATAATTTTGTACAAAATATCAGTGCGAATAATTATAGCCCTGGGCAAAACCGCGAAATGAAATTATTTCCACAATAATTAGGAAGAAATGAAGGAACTATATCTAGTAACACAGAAATAAATCCGCAGCAGCCTTTGCAGCCAACAATTTAAAATCGAAATACCGCTCAGTGAAAGATTATGTAGTAGCTCATGCTTCCACTAGAAACACTGTAATCTTGTGGTGACAAGACTTAATAATAAAGTGACAAACCTGCCACCTTGCGTTTCCTAGAGACATTATTAGTCGCATATGAAACGACTTTTAAGTCCCGATCCCACTTTGCGGATCGAATCGAAACGAAGAGTCTACTGCTGCTCACAACGAGTTAGAAAGAGTTAGTCTTCTCTTTGTAACTCGTTGGCTGCTCACAATAATGAAATCGAACCGAAGACTACTTTTGTATTTTGTCATACAAAGAGAATAATTCAGTACAAGATTTATTAATTTGTCTTTGTTCATATTACATTGTGATTTTTTATATACGTACTACTTTAGCAATAGTGAATTAATTATGAATCGATCTCGTTCATTTGTTTTTTTCGCGAAGGGTTCACGAGGACTTACGATCATACCCGAAACAAGAAATTTTGTTCGACAGTCAAGTAAATAAATAGTCTATAGCTCCTGAATTCTGTTCTGCTCCATCCGATGTGCCGTTTCGTCCTATCTTCCATTCAAATACACTGTGAACAGAAATTTCGTTCGATTCGAAGTACTTCCCGGCCGAAACGAAATAGTATCTGGTATAGAAGTTAATTCTGTGTTGTTTGTCCAATACCGTGCAATTCTTTTTTTCTAAATAAAACGCAGAAAATGTATAACACGATAAAAATTGAAGGCAGCACAAAGATAAACGACCCTACTGTGAATCACCATTATTTCCAAAATTAAACTACTTTCATTACTCCATTATATTAAGATTTTTTCTAAAAATTAAGTTTACTCAGCTATCACCTCACCTAACCCACTCTAACCTTGTCACAGTCCTCGTCTCCTGCAACTAATCTATCCCCTCAACTACCCCACTCTAACCTTGTCACAGTTCTCGTCTCCTGTCACTTATCTATCCCCTCAACTAACCCACTCTAACCTTCTCATAGTTCTCGTCTCCTGTCACTTATCTATCCCCTCAACTAACCCACTCTAACCTTGTCACAGTTCTCGGTCTCCTGTCACTTATCTATCCCCTCAACTAACCCTCTCTAACTTTGTCTCAGTTCTCGGTCTTCTGTCACTTATCTATCACCCCAATATCCCTCTCTAATCTTGTCACAGTTCTCGGTCTCCTGTCACTTATGTATCCCCTCAACTAACCCTCTCTAACCTTGTCACAGTTCTCGGTCTCCTGTCACTTATCTATCACCTCAACTAACCCTCTCTAACCTTGTCACAGTTCTCGGTCTCCTGTCACTTATCTATCCCCTCAACTAACCCACTCTAACCTTGTCACAGTTCTCGTCTCCTTTCACTGATCTATCCCCTCAACTAACCCACTCTAACCTTGTCATAGTTCTCCACATTTCTCGGTGTCCTGTCACTTATCTATCACCTCAATTAACCCGCTCTAACCTTGTCACAGTTCTCGTCTTCTGTCATCTATCACCTCAACTAACCCACTCTAACCTTGTCACAGTTCTCGTCTCCTGTCACTTATCTATCCCCTCAACTAACCCACTCTAACCTTGTCACAGTTCTCGTCTCCTGTCACTTATCTATCCCCTCAACTAACCCACTCTAACCTTGTCACAGTTCTCGGTCTCCTGTCACTTATCTATTCCCTCAACTAACCCACTCTAACCTTGTCACAGTTCTCGTCTTCTGTCACTTATCTATCACCTCAACTAACCCACTCTAACCTTGTCACAGTTCTCGGTCTCCTGTCACTTATCTATCCTCTCAACTAACCCTCTCTAACTTTGTCACAGTTCTCGGTCTCCTGTCACTTATCACATCAATAACCCTCTCTAACCTTGTCACAGTTCTCGTCTTCTGTCACTTATCTATCCCCTCAGCTAACCCACTCTAACCTTGTCACAGTTCTCGGTCTCCTGTCACTTATTTATCACCTCTATTAACCCACTCTAACCTTGTCACAGTTCTCGTCTTCTGTCATCTATCCCCTCAACTAACCCACTCTAACCTTGTCACAGTTCTCGGTCTCCTGTCACTTATCTATCACCTCAACTAACCCTCCCTAACTTTGTCACAGTTCTCGGTCTCCTCTCACTTATCTATCCCCTCAACTAACCCACTCTAACCTTGTCATAGTTCTCGTCTCCTGTCACTTATCTATCCCCTCAACTAACCCACTCTAACTTTGTCACAGTTCTCGTCTCCTGTCACTTATCTATCCCCGCAACTAACCCACTCTAACCTTGTCACAGTTCTCGGTCTCCTGTCACTTATCTATCCCCTCAACTAACCCACTCTAACCTTATCACAGTTCTCGTCTTCTGTCACTTATCTATTACCTCAACTAACCCACTCTAACCTTGTCACAGTTCTCGGTCTCCTGTCACTTATCTATCCCCTCAACTAGCCCTCTCTAACCTTGTCACAGTTCTCGTCTTCTGTCACTTATCTATCCCCTCAACTAACCCACTCTAACCTTGTCACAGTTTTCGGTCTCCTGTCACTTATCTGTCACCTCAATTAACCCACTCTAACCTTGTCACAGTTCTCGTCTTCTGTCATCTATCCCCTCAACTAACTCACTCTAACCTTGTCACATTTCTCGGTCTCCTGTCACTTATCTATCCCCTCAACTAACCCTCTCTATCCTTGTCACAGTTCTCGGTCTCCTGTCACTTATCTATCACCTCAACTAACCCTCTCTAACCTTGTCACAGTTCTCGGTCTCCTGTCACTTATCTATCCCCTCAACTAACCCTCTCTAACCTTGTTACAGTTCTCGGTCTCCTGTCATCTATCCCCTCAACTAACCCTTTCTAACCTAGCCACAGTTCTCGGTCTCCTGTCACTTATCTATCACCTCAACTAACCCTCTCTAATCTTGTCACAGTTCTCGGGCTCCTGTCACTTATGTATCCCCTCAACTAACCCTCTCTAACCTTGTCACAGTTCTCGGTCTCCTGTCACTTATCTATCACGTCAACTAACCCTCTCTAACCTTGTCACAGTTCTCGGTCTCCTGTCACTTATCCATCCCCTCAACTAACCCTCTCTTACCTTGTCACAGTTCTCGGTCTCCTGTCACTTATCTATCACCTCAACTAACCCACTCTAACCTTGTCACAGTTCTCGGTCTCCTGTCACTTATCCATCCCCTCAACTAACCCTCTCTTACCTTGTCACAGTTCTCGGTCTCCTGTCACTTATCTATCACCTCAACTAACCCACTCTAACCTTGTCACAGTTCTCGGTCTCCTGTCACTTATCTATGCCCTCAACTAGCCCTCTCTAACCTTGTCACAGTTCTCGTCTCCTGCCACTTATCTATCCCCTCAACTAACCCTCTCTAACCTT
The DNA here is from genome assembly GCF_040183065.1 of Periplaneta americana. Taxonomy (NCBI): domain Eukaryota; kingdom Metazoa; phylum Arthropoda; class Insecta; order Blattodea; family Blattidae; genus Periplaneta; species Periplaneta americana. The sequence continues at coordinate 162,871,572 of NC_091131.1, forward strand.
GTCACAGTTCTCGGTCTCCTGTCATCTATCACCTCAACTAACCCTCTCTAATCTTGTCACAGTTCTCGGTCTCCTGTCACTTATGTATCCCCTCAACTAACCCTCTCTAACCTTGTCACAGTTCTCGTCTCCTGCCACTTATCTATCCCTTTCTCTAGCCCATTCTAATCCTGTCACAGTCGTCTCCTTTTGCTTATCTATGTTCTCATCAAACTCACTCTAATCTTGTCACAATCCTCCTCTCTTGCCAGAATGAGATGGAGAAAATAAAGCAACGCGAAATAGAAACAAAGATTACCAAACCCCACTATAGTTATGATGATGAGAGAAATAACTACATTTCACATTAGTACACTCCTGCAAGTAGGCCTAATAGGAGTACTTCACAAGGGATACCGCTCACGAACTTGATGAAGAAACACATTAAAAGCGACAGCGCCTCTGCAGTATGTTTCTCGCCACATAAATTCATCGACGTGTTCTGCTACCATCTTGCTCCACAATACGTTAGTCTGCCTCAAGTACTTCTTTAGGCGAGACCAGTACGCCTCTACGCTATTTGTGCAAACTCCGGTTACCGGATTAACGAAATTCCTTGAATGATTCACTGTATTGTGTACATAACCAATCTCATTTAACCCAGTATACGCTCTCCACTCGTCCGTCCAAATTGTTGTCCCCGGAATAACAAAATTTTGAATTACAGGAAATATATTTTCTCCGTTTCTCCTAACAACAAAAACAATAACCCCCCTCTTTTGTGTAGTATCATAAATTCCAACAACCCACTCTCCTCTCACAATTCTCCCTCTATTGAATTTCCTTTTCCTTAGACAGCTCTCATCAATTTGAACAACGCACCTAGGACCCCCAAAACGAAATCTTCCTTGATCCGAAATTATTTTCCAGGATGTAATTTCTCTACAATATGAATAGTATTGAATGACACTTTTTTTTTGACAACGTAGTTAAATTCGTAGCTTGTTTTACGGAAATACCATTCGACCATAAATAAATAATTTCAAATTCACTTTCCAAACTAATATGTGAATTTTCAAAAAACGTTCCAATCGAAAGGGAGCTAGAAATTTTGCACCTTGCACAGTAAGAACAATAATGACCCTTGTAACGACTATTTCTTCTCAAAATGCAATTCCTCCTACAACGGCTACATCTTCCACAATCTTTCAATAACCCACTCCCCTGTAAATCAATTATAACATCTCTCTCTTCTCCCGAAAAATATCTTACTAGTGATCTGTACTTAGTAACATCCAAAATACCCGCCATACTTTCGTATATTCTTGCTACGTCTACAATTACAATAGCATGCAATCGATACCAACCGAGACAAAATCGATATTGCCATTGCTAACAGGTTCCAATCGAAACAATCCTACGAACAATCTAAAAACAATTCCCAAATAAGCGTATCTTCCTAGAAGAATATAGTGCACTGCATTTAACATATTTACGTTGTTTTTATAGAACAAATGCTCTCAATCCAGAAATGTAATAACTTAATTTCATAAGATGCATGGAATGCAATACCTTTTAATATTATAAAGCGCGTAAATAAAAATTGAGTCTTGTACACCCGTACCAAAATAGTTAATGATTCACATTTCGTAATCAGTAGTTTGTTCACCCCTATGTCAATTAAGCCCCAACATATTATGGAGCTGGGTAGCTTTAAGCTTCTAAATACAATCTTAAAAGTATTTATTTCAGTCACTGACTTCACAGCATATGTTTAACCCTGCTGTTCTGTTACATTTTACTATACGAATGTACTGTTCGGGTCAATATGACCCGACCTATTAAAGTTGCATTTAAAATTACAAAATCATGTTTGTGAACATTTGCAGAACTAAAATAACATAGTTTATTATTATTGTTAACATTACTGTTGTTATTTATTTTTTTATTTTATTATAATCTTAGATTATTTTGTGTTTTTACTATTATTCATTTATGTTATTTTATTTTGCCATATTATTCATTTCTTATTTTATTTTTGTACATTCTTATTAAAAATTAACAACAACAAATTGAAGAAACATATATGACTCAAATGTTTAACTTATAATAGAACTCTAGGCCTTGAAAAATTATATAATGAACTAAATGCCTATGCTATGTTACAACGATCAACTTCTGTCTTATGCTTTGTGTAACATAAGGAACTAGCATGTAACATGATATACATTTGTAAGAAAACTCTTTCTCATTGCATTCAATTTGGACACAGGTATGTGACATCACATGATATACATTTATAACACAATTCTTTCTCATTGCTTACAATTTGAAAACAAATATGTTTGCTGTAGTTTCCACACATGTTCGTTTTATTGTCATTGTTTGATGGGCAGAAATTACAGCGTACACGTTTTATAGTACTGTTTTTCCTGTTGAGACTCTGATACCGGTACTGTAGTCACATTTTCAGGGTTTTGAATGTCCTCGACAATTCTGATTGCTTCCTCCGTTCTTAAAAAGTGCGTTCTTGATTAAATATGTTCCTCTAAGAATAATCTCCTTCTAGTCAATTTGTTTGCATTCCAATTTGGGTCTATCGAAGTCCACAAGACGTACGCATTGTAAGCAGATACATCAAGAATGTTGTGGAAAAGTATCACTGACCATCTGTTTGTTTTTCGTTTGCAAGTATATAATAATAATAATAATAATAATAATAATAATAATAATAATAATAATAATAATAATAATAATGATTTATTTAACCTGGCAGAGTTAAGGCCATACGGCCTTCTCTAACACTGAACCAGGAGTAAAAACTGCGTTATAGAAACACTACAAATTTACAAAGTACATACAAAACTGAATAAGATAATAATAATAAAATGTAAACAACAAGTAAGAAGAAATCAGACATAATATATAACATACAGAAAGAAAGAAAAAAGCATAATGAAATGTGAACAGCAGGTCAAAAATAAATGAGGCCTACAAAGTATAAAATAAATAAGACAATTATTGATAATAATAATAATAATAATAATAATAATAATAATAATAATAATAATAATGATAATAATAATAATAATAATAATAATAATAATAATAATAATAATAATAATAATAATAGTAATACAATCGTGCAGTACAAAGCATACAATGAATACAATATTTTTAAGTATACACAGTAAGGAAAATTATGTATATATATAGCTCAACTTATCACATTAGAGATATACCATTATCGGAAAATATGAAAACAAAAATATAAAATAAGTTAAATATCACTAGAACATAAAAAAATGTGAATACGTGGAAACATGCAATACAACACTTGTCATAATAGTAAGTTAGTTTGGCAACTCGTCATAAGATAATTTCCTAACTTGGATTTGAAAGATTTCAATGTTCGGCAGCCCTTGACTTCAGGCGGCAGAGAGTTCCAGTGACGAGAGGTAGCAACAGTGAAAGATGAGGAATACAGAGATGATGTGTGAAGTGGAATTTCTAGCGTGTTATCGCGTTGTGATCGAGTATGAATATTATGATAGCGAGAGAGAGTATGAAAACGAGCGAATAAATAATAGGGGGATGAAGTGTGCATAATTCGATATAGGAGAGAAAGTGAGTGCAGATTTCTCCTCTCATGTAACCTAAGCCATGATAACTTCTCGAAAGAAGGTGAGATATGATCATAGTATCGAACATTACAAATGAAGCGGACGCACGCGTTATGAACACGCTGTAGTTTCTGGGCGAAATCAATCCTGAGATCACTGAACAAAACGTCGCAATAATCGAAGTGAGGTAGAATGAGTGTCTGTACCAGCGTCTGTTTTAATTTAGATGGATAATGATACAATCTTTTTAGTGAATGGATAATAGAGAATGCCTTCTTACATGTATATTTAATATGCGTATCCCAACTAAGATTAGATTCGAAATGCACTCCGAGATTTTTTACATGTTACTTGGTCAAATATGTCTACAGCCAATTTGGATGCATTATAATCTAAAATCATTTGAGGCTTCTTATCATTCCTATTACTGACTTCATTGTCAAGATGCAGTGTACTCATTATCACAAAATTTTTGTTATTCCTTGAAATAAAATTGACCACAGTAATATCATGTGTGAAGTAGTTCCTTGTTGTTCATTTGCTGTGGAAGTTCTGGTTTATTTTTCTGTATAATCCCCAACATCGTCATTTTTTTCAAAAGTATTTGTTCGAAATTGTAAGAAGTGAAAAAGTTGTCTGAAGTTACATTTTCACCCCTTAGCTCACTGGTAAGATCACACACTACCCTCATACCCCGATTCGTTTCTGGTGCTCCATATTCTTTCCCTGTATAAACTTGTGCTACCAATGAATATGAAGTTTTGCTGTCACAAAGAGTTCATATTTTTATTCCATATTTCGATGGTTTTCTGGGAATATATACTGTACCTTGAAGGGACAGCAACTTCAAAATCCTACTAGCTGTTCGATAGTCACATTTTCGCAGGATTGAGGAATTTTTGGATAGACCTCCACCCATTTCTGCCAAATGTAACGAATAGCAGCAAATTTATCAGTGCGTTTTCGTTATTCTCTAGTAGACTTCTTATCAAATCGCAAGACACGCTTTATCTTGCAAAAAATGTCAAGTGACATAGTTGCCCGAAAAATATTTCTGCCCGTTTTCTGATCCCACAAACGTTTTGTTGCCTCCCCATTAGATCGAATAACACCAGCAAGAAGCTAGAGTCTTACATAAGCCTGGAAAACAATACTGTCGATATCTGTCCAATGCTGGCCGTAAACTCACCGTCCTTCTATGTTTGCCATCTATATTATTTCATTGTAAATTCTTGTAGAGAATATTGCTTCAAACGAACTTTTTATATAAGTTATCCTAGTGGTTATATACCTTGTAACTCCTGGTATAGTCGTGATGACGTTCGAGGTAGAAAGAGGGCCCTGTTGTGGAGGAGGATTCAACTGCCATTCTATAGCTTGATTTTTGAAAGAATCGACTGAACAATATTGTCTGTCAGAATCGTCATCACTTTCAATTTCGGATTCATAACTAACATTATCTTCAAATTCTGAAACAAACTCTTCACTATCGGAGGAATTCACACTCTATATTAACTGAGCATTATTCAGCGGTCTTTCCATCATGGTGTCTGAACTCAAACTGGGAAACAACATTGAAATTGAAATATTGATTCAGGTGAAATGTAACAGCTTAGAACGAATTCAGTCAGAAAAATAAAAGAAAACCAGTCCATTGTTGTAAATTAGTGCATCTGATTGTTGCCAATAATTGAATTTCTACACATTATAATAAAAGCATGGTACAATTCTAGAAAAATATTAATACCACATTAGAAAGTAATAAAACCTTATGCTGGGTCATATTGGCCCGAACGTTACATAAGTAACAATTACAAATTATGAAAAATCTATTTAAAAATTTTAAATTATTTTTAAATCACAAACGTATACTGTATTATTAGACAAAGTCAATGAGTCTCACAACCATACCTCACTATTTCAAGAAAATATTAAGAAAAAAATATTCACTTCGGGTCATATAGACCCGAACAGAACAGCAGGGTTGGTTCTATACCTTTACATTACATATTTAAAAGACGTATGAACGTTTTCGTTGGTCTACGCCAACATCATCAGATACGAAGTACATTTCAGCAATATCAGTGCTCTCTACATAATATCTTACTTACTTACAAATGGCTTTTAAGGAACCCGAAGGTTCATTGCCGCCCTCACATAAGCCCGCCATCGGTCCCTATCCTGTGCAAGATTAATCCATTAATAAGTATTTAATGAATTTCAATCTTAAGGCATATAAACTTGCAAATGTTTATTTGCTATTTAATAACAATATATGAACGTTTTCGCCGTTTAGGGCATCTTCAGATATAACAAAACATGTTATCTGGACCTATAATAGTATATTATGCAAATAACAAGGAAAATAGAGAACAATATATGTGGTACATGAAATTCATGAGCTTTATGTAGATATAACATGATACAGGATGAATATTGAGATAATCTTTCAATTTGAACTTAGACTGGACGAATGTTTTATTTTATACATATAGCTCATGTTACAATTAATATACAATGTTTAAAATTTGTCAATGATGTTAATTTTAAAATTTACAATGATGATAATAAAATATTTGAAGTAATCATGGCTGAAAGTTGTCGTAAGTTACAAGATAGTATGCGCAGTTAATGTTCTTGTGTTTTGTAATTATTTCGCTTAGAGAGGCCGTTGGCATTTGAATGAATGTTGTTTGACGTTGATGACTACTTTGCAATTGATATACAGTGATTAAATTAGTCAATGTTAAAATTTAAATTTTATAATGAAGATAATAAAATATTTAGATTAATCATGGCTGAGAATTGTCGTAAGTTCAAGATAGTTTTCGTAGTTGATGTTGTGTGTTTTGTAATTGTTTCACCTGAAAATAGAGATTAAGAGATAATAATAAATGCAAAATATAGACAAGTTATTATATAGAGACGCAGATAATTATTATTATTATGAGATTACTTTTTAAAAATGTTGTTTGTGTTAAAGAATTACTGTTGGGTGTAATTAGTTGAGATATTGAATAAATGCTCGTTGATTGTGAATGTAGTGGAATGTACGATAAATTTCGTTATAGATAAATCATGAGTTAGGTATGACTTTTAATCATTCATTGAAAATTAATAGAAAGATCAATATTATAATTCGTAATAATTAGTAATAATTAGATGAGCTATAATACCAAATATATGTAAATGATTTTACGGCAGCAGCAATAATAATTATAAGATTACTTACTTAGAGGTCATTTATCTTTTATCAGGAACTCTTACCGAAATCTTTTTTACAAAACATAGAGGATAACAAAATCAATGAAATTCTAAATAAACATAACATTAAATCTTACTATAGATATGTAAATGATACAATCATAATTTATGAGAACACTACAATAGACAATTCCATTCTTGATTCATTTAATAAACTACATAAAAATCTAAAATTTACAGTTGAACATGAAACAAACAACTCGATTCCATTTTTAGATTTAAAAATAATAAAACATAAATTTGAATTGAAATACGATATCTATAGAAAACCAACACGCACAACACATAGTATACCCGCAGATTCAATACATCCCCAAAACCAAAAACAGAGTATGTTTAATTACCTAATAAATACTGTAGATTAACACAAATACCATTATCCAAAAATAAATATAAAAAAGAAGTACAAAGAATTTTAGACATTGCAAATGATAACGGATACAGTAAAACCCTTATTCGAAAATTAATTCGGAAAAAAAGAAAACAATAGACAACGACAGACAAACACTACCTTAACAAAAACAAACAATAATAAATCAAAATTTTGGTCAACACTCATTTACAATAAATACATATCTAACAAATTAAAAAACTTCTTTAATAAAGAAAACATAAACATAGCATTCAAAACAAATAATAAGTTAAACAATAATATCCATAACACAATAAATCCTATAGATAAATTAAATAGTAAAGGCATATATATGCTTAAATGTCACACATGCAATAAGAAATACATAGGCCAAACTAAACGCAATATAAAAACAAGATATAAGGAACATGTCAACGATTAAAAAAATAATAGAGAAAAATGAAAATATGCAACACAATTAATACTGGACATGAATTAGGTCATCACCAGAACACATTAAGTATCCTAAAAACATACAATGACAATAAATTCATAAATGCAGCAGAGGAATTCTTCATTGCCTACTACCATAATAAAGATCAAAATATAATCAACGAAAATTTATTAAACTTTAAAAATGCACTGTATGCAATTTAAAACAGACCTATTCACATTGATCTTGATACGTCATTCAAATAGTTCCTTTCATATTCTTGCGCCGCTACATGCCTCAATACAGACGATTATCTAGGCCTCAGTTCTCTTAAAACCTCCAACACACCAACACCAGTACATACAAATGTAAGTATTCGAATGCCGTCAAAATTCATTATAACAATTATATCCAATATCAAAATTGAAAGTAAATTAATAGTTAATATTCTTTCAGTTATAGAACTTCTTCATTTATACTTCAATAAACCTGAGAACACGTAATAGGATGTCATCACATCAGAGTAGCCATTTCAAAGTCAATGACCTCTAAGTAAGTAATCTTATAATATTTATTACTGTTGCCTTAAAATCATTTACATATATTTGGTATTATAGCTCATCTAATTATTACTAATTATTACGAATTATAATATTGATCTTTCTATTAATTTTCAATGAATGATTAAAAGTCATACCTAACTCATGATTTATCTATTACGAAATTTATCGTACATTCCACTACATTCACAATCAACGAGCATTTATTCAATATCTCAACTAATTACACCCAACAGTAATTCTTTAACACAAACAACATTTTTAACAAGTAATCTTATAATAATAATTATCTGAGTCTCTATATAATAACTTGTCTATATTTTGCATTTATTATTATCTCTTAATCTCTATTTTCAGGTGAAACAATTACAAAACATACAACATCAACTACGAAAACTATCTTGAACTTACGACAATTCTCAGCCATGATTACTCTAAATATTTTATTATCTTCATTATAAAATTTAAATTTTAACATTGACTAATTTAATCACTGTATATCAATTGCAAAGTAGTCATCAACGTCAAACAACATTCATTCAAATGCCAACGGCCTCTCTAAGTGAAATAATTACAAAACACACGAACATTAACTACGCATACTATCTTGTAACTTACGACAACTTTCAGCCATGATTATTTTAAAATATTTTATTATCATCATTGTAAATTTTAAAAATGACATCCTTGACAAATTTTAAACATTGTATATTAATTGTAACATGAGCTATATATATAAAAAAAAACATTCGTCCAGTCTAAGTTCAAATTCAAAGATTATCTCAATATTCATCCTGTATCATGTTATATCTACATAAAGCTCATGAATTTCATGTATCACATATATTGTTCTCTATTTTCCTTGTTATTTGCATAATATACTATTATAGGTCCACATAATATGTTTTGTTATATCTGAAGATGCCCTAAACGGCGAAAACGTTCATATATTGTTATTAAATAGCAAATAAACATTTGCAAGTTTATATGCATTAAGATTGAAATTCATTAAATACTTATTAATAATTTACCAGGCATATTGATATATTAAAATGAATTGTCTCTATCATCACATCCCACCTCCCTCAAATCCATTTTAATATTATCCTCCCATCTACGTCTCGGCCTCCCCAAAGGTCTTTTTCCCTCCGGTCTTCCACCTAACACTCTATATGTATTTCTGGATTCTCCCATACGTGCTACATGCCCTGCCCATCTCAAACGTCTGGATTTAATGTTCCTAATTATGTCAGGTGAAGAATACAATGCGTGCAGTTCTGTGTTGTGTAACTTTCTCCATTCTCCTGTAACTTCATCCCGCTTAGCCCTAAATATTTTCCTAAGCACCTTATTCTCAAACACCTTTAACCTATGTTCCTCTCTCAGAGTGAGAGTCCAAGTTTCACAACCATACAGAACAACCGGTAATATAACTGTTTCATAAATTCTAACTTTCAGATTTTTGGACAGCAAACTGGATGATAAGAGCTTCTCAACCGAATAATAACACGCATTTCCCATATTTATTCTGTGTTTAATTTCCTCCCGAGTGTCATTTATATTTGTTGTTCTTGCTCCAAGATATTTGAATTTTTCCACCTCTTCGAAGGATAAATCTCCAATTTTTATATTTCCATTTCGTACAATATTCTGATCACGAGACATAATCATATACTTTGTCTTTTCGGGATTTACTTCCAAACCAATCGCTTTACTTGCTTCAAGTAAAATTTCCGTGTTTTCCCTAATCGTTTGTGTATTTTCTCCTAACATATTCACGTCATCTGCATAGACAAGAAGCTGATGTAACCCGTTCAATTCCAAACCCTCTCTGTTATCCTGAACTTTCCTAATGGCATAGTCTAGAGCGAAGTTAAAAAGTAAAGGTGATAGTACATCTCCCTGCTTTAGCCCGCAGTGAATTGGAAAAGCATCAGATAGAAACTGACCTATACGGACTCTGCTGTATGTTTCACTGAGACACATTTCAATTAATCGAACTAGTTTCTTTGGAATACCAAATTCAATAAGAATATCATATAATATTTCCCTCTTAACCGAGTCATATGCCTTTTTGAAATCTATGAATAACTGATGTACTGTACCCTTATACTCCCATTTTTTCTCCATTATCTGTCGAATACAAAAAATCTGATCGATAGTCGATCTATTACGCCGAAAACCGCACTGATGATCCCCAATAATTTCATCTACGTACGGAGTTAATCTTCTCAAAAGAATATTGGACAAAATTTTGTACGACGTCAACAAAAGTGATATTCCTCGAAAGTTACCACAGTTGGTTTCGTCCCCCTTTTTAAAAATAGGTACAATTATGGACTCCTTCCATTGTTCTGGTACAATTTCCTTTTCCCAAATAGCAAGTACAAGTTTATAAATTTCGCTATATAATGCACTTCCATCCTCTTGTATTAATTCTGCTGGAATTTGATCGATACCTGGAGACTTGTACTTTTTCAAATTTTCTATCGCAATTTCGACTTCTGAAAGCGTGGGTTCGGGTATAAATGGCTCAGCAGTTTGTATTTCAATTTCGTCCCGATCATTTCTATTTGGCCTATGTACATTTAGTAGTCTACATAATATCTACAAATACAAAACATATTTAGTGGCATGCAAAATGGGACATATTAAAAAATCAACATTGCTTTGATACACATTGACATTCTATATGACTGCCTTGATTGTCACTTACTTAAAATACACGTATAGATTTAAAAAAATATTGATTTACATATATATATATATATGTGCAAGTCTTCACATATGAGATAATAAAATGACATGATTTAAAAAGTGACAAAAATAATAAAATATAAAACTAAGATAAAAAGTATTATGAATGTGAAGAGTTGCAAAATTACAGTAATTACATTTATTATATTCCTATTTCTGCTTCACAATAATATATAATTCCACCATTCAGAAACGTATGCATCATGGTTTGTGTCACGTAATTATTTGAATATTTTCAAGTTTATATGGTTTTATTATAAATGCCAATGTATTGTACGCTGGGTTGTTTGATGTTGATTAATGATGTATATTTAATTTTGTCGATAATGCTGTTGCTCCAATCTGGAAGTAATTGAATTCAATAAGTTGATGACCCAATTTTAACGGATTTAACATTTAATTTGTATGATATGTTAAATAGAAGAACCTTACATGGCGATGTATTGTCGATATCCAATACTGTAAATGTAATGAACGTGTGGTATGGTGCAAGTCAAGTATCAGAATTAACTGAAAAAGATCAAATATTTAATAAATAAATAACTACTAATGATATTGATGAAGCAAGTATTTGACTGGCATCATATGAATTTAAATGAAGGTCAAAAATTTGGTGCAGTTATTTTGGGTAATGAAATGGTTACGAAAATAAATATTTGTGTGCGGTTATTATGTACTAGTAGCAATTTGAAATTATGATATAGTTAAGTGAATGTATAAATCAAGCTATTTAGTTATATTATCCAAAACAGCATAAAAAATATCTATATAGACTTACTCAGTGTAGACGTGCTTTCTTAGATGTTGATTATGTGGTGGTTGTGTGAGGACTGTGTGACGACTACGTGTATCATGGTCTGAGGAAGATGTGGACAGTACGCGCATGAATACATCACGTCATATGTTGTATAGTGTGTTCTGTAAGTTAGGTATTTTTTCTTTAATTAAATATTTATTTCTTTTATAATATTTCGAAATATAATATTCTTCCGCTGTATTTATATGAGTATTATCTTTATATGTTTTAATTATTGTTAAAGTATCATTTACTGAGCCAAGTTCGTGTCCGTTTTGAATGAGATGGGATGCATATTTTGACTTTGCTCTGTTATGTTTAAAATCGGAGATGTGTTCTTTATATCTTACTTTGAAGTTCCGTTTTGTTTGCCCGATGTATTTGGCATTATAGGCTTTACAATTTAACATATACACTCCTTTCTTATTAAGTTTATCAATATGGTGCAAATCGTTATTAATGTTATTGTTGATTTTATTGTTAGTTTTGTATGCTATTTTCATGTTTTCTTTTTGGAAAAAATGTGCTAATTTGTTGGAAATTATTTTATTATAAGTCACCACGTTTTGTTGTTCTCTTTAGTAGATCTAGGTAAAGTGGACGAACTTTTCATTTTCTTTCTTAGATATTAGTTTTCTAATTAATGTTCTATTATAACCGTTTTCATGCGCGATGTCAAGAATTTTCTGTATTTCTTTTCTGTATTTTGTACGGGATAAGGGAATCTGCAGTACTCTATTAATTAAATATTGAAACATACTTAATTCATGGGCAGGAGGATGCTCTGAAGTTGCTGGTATAGTATGATTAGTATGTATTGGTTTCCTATAGATGTCGAAGGATAGGTTACTTTTTTGTTCTATTATTTTTATATCCAAAAATGGTATGGATTTGTTTGTTTCCAATTCAACTGTAAATTTTAGATTATTGTGAATTTGATTGAAATCGTATGCAATGGAATCACTGCTCGATTTGTTGTTGTGTATTATGATAGTATCGTCTACATATCTGCGGTAATATATTATACCACAGTCTACTATACACAGTCGCGAAGCTTGAGGTGTTTTTTTGCAAATCTCGTGATAAAGCGCTCCAAGCGGTTAGCAACTAGAAACAATAGACTGTCCATGGTCGACTTTGGACTGTGTCGTATTTCTATCGAGTGCTAGCTCGTTGCGTATTTCACATTGATGCTTGTGAAATGTTCGTTATTGGTTGTAATGAAAATGTTAATGGCTAAAATATAATAATTGGAATATGGGACAAGGAGGAGACGTTTGTAGTGCTATAAATTGTAGCAACAGTAAGAAAAAGAGGCCAGAGTTATCCTTTTTCCGATTTCCGAAAGATTCAGAAAGGTTCCTGGGTTTCCACAAGAATGCTGTGCAGAAACAAAACTCTTAATTTTGAAGTTCTTTGTGACTGTTAGAATACATTATATCCTTAAATTTCACAATGAAAAGTTTCAATCTAACAGAAAGGACATTAGATACCGGTTAAAGTTCTGTTACTTAGGCTGCTAAATTTCCAGAGAAATAAAGGTTAGGTCTACTTTTTTTTTCAAAGGATATATTTTTAATTGTAGCTATTAATTTTGTTGTTATTTTTATTTGTTGCTTTACTAGAGACATAGAAAAAGTATGTTACAATAAAATTTATTGATCACGTTTTATTTCCAATTCTGGTGTGATTATTATTGCTTAACCTCATTCCACTTTGTTAACTACGTAAGCCTACACTACAAGTACCGGTACACGCAAGTTACTCCATTAATTCATATTTCCATTATTATTGTTGTAAAGAGAAATGCAAATTAATATTTATCGGTTTCATAGTTAATTATCGCTATAATCTTGAATGAGTGAAACTATTATAGTAAATTTCAGTTCGTTTTGCACAAACAAAAATTATATTAACTTATTTCTTGCAGGTATCTTCGAGTTTATGGTGGAATTTAATATACTTCATTAAAATAATAAATTAACTTTATGCATTTAATATTTCAATAATGGAAGGAAGGTGTTAATTTTTCCAAAAGAACACAACGAAAGTGTAACATATTTTGTCGGCTGCTAGGAGAGAGATCTGCGATGATGAGGCGATAGTAGCGATCCTAGTGGTGGGCAACTACCCATGTTTGCATTTTTACTACATATTGAGCTTCGCAACTGTATATAGTAGACTGTGATTATACCGTGTTTATTTAGTAAGTTTTGAATGTGTTTTTCTTCTATGTGTTGTAAAAAGATTTCTGTTAATATGCCCGATAGCGGACTGCCCATTGCTAAACCACTGTTCTGTTTATATATATTTTGATTAAAAGTGAAATAATTTTGTGACGTACATAGTGTTATTAACTGAACTATTAGTTTGATTATTGATTCGCGAATTTTATTTTCAATAAGCTTTGTTTTAATTACTTCTATTGTTTCTTGAGCAGGAATGTTCGTATATAAGTTTTCTATGTCTAATGACATTAGTTTCGTATCTTTATCAATTGAGATATTTTTCAATTCATCAACTATATGTTTTGTATTTTTTACTGTATATACATTGTTCATATTAAGAGTCTGTTGTAACCATTTCTGTAAAAATTTACTAAGTTTATAATTAGGTAAATTCATATTATTTGGTCGCATTGAAAGAACGGTTTTGTGGGTTTTAGGCAAAGCTTTTAAGGTTGGTATTGAAGGAATCATATGTATATATTTATTAACTTCTGAATCTGGGATGATGTATGATGCTGACTTTAATGCTATTCTAATTTGTTTTTGGTAAGAGTCCGTTGGGTCCTGCTTTATTTCTTCTATTTTGGATTTTACTAGAAAATCTGTAGTTTTTTCATTATATTGTTCTTTAGTCATAATTACAATTGCGTTATTTTTATCTGCCTTTACATGGATCAAGTTGTTTTCTTTTAATTTCCGCTTTAATATGTTATCTTGCTTTTCAGCTTCTTTGCATTTTGTATGAGATTGTTTGTTCTGGGGTCATTTTTGTAATAATTTATAATTTTAGATGCATTATATCTTAAATAATCTTTATTTTCGTGAGAGCTGTTTTGTATTATGGTTTCGGTTTCAATTATTGTGTCTTCTACTATTTGATTAAGGTTTGCTTGAGGAAAGTTGGTTTTATATCCTTGATTAAGAATTTGAACTTCATCATCCGAAAATGTGACGGTAGATAAATTGACAAATTTTATCTGATTCTTGTTTCCTTTTTCTTTGGTCAAGTTATGTTTAGGAACTTTATTTCTATTTGCCTACATCATTAATTTACTTTGTAAGTGGTTATATTTTTTGTCCATTAAATGCTTTAAATACTTTTAAGATACAATATAGACTTCTCTGAAAATTAAAAATGAATTGCAAAATATTCTAAATACAAGCTTTAGAACGTACATGGTTTATACCAAAAGAAGTAAAAATGTACCCCAGACAGAAATGTTTATTTTTTCTAATTCTACACAAGAAATTCGATTTATATGAACTTAAAAGAGACAATGAAACTTACCTAAAATATGAAACACATTTAGTCACAGAGTTAGTTAAGTCCCTCTGAATAAGACTTGCATGTTGTTACAGTTTTACTGTCTAAATGTACTTGCAAACAAAATATAAGCGTTTATTACATCTCTTTCTGGATTTCCTGTCCACTTGTATTACACTTATGGCCAGTTTTTCCAAGTAATGTTTAATTTGGCTTAACAAATTTTTAACGTTTTGTTAAGATGTTTTCCATTTTTCCAACATAATTTTGTTTAAAATAACCAACACTTAACTTTAACTGTCGTTAATACTATTCTAACTACTCAACAGCAGTTGGTAATGATTTTGCATATACTGGGTGTTCAGTTCAAAATGTGTCTTGGCTCGCTGTATGCCGTCATGTGGCTAGCTGATGAGCCTAGAGAATTCAGTCTTCCTACACTTCCGCAGCTCAGGTGTATAATCTAAGAGGCAGAGAATTTGGCTAGCAAGTACGGCGTTCATTCTGAAGAGTACGTACCGATACGTACGGTAACGCCGGTAGTGGCAGGAATGTGAACTGTTTGGAAATACGTACTGTCGGGATATGGGGAGAGGGTAAAGACGATTACTTACGTATTTGTTGACATTAACTTCGACGGTCAACATGGACACGGAGCATTTGATTTGTGTTGTGGAATGTTACCGTACGCAACCGATGATAACAAATACCCTGCGTACGACTTGCCGGCGCAAAACACAGTTCGAAAGAGGTTATGGTCACACACAGACCGTACAGACCGCCATCTGTTGCTACGACGTTCAAGTTATACCGTACACGTTCTCAAGTTCAGATTGAAGAACGCCTTAAATAATAGGCAACTTCTCTAACATATAAGCTGAAACTCGCTTCAAATCGGTGACCCAACAACAGTGACGTCATGGCACACTTTGAAATGAACACCCAGTATAAGACAACTTCTTATTGGCTGATATTATTATTTAAATTCTGTACTGTAGAGTAAGTCATGAAACATGTGTAAAATCATAACCTGTTACAGTAGCCATGATTCATACAGTACAGAGAGTTGATAAATGAAAGTTGCATTGACTACTATTGAATAATAATTATTATTATAAGTATGGTTATATTTTATAATGCTAAATATGAATTTCTGTTTAGAAAAATCTCAGCATTATGACTACTAGGTGACAATAATTACACGGATGTGTGTGTAGTCAAGTGTACACAAAACTCCGAGGAGAATTAAGTATCATATAAAATTCTCTAATTCAGGTCCATGCATAAATTATATGTAATTTCGTCCTAAAGAAGCAATTGCTGCTGAAACATTTTATTATTTACTCACTGCGTATTTTGAAGCACTATTGACATCGCCTATAGTTGAAGAGCCAGTAACATAGAATCTAGAGTTAATAGTAGCTGGTGAATTGGAACAAGTGGCGTATTTCTGTTTGTAGGATATTCAAATCTGACTTCAGTTTTTTGCCACGTTGAGATCGCACATTTCCTCAATATTAAATGGATAATAGCTCAGGATCGAAATAAGCGTCAGTATGATAATCAGTTGACTTATAAAGATTATCTTCCCTATATTAATATTCCAAAATATCTTTTAAATTATATATTACCAGTCTTATGGCCGGTTTCACAAAGCTTCATTAAGGTTTTAATGATTCATTAATGTATTTACTGGTTCATTAAATCATTTTTATATCTCACCAAGCATCTTTAGCCTAACGAACCAGTAAAACTATCATTAAATTTAGTGATAGAAATTTCCATCTTTAAATTTTTAATTATTCATTAGTTTCAATATAAAATGGCGGAACGTTTCGACGCAGAATTGTTATATCTGGAACTGCTCGAAAATTAAGAGTCAAATGGAGAGAATGTTAACCATTTAAAAACCGATCATTTTGAAAATTTGAATGACACAAAAATTCACAAAAATACCGCATCACGAAGATCGTGGTACCGGTACTCAAAATTTTAGAAGAAACTGATCATAGGTTAGAATATCATAAAAACGGCTGAGACAAAGCTGAAACTAGTCAACTAGGTAGCATACAACTGAGTTTTATTTTAAGACATGAAAGTGATTTTTATAACTACATACCGGTACCTAAGAAATATTAGTAAATTAATACATAATGTGCATTCAAACATAAAACTTAATTGGTATACTAACTTTTATTTATTAGAATTATTTTATAGCTAGCAATGAGATATGTTTGCACTGGCTTTAAAACAGAAGCGAAAGAGTTGGATTCTTGGAATTTATAATCGTTTTCTTTCCGATGGAAATTTAATTTTCCAGCAGGATAATCACCCCGCGCACACCGCCATAAACGTTCAAAGACGGTTTACGGAAAAGCATGAAAAAGAGAAGGATTGACAAATATCGAGACTCCCACCACAAAATTAAGATCAGTTTTGGGATCAAATTCTGGCTACCTGGGAAGATTTCGCTAAGGACCAGAACTATTTCCGCGATCTGGTGGACTCAATGCCCCGAAAATACCAGGCAGTGATAGACGCCGGTGGCATGTGGACAATGTATTAGATCCACATGTGTATTTCTTTTATTTTTCTTTAATTTGTTTGTTTATCTTTGTTTTATTTCGGGAAGAAAATTGATCTCCCAAGAGTATTTTTAAATTCTCCTAGTGGAGCCTGAGTTGCGAAATAATTCGTTCCACTACACAAAATTAAAAAATGGAGAAAGGTAACATGTATAAAAATTAGTTACGTTAATAAAAAAAAAGTTATCGCCGAGAATCGAACACAGGCCCCTGGGATGGCAAACCAACTCGCTACTCACTGCTCCATCGGAGAGTTATGACGTAATTAGCACAACAAGGTACATATAACTGCTCGGCTTTAAGTCTACGGAGACAGCGCACATATAAACGTACTCGTGTAAATATTTCAATGTTCAGTACTAGTTAATGTTTCATTTGGACTAATTTACTGAAGCTTGGTGAAACCGGCCCTTACTCTAAACATTCCTCAAAGAGAAACATAACATGTTATTTTCACAACTTTTGTCTGAACAGTTGTGGTGTTATCCGCCATGTTTAACTGTTTGTTAAATGAGTTAACGGCCTGAAATCCTACATTTAAAGTTAACAAACGGTTAAGAATCTGTTAAGCCAAACTGTTGTTGAACAAATGGAAAAACTGTATTTAACAAACTATTGAAGGTTTAACAGTCGTTAAGTGTTCTAACAATACTTGGACAAACCGGCCATTAGCTTTCACTGTCCAATGCTAGAAGTTTCTTCCACCGTTTGTTCCACATGTTCAATTCCCAGACGCACAGTGGTCTAGAATGCAAATTTAGTGGGACAAGCTAATAACTTTTCAGCTGTCTAACAGATTTTTATGAAATTTTACACAGTACTTACAGGTAGCATATATGTTTTGTATACAAGCTCTCGTTACGTTGGTATAAGGGGAACTACCCCTTATAGGGGGCGCAATTAGACAAAATTAGTAACATTTCTCTATCTGACAGATTTTTATGAAATTTTACAAAGCAGTAACAAGTAACATATATGTTTTGTATACAAGCTCTGATTACGTTGGTATAAGGGGAACTACCCCTTATAGGGGGCGCAATTAGACAAAATTAGTAACTTTTTTCCTATTTAACAGATTTTTACGAAATTTTACACAGTAGTTACAGGTAGCATATATGTTTTGTATACAAGCTCTCGTTACGTTGGTATAAGGGGAACTACCCCTTATAGGAGGGCGCAATTAGACAACGATGAAAGAGTAATGGAACGGAGATGATCGTATGATCGAGATCATCGTATGATGACGCAGAATATCTGCATGGAAATATCATATGTACTTCGGTACATTAAAATAATATATATGCAATTATACAAAATTAGTACCATTTCTCCTATCTGACAGATTTTTATGAAATTTTACAAAGCAGTTACAAGTAACATATATTTTGTATACAAGCTCTGATTACGTTGGTATAAGGGGAACTACCCATTATAGGAGGGCGCACTTAGACAAAATTAGTAACATTTCTCCCATCTGACAGATTTTTATGAAATTTTACAAAGCAGTTACAGGTAACATATATGTTTTGTATACAATCTCTGATTACGTTGGTATTAGGGGAACTACCCCTTATAGGGGGCGCAATTAGACAAAATTAGTAACATTTCTCCTATCTGACAGATTTTTATGAAATTTTACAAAGCAGTTACAAGTAACATATATGTTTTGTATAAAAGCTCTGATTACGTTGGTATAAGGGGAACTACCCCTTATAGGGGACGCAATTAGACAAGTAACTTTTCTCCTATTTAAGAGATTTGTTTGAAATTTTACACAGTAGTTACAGGTAGCATATATGTTTTTTATACAAGCTCTCGTTACGTTGGTATAAGGGGAACTACCTCTTACAGGAGGGCTCAATTAGACAACGATGAAAGAGTAATGGAACGGAGATGATCGTATGATCGAGATCCTCGTATGATGACGCAGAATATCTGCATGGCAATATCATATGTACTTCTGTACATTAAAATAATATATATGCAATTAGACAAAATTAGTAACATTTCTCCTATCTGACAGATTTTTTATGAAATTTTACAAAGCAGTTACAAGTAACATATATGTTTTGTATACAAGCTCTCGTTACGTTGGTATAAGGGGAACTACCCCGTATAGGAGGGCGCAATTAGACAACGATGAAAGAGTAATGGAACGGAGATGATCGTATGATCGAGATCATCGTATGATGACGCAGAATATCTGCATGGAAATATCATATGTACTTCGGTACATTAAAATAATATAATTATATGCAATTAGACAAAATTAGTAACATTTCTCCTATCTGACAGATTTTTATGAAATTTTACAAAGCAGTTACAGGTAACATATATGTTTTGTATACAAGCTCTCGTTACGTTGGTATAAGGGGAACTACCCCTTATATGGGGTCGCATTTAGACTAAATTAGTAACTTTCCTCCTATCTAACAAATTTTTATGAAATTTTACACAGTAGTTACAGGTAGCATAGATGTTTTGTATACAAGCTATGATTACGTTGGTATAAGGGGAACTACCCCTTATAGGGGGCGCAATTAGACAAAATTAGAAACTTTTCTCTTATCTAACAAATGTTTATGAAATTTTACACAGCACTTACAGGTAGCATATATGTTTTGTATACAAGCTCTGATTACGTTAGTATAAGGGAAACTACCCCTTATAGGGGGCGCAATTAGACAAAATTAGTAAATTTCTCCTACTTAATATATTTTTATGAAATTTTACACAATAGCTACAGGTAGCCTACCATATATGTTTGGTATACAAGCTCTCATTACGTTGGTCTAAGTGGAACTATCCCTTGTAAGGGGGTGCAATTAGACAAAATTAGTAACTTTTGTCCTAACAGATTTTATATGAAATTTTATGCAGTAGTTACACGTATTACATTTGTTTTGTGTACAAAACTCTGTTTA
This sequence comes from Periplaneta americana, assembly GCF_040183065.1. Classification (NCBI taxonomy): domain Eukaryota; kingdom Metazoa; phylum Arthropoda; class Insecta; order Blattodea; family Blattidae; genus Periplaneta; species Periplaneta americana. The sequence goes on from NC_091131.1 coordinate 162,892,337, forward strand.
TTTTGGTATAAGGAGAAGTGTCCCTTACAAGGGGATGCATTTAGACAAAATTTGTAACTTTTCTTCTGTCTTAACAGGTTTTTATAAAACTTTATACAGCAGTTACAGGTAGTTAACTTGTTTTGTATACAAGCTCTAATTCTCTGAATTGTCTTTGTTTCGACCTCATAATTTCTGTAATGGAAAAGCTTTCTTGGGCAGCAACGACTTCTGCCAGGGGTATGTTTTCTATAAATTTTCATTATTATCACGATGAGAACCTAATTTAGTAAGTAGGTCACTAAGCCAATGTCGATTTTGTTAAAAAAAACGCATATTCTTTATCCTCTTGCTCTCCAACGATAAATTATCTTATGGGGGAAAATGTAACATTTTAGGTACTATTGCACCTTTTGGGCACTCGGGAAGCTTATTTGATACATAATTAACAAGCTGTCATCTTGAATTCCCTGAATTGCACTTCGGAAGCAGATTCGGTTCACAGATATTGAAATAACTGCAACCGAGAAAAATTGCACTACTGCACCTCGAAAGAATAGTACTCATAATTACTTTCGCAAATCTGCGCACCTTAAGACTTTATTTAAAATAGAGGTAAATACTGGAGGAAGTGAAAAAAAAATCATTTTTGGACGAAACAAAGGTTTTTTTCTCTACCTTAGCAAAGTCTGCACTCAATGGTTATAATTATATTTTGTCCCGTGTCCATTCATGCTGATTTGATTTGCTATAATAACATTAAAAGTAACAATAACAAACAGTGTTACATATCTAAAGAACTACTTGACACGTTGGTACCAAATATGAATGGAATCGACCACTTACAACAGAGTTACAGCACAAAGAAAACGGCAGACTCGCGGCGCTTGCTGAGTAAGAATATTGGGTGGCGAAATGTGGCATGTTACCGGCTTCTTATCTCGTTCTGCAGCCACCTCCTTGAGTGTTACTCAGTTATGTAGGAAAAATAATTTAAGGGTTTTATTTCATTTTTTTACATGTCATTTTTCTACATTTGTCCTCCTAAATATGGATTTTAGACCACTGTGAGACTGTCCATTGCAGCCACCGTTCGTGATGTCAACCCTTTTGTTATTTTCAGTCTCCCCTTCACGCAAGGTTTTACTAGTTCTTTTCCCAAACCCAGAAGAAATTTTCTTCGCCTGTCCGGTGACTTAATTTTCCATTCAGTATTTTTAATTTTCCAGACTACAAAATTAAGTCCTGCATCGTCTATGATGTTCATGAACAACAATGAAGACCTCCCGTTTGTAGTACTGTTGCAGGAATATTCACTACCATTTTAACCATTGTCTCTACTGCTCCTTTAGTTTGAATGTAATTAAGTACCGTAGAAGTGGGTAAAGTCAATCAGTGGGTGTACAATCGATCATTGCGATTTTTGTTTAAAATTATATATTCTCTTAGTTAGCCTACTTGTTACAATTTTGTTATGCTGACTTCATTGCCTGACATTGCAAATGTAAGCGAGAGGGACAACAAAAAGCCTGCGAATGCTAACATTGGGAACACTGAGTAATTACCGTTGAAGTGAAAATTGTTATTTTCAACATTTTCTCTTAAATGAAAACAAATTCTTACAGACTCTAAATTATCGTCAGCAATGAAAGGAGACAGGAAGTATACGTAAGTACTTTTCGTTGAGATTGTATCCTGAAATAATAGTTTTGCAGTTCGTAAATGTTAGTATTGAAACTTATTATTTAAAAAAAAAAAAAACTTGTACCCTTGTAAGGTTAAGTTGATCATGCCATCGACCTACTCGAAGCAGATAGGACCAGCAGAAAAAATAAATTGTTCACCGGAATACCTCCAACTAACACTTATAAACAGAAAAGTGTCATAGTATAGCTAATATTGATGGGATAGTGGGGAAAGAGGAAGACGAAATTATGGTGAATTTCTTGCGTAAGAGAAGCACTGCCAAAGAAACATATTTTGTACACCCCTCTGTACCTGACTATCGGAACAACATATTTCTAAAGTGACACGAGGAGGGGAAGATTTCAAATAACATCTGATATAAACCTAAACAATGTTGAATTGCATTTTAGATTATAATTGAAGTGTGGTATTTGAATGTAAATTTTGAATTTTTAAATCTTTGTTTGTTGGTATGTAAAGTATTAAAATGTGTTTTTATGTTTTATAAGTTGGCAATCATAGTCACGTTTGTACAGTGAAGACCTATAGGCCTAATTGTATCGAATAGTATGATCACAGTAACAAAAGATACACCATATAATGCTATGGGCATATATTGTAGATTATTATTGTTTTTTACACCCCTTATGACAAATAAAATATATGTATAGGCTACACTTAATTTGTTTTTTTTTTTTACATAAATAGTGATCGACTTTACTCGTCAATATTTTAAAATCGATCTTAAACTAAAAATTCAATGGTGATCGACTTTACCCTATTTAAGCAGGTAACTTCGATCACAAGTCAAATAAGAAAAATCAGTTTTTGATAGACTGGAATTCAATTCTTGTAACGTGCCTTCATAAGTGAAGGATAAGACGACAAAATGCTATTTTCCGAGCAACTTCTCTCCATTGCATTAACTCAATACCATAAAAAAAATTGCAAAATTTTGATCGACTTCAACCTCTTCTACGGTATAATATCTGGCTCGTATCCATTTTCTTCACCGGCACAACTGTCATCATGGTGCTCAGAAATTAGGAGAACTGCCTTTTTGGGGGGAGGCGGTGGCACATACAAGAATTCCATTCAAAGCAAACATTGATGGCAATTCTTTAAATAGAACTATAAATGATTGGAATGACCTACCTGCAGCGGTCTTTGAGGGCTGTCCTTCCTTAAGGAGATTCAAGAATAATTTAAAGAGTTGTGTATAAAGTGAAAATTAAAATTAAGGTGACATTCAACATTTAATTTTTTAAGGTGACATGTATTTATCTAGCCTTAAGAGTTTACTTTCTTGGTTTGAATTGTAAATTATTTAAAAATAGCGTGTAAGAGGGCCTTAGACTAGAAATGTTTAGTTTAAATGTAGTTCTGTTTATAAGTATGCATAAGAATGCAATTATTTGACTTATTTGAACTGTTGTATCAGTGAAGCGAGGTGAGTCAGTGAAGTTATGGTTTTACAGTGCAGTGAACAGTTCCGATCAGTGATAATTTATAGCGTCAATGAAATGTGTTCTATAGTGTCAGTGAAATGTGTTACAGAGTGTCAGTGAAATGTGTGCTAAAGTGTCAGTGAAATGCGTCATAGTGCCACTACAGGGAATGAGATGAGAGTAAAGTGAAAGACTATTGAAACTTATGTAGGACCTATACATAATTATGTAGGTTGTGTTGTAAAATTAGGTGTTTTATTTTATGTTTTATTATTATTGTTTTAATTGTATTGTGTATTCTTATTGTATTGTGTATAAAATTGTATATGTATTGTAAATTTTATTGTGTAGTGCTTATCATTTTAACTGTGTATTGTTAATATTGTATATACCACTGCCACCGGGTGCTTGCCCACTTGCAGTGTAAATAAATACATACATTATTATAACAGGCATACATTGAATTTCTAATGCAATTTCAGTTTTGTTTTTCCCTAGTGTTCCTGTCGGAGTGAGTCCACGTTTCAAAACCTCTTGAGCCACAGAAACACCGGCAAAAAATTGATCGGGTGTGATTCATGTCCTTATTTCAATGAGTTCGTAAGGTCTAACACGTTTCGGCAACCGTCATTATTTTCTGCTGTTGCCCTTATTTTCCTATATAAATCTGCATATACACAGCATATGATGTATTATCGCCGCGACCTCATGCTTAACATGCCGGCATCATACAATAACGTGCGGTGTGTTTTTAAAAGATAATTTTGCCGACCGATTGTTGCTCTGTAGGTTTCACTCTAAGCGTCACGTTGTCACGTCTACTTCCTCGATAAGAATATACGTTTCCAATTCACTGTGGGCTAAAGCAAGGAGATGCACTATCACCTTTACTTTTTAAATTTGCTCTAGAGTATGCCATTAGGAAAGTCTAGGATAACAGAGAGGGTTTGGAATTGAAGGGGTTACATCAGCTGCTTGTCTATGCGAATGACGTGAATATGTTAGGAGAAAATCCACAAACGATTAGGGAAAACACGGGAATTTTACTGGAAGCAAGTAAAGCGATAGGTTTGGAAGTAAATCCCGAAAAGACAAAGTATATGATTATGTCTCGTGACCAGAATATTGTACGAAATGGAAATATAAAAATTGGGAATTTATCTTTTGAGGAGGTGGAGAAGTTCAAATATCTGGGAGCAACAGTAACAAATATAAATGATACTCGGGAGGAAATTAAACACAGAATAAATATGGGAAATGCCTGTCATTATTCGGTTGAGAAGCTTTTATCATGCAGTCTGCTGTCAAAAATTCAGAAAGTTAGAATTTATAAAACAGTTATATTACCGGTTGTTCTGTATGGTTGTGAAACTTGGACTCTCACTTTGAGAGAGGAACATAGGTTAAGGGTGTTTGAGAATAAGGTGCTTAGGAAAATATTTGGGGCTAAGAGGGATGAAGTTACAGGAGAATGGAGAAAGTTACACAACACAGAACTGCACGCATTGTATTCTTCACCTGACATAATTAGGAACATTAAATCCAGACGTTTTAGATGGGCAGGGCATGTAGCACGTATAGACGAATGCAGAAATGCATATAGAGTGTTAGTTGGGAGGCCGGAGGGAAAAAGACCTTTAGGTAGGCCGAGATGTAGATGGGAAGATACTATTAAAATGGATTTGAGGGAGGTGGGATATGATGACAGAGAATGGATTAATCTTGCTCAGGATAGGGACCAATGGAGGACTTATGTGAGGGCGGCAATGAACCTCCGGGTTCCTTAAAAGCCAGTAAGTTATTATTATTATTATTATTATTATTATTATTATTATTATTATTATTATTTCATATACGAGTACGTTGACATTCTTAACTCTTAATAATAACTCTTTAATAATAATTTTTAATCACATACCTTAATGTTCGTCCTCAGCACAAGACATTGCAACCTCGGTTTTAGTCCATGTGTATTAGACAAGTAGATATCATTTAATAATGGAAGCAGCTTATTGGTTGCAATATTGAAATTGAGGCGAGTGATTGGAGCGGGGACACAAGAAATTGAAAACAATAATACAATTAAATTTCAAAGACCTGCTGAATGTTATGCACGAGGCCGCTCAAAAACCTGCCGAATGTTAAATATGAGAGCATTATATCATCCATATTTTACACCATACTTCGCAAAATGTACCAAATTTAATTTTACGCTATTGAAGGCTGTGTTGTCGTACAAGACACAAAAGTTTCATTGTTGAGAAAAGATAAATAAAGCGTCAATAATAAAGTAATTAGACCAAATATGGTGAAAAAAGGGAAAAAACCACAGTGAACACACGTCTACACCAACCGGGGTACAACCGAACTTCACAGCATTTTCGGACCTTACTTAACAAAATGTGATTTCGTTTTTGCTTTGGGCTACATCATGATATTAAACAATATCTATTTGACAATGTAACATGTATGACATACCTACAAGATGTTTAGTACAAACAATAATGAAAAAATTACGACTGGGGTCCAGCTGTACTCCGCATGGTATACGAAGGGTTAAGGTGAATACATATTGTAATGTGCGAGTTTTATTTATCCATCGTTTTATCAACTTTTTTCTGCACATTTTAGAGTTCAAAGTACTCCAGTGAATTAAGATTTTTTTTCTTCAAATGGCCTGAAATTTTGCACAGAAGTTTGTAAATATGTATGTTATAAATAATAAACTGACGTATCCTTTTTATTGTACTAATTACAATGTTGTGACCATCAAGTATTGAAGGTATAATCATACATACATACATAATAACTGTTCTGCCCATGGATAGGTATTTCACTGCAAACCCAGCATTCTCCAATCTTTCCTATTTTCTTCCTTCCTCTTAGTAGCCGCATATGATCCATATATCTTAATGTCGTCTATCATCTGATATCTTCTTCTGCCTTGAACTCTTCTCCCGTTCACCATTTCTTCCAGTGTATCCTTCAGTAAGCAGTTCTTCTCAGCCAGTGACCCAACCAATTCCTTTTTACTCTTCCTGATCAGTTTCAGCATCATTCTTTCTTCACTCACTCTTTCCAACACAGCTTCATTTCTTATTCTGTCTGTCCACTTCACACGCTCCATTCTTCTCCATATCCACATTTCAAATGCTTCTATTCGTTTCTCTTCATTCCGTCGTAATGTCCATGTTTCTGCTCCATACAATGCCACACTCCACACAAAGCACTTCACTAGTCTCTTCCTTAGTTATTTTTCTAGAGATCCGCTCCTTTTTCTATTAAAAGCTTCCTTTGCCATTGCTATACTCCTTTTGACTTCCTGGCAGCAGCTCATGTTACTGCTTACAGTACATCCCAAGTATTTGAACCTGTTCACTTGCTCTAGTGTCTCATTTAGAATTCGCAAGTTTATCTTCTTTGTTTTTCTTGCGACAATCATGGTCTTCATCTTGTTTGCATTTATCTTCATTCCATACTGCTCCCAGCTGTCATTTAGCTCCAGTAGCATATCCCTTAGTATCGTCTCCTTTTCTGCTAACAACGCCATATCATCAGCAAATCGTATGTACTTTATTCCTCCAAATAGATGTTAAACAGGGTAGATGCTAATGGTACAAAAAAGACTAAAAATTGAAAACTAGAATGTTAAATATATTTTCTCAAAAACTTAATTATTTTTTAAGTGCAAAAATCATGTCTGGTTCATTATTCATGTATTAGGAATAGAAGAAATTTTTTTAAGAAAAAATAACTTGAACTGTAAGAATTAGAGCAGTAATTATATGATGTTAATTAATACAATAAAAATTAATGACATAAAAATTGAGATATCGGAACAACGGCTTAACGAACGTAGAAATTTTCATTCTCTTGTTCTTTTCAAAGTCCTTCACACTTCTACACCTACCTACCTTGCCTCCCGTTTCAGTTACCTGTCATCATATAATCTCTTCACACGCACGCAAAAATAGCCGCATACTAGCCATACCAACACATAAGACATCATCGTATTCATCATCATACACAATCTCGCTCTCGCGCTTGTGGAATACCCTACCCAGTGACATCAGAGACTGTCGGAATTTAGTAGCGTTCAAAAGCGAGTTTATTAAGCATTTTCTTACTGCGTAGAGTAGGTTTAATTTGTATTTAATCAATAAAAGAAATGCTTCTCTCTTCTTAACTTTTACAATAAACTGTTTAGCTATTATTAATCAGTTAATCTTTTAGTACTTTGGTTTTTATTGTATTTGTAAATTTAATATTAATTGTTATTATAATTATAATTGTATTCTTAATATTGTAGTTATAATCCCCTGGTAGAGGGGAAGAGAAGGCCTGATGGCCTTATCTCTACCAGGTTAAATAAATAAATAAATAATCAAAAATATATATGGTGCCCATATGGCCTGTAATATGTGATAAAAAATTTCACTTTCATAGGAATAAACATACAGAAGTTAAAATTTCAGAAAACTATCGCCTTAAAACAATTATTATGGCCATGCACTGCGTGGGGTGCAGGGGCGATTGCCGGCATATGGCTATTTGAAGCATGCCAGTGAGTCCGCCTTGTGAACGCAGGCGAGATAGTCAAATCTTTTTTAATTAAGGCGATAAAGAGGAAAAGGTATTTCTTGTTACTAGACAGCCTGGGTCCATTTTTTTGTTTTAAAGAAGAACAGAAGAAAAGCTCACCCAATCTACATGGAAAAACAAGAGTATGAGAATGCCATCATCTTTATCCCGTTCTCAGGAAGTTTTCAAATAAGTTCAAATATTACGCCTACACAAGAATGACAGTGGGGACTTCTGATTACATGGTGGATACATTGAAAACAAACATCTCGCACTTGCTGACGAACTTTCTTCAGCCGACTAGTTTCGAGGAAAAACTAATAATAAATTAAGTCAAGACCTTTTTTTGTTTTTATGCTCGACCATGCAGAAATGTAGTAATTATACACCTGGTAGCAGACCTTTAATGCATGTCGTTAAAGTACACCTACTCATTAAAGGTCAGGTCTTTCAGCCAATGACGACTCAGGTTACAACTTCAACCAATGACAGGTCAGCTTTCTACCGCTATAAAACCGCAAGTATCGATTATTCTCGGATATGCAATCGAAAGAGAATTAGCGAAAAGTCACGGAGGCTGAAATCCAATACTGTCGCAGAAGGTTATGTTCTGTTACTATAATAATTAGCGTTAATTGTAAATAATATTCAAATAAATTCAATTTGTCATCTCGTTTTTCAATGTCGAATTCAATAATCAAGGTTATAATATTATAATATTATCAAGTTTAACGGGACTATGTCAAGGTCAATGACATTATTGTTCCTCGGAAAAAATCAATACTTTCGCGTCTGCGCACATCTCACAATTCTCGACCTAGAACAAGGTCATTTCCGATCTTGTCAGATACAAATAAAATGTATACATCTGAATACCGGTAATTTCAAGTTAGAAATATGGTCGAGCATAAAAAGTCGTATGAAACTCGCCTATAATGGTAATTAAGAAGCTCGTATGAAAATTATGAAACTCGCTTGCGCTCGTTTCATAAATATCCATACTCCATTCTTAATTACTATCATTATAGGCTCGTTGCATAATGTACTATTAAAGTCTTATACAGTATACGCAACATTTTACAAAAGACATTCAAGAGCATACTCTTACGTACTCGAGTGATAATTCCCCTTTTTAACTCAAACTATGCTTTTAAATAGGCATGTATTTTTAAGGGAGAAGGAATAACGAAATATTTATTTTATTTTCAGATTAAGTGCGAAAACACACACACACATATATATATATATATATGAAATAAGTTGCTATAAAGGTCACTATTTATATTATAAACTTACAATAGAAGATCTCATACAGCGGGGACAGAATAACTAGAGGCTTCAGTCACGTCACTACAGAAGAGCCCAATCAGCAGAATTGTTCGTTGCACTACAAACTGAAAACGTTGACCACTTACTTTCACTGATCCAGCCGCGCTCTCACAATACAATAACTTCCATTCAGAAAATATTTTGCAGCTAAATGGTACCGTACCTGCTAGTGCGGTAGGAGGAGATGGTCGGACCGCTTAAAGTAACGGTCTCCAAGCTTCTAAAGCAATATAAAACCGAGCCCCTACAGCCGAGGCTGCGCAGAAGTTTAGAGTGGGGACAAATTGAAGCTTGCGTCCGCCGCCATGCTTTGGGAGAAGCACCGGCTAGCAGACGGCTGCACTATACAATGCTGAATGTTTAATATATATGTTTGGTGTCTCTTATAAATCAATCTGAATGGATAAATGAAAAAAATCCTATTAACATTTAAAGCGACCTCGTTAAAGACATAATCAAGCTAAGTTACCGTTAGTTTGACACGAAACGAAAGAAAACTGTAACAATTTGATACCGTAACTAAAGATGTTGTATAGTTATTTGACAACATATCGAGAGAAAAGAAATACAAATGCATATTATAGTAATAGTTCAGATGAAAAGAAAATTATTAATGAATTTAATACTATTACTATTACTATTAATATGTCACATCAACGGACGTGTATACGTCACCAAACATCGTAAGATGAAAATTATTAGTATTAACTATTATTAACAAAACACTGCCTGTGTAAGACGTTACATTAGGCCTATATTGTAAACACATTTGCTTTGATGTGGACGAGAAATGAACTATTATTTATTCGCTTCCATATCACATAATATAAGCCTACACATGTAAAATAGAAACACGTACCTAATGTTTTAGTCAGAAATATAAGTAGGCCTACCGTGCAATAGCTTATTATATTATCACAACTGTAGTATGAAATAAACGTTACATGCATGAATTAGTCAATTAGTCATATAATAGAACTCAGGCATAGTGTACAGAACATCTTGCCTATTGATTCATTATTATTATTATTATTATTATTATTATTATTATTATTATTATTATTATTATTATTGACTCCGTTAAATATTGTCTTACAACATTTTTATATAAAGTCTTGTTGTACTGGTAATCTTAAGCTGTGTGCTAACATCTGCTCTTTATGTAGTACTTTCTTTTATTTGGTTATTTAATGACGCTGTATCAACTATTAGATTATTTAGCATCGATGTTATTGATGATAGCAAGATGATATTTGGCGAGACGAGGCCAAGGATCCGTCATAGATTACCTGACATTCACCTTACGGTTGGGGATATGAGAAAAAACCTAACCAGGAAATCAGCGGGAATCGAACCCGCGACCGTGCGCGACTCCGGACCGACAGTCCTTAGTCCAGTAGATCTTTATGTACTTTTATGGTCAGTTTAACAAGTTTAAAATATGATTCTCGAGAGGAATCTGGGATCCATTTTCTAAAATATGTTCCTATAAGTGTAGAAAGATAGTACAAGTGTTCTACTTCTAGAGCACATTATTTTCACACGATGTAAGAGTGAGTGGTAATATGCCATTGAACTGTCAACATCTGTATAATCCTCTTTCACTTAAGCGGCATATTTCTATAATCTCAGATGATGGTATGACAAGACTTCTATTATTCTTTCGTTAAAAAAATAAAAGAGATTCTGTTTACTGCTGGTAGGCTACGTAAATAGAGTTTTTATATTTATTACACCATATTTTTATTAATGATTTAACAACTAAGCCAGCAATGAATACAATCATATTTTGACAACACTGTGTCATTGAGAATGACGTAAGAATGAGGGATTTGCAATCAATGTCTGCAGTAGAAGAGTCATATCGCCTCTGATTCTCAAAACACTGAGGATTATTATTACAGTGTGTTAGGTGTTTGGAAAATACCATTGAGTATATAGACATTTTTAGCGGACATCCCTCTCTTTGTAATATAATTTAAATAAATTATTTACGTATTTTCTAACGTATATAAAAATCATAAGTAAAAATATTCCATGTATTCGGTCATAGGAAATAGAAATAAACTAATAAGTCTATTTATGAGCAATAAAAGGCGTTTATATTTAAAACAATGCTTAGTTACAATATTAAGATTTACTTCTGTTATTTTATATTAGACGTTAGAAAATACGTAAATAAGTTTAGTTATATTACAGTGAAGGAGGAAATCCACTAAGAAAACGCCTATATACTCAATGGTATTTTCTAAACTCCGAATGCTTTAGAGAAACAATCATTCGTGCTCCCCAAACATGGAGTCGCGCGAACCTGCGCGAGAGATTTCAAATTTGTACACGACACCAGCGCCAATTGTGTGTCTAGATATATAACTACAACGTCTTTGTATAAAACATGGGGGAATGAGATAGTTACTCTGCCTGCCATAATAAATTCACTTCAATTAAATTCCCCAATGTAAAAAAAAAAATTCTAAAATTCTAGATGTTCTGTTCCCGGTGTAACAAGTTACGAATACGTCATTACAAAATTCATAATTAACTTACAATTGACTTCTAAGGAACCCGGAGGTTCATTGTCGACCTCACATAAGTCCGCCATCGGTCCCTATCCTGAGCAAGATTAATGCAGTTCTTACCATCATATCCCAAGTTCTTCAAATCCATTTTAATATTATCCTCCCATCTACGTCTCGGTCTCCCCAAAGCTCTTCTTACCTAACGTTTCCCAACTAACACTCTATACGCATTTCTGCATTGACTAGTACGTGTTACATACCCTGCCCATCTCAAACATCTGGATTTAATGTTCGTAACTGTGTCAGGTGAAGAATAAAATGCGTGCAGTTCTGCGTTGTGAAATTTTCTCCATTCTCCTGTAACTTCATCCCTCTTGCCCCCAGATATTTTCCTAAGCACCTTTATTCTGTCTATCTTGCGTCTCAATTTCAAAATTTATCCGCCCATCATAACCTAGACACACGATCACAACACTCCTCAATATTATCCATTCCCTCCCACTGAACATCCTCATATTCATCATCTTTCACTGTGGCTGTTCCTCGACTTTGGAATTCCTTACCGAGTAATGTCAGGGACTGTCAGACATCAAAACAATTTAAGATTACACTAACGAAATATTTTTCTAACAATTCTTGTTAACAATAATAGCTCTTTCAGGTTTCTCAATGTTTAATGTGTGTGTATATATCACATAATAAATATTTAAATTATCTCATTATTATTATTATTATTATTATTATTATTATTATTATTATTATCATCATCACTATTTCTTACCAATGTTTATTGTCACACTAACATTACTTATCCAACTTTCATTATTTACTTTCATGTTGTTTTACGGTCTATATATTAATGTAATAACTAATTAATTAATTTTTAATTAATTTAATTTCTTCCTGTAACCACTACAGGTTGCCGTCGACAAAGAGTACCATGATACAATAGAGTAAAAGCCTTGAGGCTTAGTGATAAATTGTTGTTAGAGTGAAAAAGAAAGAATTTGAATTATATTGAAACACATGATGTTAAACGAAGTAATGTCAAGGAGATGCGAATTAGTCATGGTCCATATGTATGATGCCTGAAAATAGCTATTGAGCCTTTGAGTGCTGCAATTGTTAGATCTCTTAAAATACTTTTATGCAGGCCAAAAGATTTACAGAAGTCGACTAGGAACCGGGGTATGGTCCCACGGGCTCCTATCATTAGTCCCGTAATGACGATGGATTCCAGATGGTATTTGTCCTTATAAAAACTGATGGAAGGTTCATATATATTCCTTTTTTCCTCGTGTACTTCTTCTGGCTGGTGTTCGTGCGATTCGAATCTCACAGTAGGGTCTATGATGTAAATTTCAAGAGAGGGAGGTTTAAATGCAATTATGTCAATTCTTCGATTACTACCCTCACTGGATATGCCGTGTACTTCTTCATATAATGAATAACCTTTCTTCCTTAAGGCAGTTGCTATAATAGATCACCGTGTGGACAGGCCCCCAGGACATGGGCAAGGGTTTCAACCTCCCTGTCGCAACGTCGACAGAGGTTACTGCCCGAAGACCTGCCAGGTACACTACGCACAGCTGACACGTTCGCATTCATCTTGATTGCTTCCCTCCACTCACTACAGGAAAGACCCTTGTGATTCCGGATCCACTTATTGGCCGGGGTATACTCGTATTGTTGGTATAAGAGCACGCCTTTGCCTTTATGTTTTTTCTGGCTCCAGTTCTCAAACGCTTTTTCTCTTAATACTTGCCGTACCTTTCGCGTATCTACAGTGCCGTACTTGTCCAAAATATTTGCTGATTCGGTGATATTGAGTGCTGTGAGACTGGATGTAATTTCTTGGGATAATTTCCTTGTAGCATGTAGGAAGGAATTATTGGATTGAAGCAATATCTTATATGCGTTTATATTTTGTAAGTGTAATTCCCATGCTGAACAGAATAAACCTAATCCCTTGAATATTATGTCTGTATACAACATATCTGTAGGAAGGTCATTAGGCAGTTGCAGTATTTCTTTCAGCACTCCCCTTATCATAATATCTGCATCCACTATGAATTTATTATAAATTTTTTTTGGAGCCACTGTCTGAAATGGATATATTAGACTAGGACAGATTGAGGTGTTAATGATGTTGTATTTTTGATCCGCTTGTAAGTGTGGTGAAGAAATAAGCAATTCTACATTTGTTCTTAGTTTAGACAATGTTGAAAGAGGATCAAAATTAATCTCGTCATAAAAATTGACTCCTAGATAGCGAATGAAGTCACCTCTTTGCAAACCAGCTATTTCATTTTCAGACGAGATGTGGAAATTTTCTTCAAACAGCTGACCCATTTTTAATACGCATGCCTTTACACTTGTTAATGTTAATGTCTAGTCCTATTTCATGGAATTGTTGAACTGCGTGACTGAAGAGTGTTAAAGCGGATTGTATTCTATTAGAATTAGAGTCTGGCTGGGCGGAAGAGAAGGCATACTGGCCTTAGCTCTGCCAGATTAAATAAATTACTATTATTATTATTATTATTATTATTATTATTATTATTATTATTATTATTCTCGAACACTCTTAACCTCTGTTCCTCTCTCAAAGTGAAAGTCCAAGTTTTACAACCATACAGAACAACCGGTAATATAATTTTTCATCAATTTTAATTTTCAGTTTTTTGAAAGTAGAATAATGACAGAAGTTTCTCAACAGAATATTTATTGACTTACTTACTTACGTATTTATTATTACTCAAATTTAAATATACAGAATACAGAATATAATTAAACAACAGAAAGAGAAATAAAATAATAAAATCGATACAAAAAAGAAGGTACAATAATATTAACAAAATTTGAAGACCGAATGAGCAGCGCTAGTGTTCGGTCGCAGTTCAGATATATTATTAATAGGCCTACAAGAGAATATACAAAATACAATAAAATAGGAACTAAAATTAATATTACAGCTGCAATGAAATTAGGCTATATATTGATTGATTCTAGTTCACGTTAACACTTTGTTTGTTAAAAACATAAAATTGTTTAGTCACACGTTAAAAAGTGTTAAAATCTTTTTAAAAAAGGTATAAACCTTGGACAGACTGCCCGTTTCGACGCGATGTTAGAGAAGAATAATATCGCACGTGAATAAAGTAGGAATTATTATAGGCATTTCATATATTTATTCACGAGAATCATTTATATTTGTTACTGTAATTCGAACATATTTGAATTTTTCCACCTCTTCAAAGGATAAATTCACAATTTTTATGTTTCCACTTCGTACTATGTTCTACTATCATTAATAATTATCATTATTTTTACCCCCTTTATCCATTTTGCATTCACCGAAGATGTGGCAATAATATGCAAAAAGTGAAGTGATGCGACTATTCTGCTTCGACAACAGTCTTGCGGAAATAGGATTAAATCTCAATCCTCCAAAAAGTAAATCTATTGTCTTACGGAAAGGAAATTATCTAATGGAAAAATCTCCACCCTACGAGGATCAATTATTGCTTCAATTACCTCAAAAAACGAACATATTAAATATCTAGGGATACATTTTAATAATGAAATCTCACTCGATAAAGCTAAACTAATAAAACTCATAACATCCGACTTCTCTGTGGTGTAGGGGCTAAGCATGCTGGTCTCTTACGCAGAGGGAGAGGATTCGAATCCCGGTCGGGTTGAATTTCCTAGTTGAGGTTTTTCAGGGTTTTTCCTCAACAGTAAGGCAAATGCAAGGAAATTGGGCCACAACATCCCTGAAAATCACCGGCCTCATTCATCACCGAATTCAAATTCATAACAAATCAGTAATACATATACAGTCGCCATCTAGTTCTCAACAATAGAACCAGTCTCAACAATAGTAAACAGGCCTTCGGATTTCAACCCAAGATTAAATCGCGATTTGACCAAAGATGTTAGAGTGAGTATAAATAAAAGGGAAAGAAAAAAAAACATTCGATTTCAATAACCTTATCAAAACTAACCTACTGAAATCTGATCAAAAAATTAAAATCATTAATGAATTCATAAGGGCGGGTTTAATATATCCTCTACAATGTGCACCATTACCTAATCTCTCGACGAATTTCTTCAATATTTGGGTGTTTAAAATAAGAAGACTACGAAGACTGAGAAGAGGACGAAAAGGTAAGTGAAATAAGAAGACTACGAAGACTCAGAAGAGGATGACAAGGTAAGTGAAATAAGAAGACTATGAAGACTGAGAAGAGGATGAAAAGGTAAGTGAAATAAGAAGACTACGAAGACTGAGTAGAGGATGACAAGGTAAGTGAAATAAGAAAACTACGAAGACTGAGAAGACGAGGAAAGGTAAGTGAAATAAGAAGACTACGAAGACTGTGAAGAGGAGGAAAGGTAAGTGAAATAAGAAGACTACGTAGACTGAGAAGAGGAGGAAAAGGTAAGTGAAATAAGAAATCTACGAAGACTGAGAAGAGGATGATAAGGCAAGTGAAATAAGAAGACTACGAAGACTGAGAAGAGGATGAAAAGGTAAGTGAAATAAGAAGACTACGAAGACTGAGAAGAGGATGAAAAGGTAAGTGAAATAAGAAGACTACGAAGAATGAGAAGAGGAGGAAAAGGTAAGTGAAATAAGAAGACTACGAAGACTGAGAAGCGGAGGAAAAGGTAAGTGAAATAAGAAGTCTACGAAGACTGAGAAGAGGAGGATAAGGTAAGTGAAATAAGACGAATACCAAGACTGCGAAGAGGATAAAAGGTAAGTGAAATAAGAAGACTACGAAGACTGAGAAGAGGAGGAAAAGGTAAGTGAAATAAGAAGACTACGAAGACTGAGAAGAGGAGGAAAAGGTAAGTGAAATAAGAAGACTACGAAGACTGAGAAGAGGAGGAAAAGGTAAGTGAAATAAGACGAATACGAAGACTGAGAAGAGGATGAGAAGGTAAGTGAAATAAGAAGACTACGAAGACTGAGAAGAGGATAAAAAGGTAAGTGAAATAAGAAGACTACGAAGACTGAGAAGAGGAGGAAAGGTAAGTGAAATAAGAAGACTACGAAGACTGAGAAGAGGAGGAAAGGTAAGTGAAATAAGAAGACTACGAGGACTGAGAAGAGGAGGAAAGGTAAGTGAAATAAGAAAACTACGAAGACTGAGAAGAGAAGGAAAGGTAAGTGAAATAAGAAGACTACGAAGACTGAGAAGAGGAGGAAAAGGTAAGTGAAATAAGAAGACTACGAAGACTGAGAAGTCGAGGAAAAGGTAAGTGAAATAAGAAGACTACGAAGACTGAGAAGAGGAGGAAAAGGTAAGTGAAATAAGATGACTACGACGACTGACAAGAGGATAAAAGGTAAGTGAAATAAGAAGACTACGAAGACTCAGAAGAGAAGGAAAAGGTAAGTGAAATAAGAAGACTACGAAGACTGAGAAGAGGATTAAAAGGTAAGTGAAATAAGAAGACTACGAAGACTCAGTAGAGGAGGAAAAGGTAAGTGAAATAAGAAGACTACGAAGACTGAGAAGACGAGGAAAATGTAAGTGAAACAAAAACACTACGAAGACTGAGAAGAGGATTAAAAGGTAAGTGAAATAAGAAGACTACGAAGACTGAGAAGAGGTGGAAAGGTAAGTGAAATAAGAAGACTACGAAGACTGAGAAGAGGAGGAAAGGTAAGTGAAATAAGAAGACTACGAAGACTGAGAAGAGGAGGAAAAGGTAAGTGAAATAAGAAAACTACGAAGACTGAGAAGAGGATGATAAGGTAAGTGAAATAAGAAGAATACGAAGACTGAGAAGAGGAGGAAAAGGTAAGTGAAATAAGAAGACTACGAAAACTGAGAAAGGAGGAAAGGTAAGTGAAGTAAGAAGACTACGAAGACTGAGAAGAGGTGGAAAAGGTAAGTGAAATAAGAAAACTACGAAGACTGAGAAGAGGATGATAAGGTAAGTGAAATAAGAAGAATACGAAGACTGAGAAGAGGAGGAAAAGGTAAGTGAAATACGAAGACTACGAAAACTGAGAAGAGGAGGAAAGGTAAGTGAAGTAAGAAGACTACGAAGACTGAGAAGAGGAGGGAAGGTAAGTGAAATAAGAAGACTACGAAGACTGAGAAGAGGAGGAAAGGTAAGTGAAATAAGAAGACTACGAAGACTGAGAAGACGATGAAAGTTAAGTGAAATAAGAAGACTACGAAGACTGAGAAGAGGAGGGAAGGTAAGTGAAATAAGAAGACTACGAAGACTGAGAAGAGGAGGAAAGGTAAGTGAAATAAGAAGACTACGAAGACTGAGAAGAGGATGAAAGTTAAGTGAAATAAGAAGACTACGAAGACTGAGAAGAGGAGGAAAGGTAAGTGAAATAAGAAGACTACGAAGACTGAGAAGAGGAGGAAAGGTAAGTGAAATAAGAAGACTACGAAGACTGAGAAGAGGAGGAAAGGTAAGTGAAGTAAAAAGACTACGAAGACTGAGAAGAGGATAAAAGGTAAGTGAAATAAGAAGACTACGAAGACTGAGAAGAGGATAAAAGGTAAGTGAAATAAGAAGACTACGAAGACTGAGAAGAGGAGGAAAGTTAAGTGAAATAAGAAGACTACGAAGACTGAGAAGAGGAGGAAAAGGTAAGTGAAATAAGCAGACTACGAAGATTGAGAAGAGGATGAAAAGGTAAGTGATATAAGAAGACTACGACGAATGAGAAGAGGAGGAAAAGGTAAGTGAAATAAGAAGACTACGAAGACTGAGTAGAGGATGACAAGGTAAGTGAAATAAGAAGACTACGAAGACTGAGAAGACGAGGAAAGGTAAGTGAATTAAGAAGACTACGAAGACTGTGAAGAGAAGGAAAGGTAAGTGAAATAAAAAGACTACGAAGACTGAGAAGAGGATGAAAAGGTAAGTGAAATAAGAAGACTACGAAGACTGTGAAGAGGAGGAAAGGTAAGTGAAATAAGAAGACTACGAAGACTGAGAAGAGGAGGAAAAGGTAAGTGATATAAGAACTCTACGAAGACTGAGAAGAGGATGATAAGGTAAGTGAAATAAGAAGACTACGAAGACTGAGAAGAGGATGAAAAGGTAAGTGAAATAAGAAGACTACGAAGAATGAGAAGAGGAGGAAAATGTAAGTGAAATAAGAAGACTACGAAGAGGATGAAAAGGTAAGTGAAATAAGAAGACTACGAAGACTGAGAAGAGGAGGAAAAGGTAAGTGAAATAAGAAGACTACGAAGACTCAGAAGAGGAGGAAAAGGTAAGTGAAATAAGAAGACTACGAAGAATGAGAAGAGGAGGAAAAGGTAAGTGAAATAAGAAGACTACGAAGACTGAGAAGAGGATGAAAAGGTAAGTGAAATAAGAAGACTACGAAGAATGAGAAGAGGAGGAAAAGGTAAGTGAAATAAGAAGACTACGAAGAGGATGAAAAGGTAAGTGATTAAGAAGACTACGAAGACTGAGAAGAGGAGGAAAAGGTAAGTGAAATAAGAAGACTACGAAGACTGAGAAGAGGAGGATAAGGTAAGTGAAATAAGAAGACTACGAAGACTGAGAAGAGGATAAAAGGTAAGTGAAATAAGAAGACTACGAAGACTGACAAGAGGAGGAAAAGGTAACTGAAATAAGAAGACTACGAAGACCGAGAAGAGGATAAAAGGTAAGTGAAATAAGTAGACTACGAAGACTGAGAAGAGGAGGAAAAGGTAAGTGAAATAAGAAGACTACGAAGACTGAGAAGAGGAGGAAAAGGTAAGTGAAATAAGACGATTACGAAGACTGAGAAGAGGATGAGAAGGTAAGTGAAATAAGAAGACTACGAAGACTGAGAAGAGGACAAAAAGGTAAGTGAAATAAGAAGACTACGAAGACTGAGAAGAGGAGGAAAGGTAAGTGAAATAAGAAGACTACGAAGACTGAGAAGAGGAGGAAAAGGTAAGTGAAATAAGAAGACTACGACGACTGACAAGAGGATAAAAGGTAAGTGAAATAAGAAGACTACGAAGACTCAGAAGAGAAGGAAAAGGTTAGTGAAATAAGAAGACTACGAAGACTGAGAAGAGGATTAAAAGGTAAGTGAAATAAGAAGACTACGAAGACTCAGAAGAGGAGGAAAAGGTAAGTGAAATAAGAAGACTACGAAGACTGAGAAGACGAGGAAAATGTAAGTGAAACAAAAACACTACGAAGACTGAGAAGAGGATTAAAAGGTAAGTGAAATAAGAAGACTACGAAGACTGAGAAGAGGAGGAAAGGTAAGTGAAATAAGAAGACTACGAAGACTGAGAAGAGGAGGAAAGGTAAGTGAAATAAGAAGACTACGAAGACTGAGAAGAGGAGGAAAAGGTAAGTGAAATAAGAAAACTACGAAGACTGAGAAGAGGAAGATAAGGTAAGTGAAATAAGAAGAATACGAAGACTGAGAAGAGGAGGAAAAGGTAAGTGAAATAAGAAGACTACGAAAACTGAGAAGAGGAGGAAAGGTAAGTGAAGTAAGAAGACTACGAAGACTGAGAAGAGGAGGAAAAGGTAAGTGAAATAAGAAAACTACGAAGACTGAGAGGAGGATGATAAGGTAAGTGAAATAAGAAGAATACGAAGACTGAGAAGAGGAGGAAAAGGTAAGTGAAATAAGAAGACTACGAAAACTGAGAAGAGGAGGAAAGGTAAGTGAAGTAAGAAGACTACGAAGACTGAGAAGAGGAGGGAAGGTAAGTGAAATAAGAAGACTACGAAGACTGAGAAGAGGAGGAAAGGTAAGTGAAATAAGAAGACTACGAAGACTGAGAAGAGGATGAAAGTTAAGTGAAATAAGAAGACTACGAAGACTGAGAAGAGGAGGGAAGGTAAGTGAAATAAGAAGACTACGAAGACTGAGAAGAGGAGGAAAGGTAAGTGAAATAAGAAGACTACGAAGACTGAGAAGAGGATGAAAGTTAAGTGAAATAAGAAGACTACGAAGACTGAGAAGAGGAGGAAAGGTAAGTGAAATAAGAAGACTACGAAGACTGAGAAGAGGAGGAAAGGTAAGTGAAATAAGAAGACTACGAAGACTGAGAAGAGGAGGAAAGGTAAGTGAAGTAAGAAGACTACGAAGACTGAGAACAGGAGGTAAGGTAAGTGAAATAAGGAGACTACGAAGACTGAGAAGAGGATAAAAGGTAAGTGAAATAAGAAGACTACGAAGACTGAGAAGAGGAGGAAAGTTAAGTGAAATAAGAAGACTACGAAGACTGAGAAGAGGAGGAAAAGGTAAGTGAAATAAGAAGACTACGAAGATTGAGAAGAGGATGAAAAGGTAAGTGATATAAGAAGACTACGACGAATGAGAAGAGGAGGAAAAGGTAAGTGAAATAAGAAGACTACGAAGACTGAGTAGAGGATGACAAGGTAAGTGAAATAAGAAGACTACGAAGACTGAGAAGACGAGGAAAGGTAAGTGAATTAAGAAGACTACGAAGACTGTGAAGAGAAGGAAAGGTAAGTGAAATAAAAAGACTACGAAGACTGAGAAGAGGATGAAAGGGTAAGTGAAATAAGAAGACTACGAAGACTGTGAAGAGGAGGAAAGGTAAGTGAAATAAGAAGACTACGAAGACTGAGAAGAGGAGGAAAAGGTAAGTGATATAAGAACTCTACGAAGACTGAGAAGAGGATGATAAGGTAAGTGAAATAAGAAGACTACGAAGACTGAGAAGAGGATGAAAAGGTAAGTGAAATAAGAAGACTACGAAGAATGAGAAGAGGAGGAAAATGTAAGTGAAATAAGAAGACTACGAAGAGGATGAAAAGGTAAGTGAAATAAGAAGAATACGAAGACTGAGAAGAGGAGGAAAAGGTAAGTGAAATAAGAAGACTACGAAGACTCAGAAGAGGAGGAAAAGGTAAGTGAAATAAGAAGACTACGAAGAATGAGAAGAGGAGGAAAAGGTAAGTGAAATAAGAAGACTACGAAGACTGAGAAGAGGATGAAAAGGTAAGTGAAATAAGAAGACTACGAAGAATGAGAAGAGGAGGAAAAGGTAAGTGAAATAAGAAGACTACGAAGAGGATGAAAAGGTAAGTGAAATAAGAAGACTACGAAGACTGAGAAGAGGAGGAAAAGGTAAGTGAAATAAGAAGACTACGAAGACTGAGAAGAGGAGGATAAGGTAAGTGAAATAAGAAGACTACGAAGACTGAGAAGAGGATAAAAGGTAAGTGAAATAAGAAGACTACGAAGACTGAGAAGAGGAGGAAAAGGTAACTGAAATAAGAAGACTACGAAGACCGAGAAGAGGATAAAATGTAAGTGAAATAAGAAGACTACGAAGACTGAGAAGAGGAGGAAAAGGTAAGTGAAATAAGAAGACTACGAAGACTGAGAAGAGGAGGAAAAGGTAAGTGAAATAAGACGATTACGAAGACTGAGAAGAGGATGAGAAGGTAAGTGAAAAAAGAAGACTACGAAGACTGAGAAGAGGACAAAAAGGTAAGTGAAATAAGAAGACTACGAAGACTGAGAAGAGGAGGAAAGGTAAGTGAAATAAGAAGACTACGAAGACTGAGAAGAGGAGGAAAGGTAAGTGAAATAAGAAGACTACGAGGACTGAGAAGAGGAGGAAAGGTAAGTGAAATAAGAAGACTACGAGGACTGAGAAGAGGAGGAAAGGTAAGTGAAATAAGAAGACTACGAAGACTGAGAAGAGAAGGAAAGGTAAGTGAAATAAGAAGACTACGAAGACTGAGAAGTCGAGGAAAAGGTAAGTGAAATAAGAAGACTACGATCACCGAGAAGAGGAGGAAAAGGTAAGTGAAATAAGAAGACTAAGAACTCTGACAAGAGGATAAAAGGTAAGTGAAATAAGAAGACTACGAAGACTCAGAAGAGAAGGAAAAGGTAAGTGAAATAAGAAGACTACGAAGACTGAGAAGAGGATTAAAAGGTAAGTGAAATAAGAAGACTACGAAGACTCAGAAGAGGAGGAAAAGGTAAGTCAAATAAGAAGACTAAGAAGACTGAGAAGACGAGGAAAAGGTAAGAGAAACAAAACCACTACGAAGACTGAGAAGAGGATGAAAAGGTAAGTGAAATAAGAAGACTACGAAGACTGAGAAGAGGAGGAAAGGTAAGTGAAATAAGAAGACTACGAAGACTGAGAAGAGGAGGAAAGGTAAGTGAAATAAGAAGACTACGAAGACTGAGAAGAGGAGGGAAGGTAAGTGAAATAAGAAGACTACGAAGACTGAGAAGAGGAGGAAAGGTAAGTGAAATAAGAAGACTACGAAGACTGAGAAGAGAAGGAAAGGTAAGTGAAAAAAGAAGACTACGAAGACTGAGAAGAAGAGGAAAAGGTAAGTGAAATAAGAAGACTACGAAGACTGAGAAGTCGAGGAAAAGGTAAGTGAAATAAGAAGACTACGAAGACTGAGAAGAGGAGGAAAGGTAAGTGAAATAAGAAGACTACGAAGACTGAGAAGAGGAGGAAAAGGTAAGTGAAATAAGACGAATACGAAGACTGAGAAGAGGATGAGAAGGTAAGTGAAATAAGAAGACTACGAAGACTGAGAAGAGGATAAAAAGGTAAGTGAAATAAGAAGACTACGAAGACTGAGAAGAGGAGGAAAGGTAAGTGAAATAAGAAGACTACGAAGACTGAGAAGAGGAGGAAAGGTAAGTGAAATAAGAAGACTACGAGGACTGAGAAGAGGAGGAAAGGTAAGTGAAATAAGAAAACTACGAAGACTGAGAAGAGAAGGAAAGGTAAGTGAAATAAGAAGACTACGAAGACTGAGAAGAGGAGGAAAAGGTAAGTGAAATAAGAAGACTACGAAGACTGAGAAGTCGAGGAAAAGGTAAGTGAAATAAGAAGACTACGAAGACTGAGAAGAGGAGGAAAAGGTAAGTGAAATAAGAAGACTACGACGACTGACAAGAGGATAAAAGGTAAGTGAAATAAGAAGACTACGAAGACTCAGAAGAGAAGGAAAAGGTAAGTGAAATAAGAAGACTACGAAGACTGAGAAGAGGATTAAAAGGTAAGTGAAATAAGAAGACTACGAAGACTCAGTAGAGGAGGAAAAGGTAAGTGAAATAAGAAGACTACGAAGACTGAGAAGACGAGGAAAATGTAAGTGAAACAAAAACACTACGAAGACTGAGAAGAGGATTAAAAGGTAAGTGAAATAAGAAGACTACGAAGACTGAGAAGAGGTGGAAAGGTAAGTGAAATAAGAAGACTACGAAGACTGAGAAGAGGAGGAAAGGTAAGTGAAATAAGAAGACTACGAAGACTGAGAAGAGGAGGAAAAGGTAAGTGAAATAAGAAAACTACGAAGACTGAGAAGAGGATGATAAGGTAAGTGAAATAAGAAGAATACGAAGACTGAGAAGAGGAGGAAAAGGTAAGTGAAATAAGAAGACTACGAAAACTGAGAAGAGGAGGAAAGGTAAGTGAAGTAAGAAGACTACGAAGACTGAGAAGAGGAGGAAAAGGTAAGTGAAATAAGAAAACTACGAAGACTGAGAAGAGGATGATAAGGTAAGTGAAATAAGAAGAATACGAAGACTGAGAAGAGGAGGAAAAGGTAAGTGAAATACGAAGACTACGAAAACTGAGAAGAGGAGGAAAGGTAAGTGAAGTAAGAAGACTACGAAGACTGAGAAGAGGAGGGAAGGTAAGTGAAATATGAAGACTACGAAGACTGAGAAGAGGAGGAAAGGTAAGTGAAATAAGAAGACTACGAAGACTGAGAAGAGGATGAAAGTTAAGTGAAATAAGAAGACTACGAAGACTGAGAAGAGGAGGGAAGGTAAGTGAAATAAGAAGACTACGAAGACTGAGAAGAGGAGGAAAGGTAAGTGAAATAAGAAGACTACGAAGACTGAGAAGAGGATGAAAGTTAAGTGAAATAAGAAGACTACGAAGACTGAGAAGAGGAGGAAAGGTAAGTGAAATAAGAAGACTACGAAGACTGAGAAGAGGAGGAAAGGTAAGTGAAATAAGAAGACTACGAAGACTGTGAAGAGGAGGAAAGGTAAGTGAAATAAGAAGACTACGAAGACTGAGAAAAGGAGGAAAAGGTAAGTGATATAAGAACTCTACGAAGACTGAGAAGAGGATGATAAGGTAAGTGAAATAAGAAGACTACGAAGACTGAGAAGAGGATGAAAAGGTAAGTGAAATAAGAAGACTACGAAGAATGAGAAGAGGAGGAAAATGTAAGTGAAATAAGAAGACTACGAAGAGGATGAAAAGGTAAGTGAAATAAGAAGACTACGAAGACTGAGAAGAGGAGGAAAAGGTAAGTGAAATAAGAAGACTACGAAGACTCAGAAGAGGAGGAAAAGGTAAGTGAAATAAGAAGACTACGAAGAATGAGAAGAGGAGGAAAAGGTAAGTGAAATAAGAAGACTACGAAGACTGAGAAGAGGATGAAAAGGTAAGTGAAATAAGAAGACTACGAAGAATGAGAAGAGGAGGAAAAGGTAAGTGAAATAAGAAGACTACGAAGAGGATGAAAAGGTAAGTGATTAAGAAGACTACGAAGACTGAGAAGAGGAGGAAGAGGTAAGTGAAATAAGAAGACTACGAAGACTGAGAAGAGGAGGATAAGGTAAGTGAAATAAGAAGACTACGAAGACTGAGAAGAGGATAAAAGGTAAGTGAAATAAGAAGACTACGAAGACTGACAAGAGGAGGAAAAGGTAACTGAAATAAGAAGACTACGAAGACCGAGAAGAGGATAAAAGGTAAGTGAAATAAGAAGACTACGAAGACTGAGAAGAGGAGGAAAAGGTAAGTGAAATAAGAAGACTACGAAGACTGAGAATAGGAGGAAAAGGTAAGTGAAATAAGACGATTACGAAGACTGAGAAGAGGATGAGAAGGTAAGTGAAATAAGAAGACTACGAAGACTGAGAAGAGGACAAAAAGGTAAGTGAAATAAGAAGACTACGAAGACTGAGAAGAGGAGGAAAGGTAAGTGAAATAAGAAGACTACGAAGACTGAGAAGAGGAGGAAAAGGTAAGTGAAATAAGAAGACTACGACGACTGACAAGAGGATAAAAGGTAAGTGAAATAAGAAGACTACGAAGACTCAGAAGAGAAGGAAAAGGTTAGTGAAATAAGAAGACTACGAAGACTGAGAAGAGGATTAAAAGGTAAGTGAAATAAGAAGACTACGAAGACTCAGAAGAGGAGGAAAAGGTAAGTGAAATAAGAAGACTACGAAGACTGAGAAGACGAGGAAAATGTAAGTGAAACAAAAACACTACGAAGACTGAGAAGAGGATTAAAAGGTAAGTGAAATAAGAAGACTACGAAGACTGAGAAGAGGAGGAAAGGTAAGTGAAATAAGAAGACTACGAAGACTGAGAAGAGGAGGAAAGGTAAGTGAAATAAGAAGACTACGAAGACTGAGAAGAGGAGGAAAAGGTAAGTGAAATAAGAAAACTACGAAGACTGAGAAGAGGATGATAAGGTAAGTGAAATAAGAAGAATACGAAGACTGAGAAGAGGAGGAAAAGGTAAGTGAAATAAGAAGACTACGAAAACTGAGAAGAGGAGGAAAGGTAAGTGAAGTAAGAAGACTACGAAGACTGAGAAGAGGAGGAAAAGGTAAGTGAAATAAGAAAACTACGAAGACTGAGAGGAGGATGATAAGGTAAGTAAATAAGAAGAATACGAAGACTGAGAAGAGGAGGAAAAGGTAAGTGAAATAAGAAGACTACGAAAACTGAGAAGAGGAGGAAAGGTAAGTGAAGTAAGAAGACTACGAAGACTGAGAAGAGGAGGGAAGGTAAGTGAAATAAGAAGACTACGAAGACTGAGAAGAGGAGGAAAGGTAAGTGAAATAAGAAGACTACGAAGACTGAGAAGAGGATGAAAGTTAAGTGAAATAAGAAGACTACGAAGACTGAGAAGAGGAGGGAAGGTAAGTGAAATAAGAAGACTACGAAGACTGAGAAGAGGAGGAAAGGTAAGTGAAATAAGAAGACTACGAAGACTGAGAAGAGGATGAAAGTTAAGTGAAATAAGAAGACTACGAAGACTGAGAAGAGGAGGAAAGGTAAGTGAAATAAGAAGACTACGAAGACTGAGAAGAGGAGGAAAGGTAAGTGAAATAAGAAGACTACGAAGACTGAGAAGAGGAGGAAAGGTAAGTGAAGTAAGAAGACTACGAAGACTGAGAACAGGAGGTAAGGTAAGTGAAATAAGAAGACTACGAAGACTGAGAAGAGGATAAAAGGTAAGTGAAATAAGAAGACTACGAAGACTGAGTAGAGGAGGAAAGTTAAGTGAAATAAGAAGACTACGAAGACTGAGAAGAGGAGGAAAAGGTAAGTGAAATAAGAAGACTACGAAGATTGAGAAGAGGATGAAAAGGTAAGTGATATAAGAAGACTACGACGAATGAGAAGAGGAGGAAAAGGTAAGTGAAATAAGAAGACTACGAAGACTGAGTAGAGGATGACAAGGTAAGTGAAATAAGAAGACTACGAAGACTGAGAAGACGAGGAAAGGTAAGTGAATTAAGAAGACTACGAAGACTGTGAAGAGAAGGAAAGGTAAGTGAAATAAAAAGACTACGAAGACTGAGAAGAGGATGAAAAGGTAAGTGAAATAAGAAGACTACGAAGACTGTGAAGAGGAGGAAAGGTAAGTGAAATAAGAAGACTACGAAGACTGAGAAGAGGAGGAAAAGGTAAGTGATATAAGAACTCTACGAAGACTGAGAAGAGGATGATAAGGTAAGTGAAATAAGAAGACTACGAAGACTGAGAAGAGGATGAAAAGGTAAGTGAAATAAGAAGACTACGAAGAATGAGAAGAGGAGGAAAATGTAAGTGAAATAAGAAGACTACGAAGAGGATGAAAAGGTAAGTGAAATAAGAAGAATACGAAGACTGAGAAGAGGAGGAAAAGGTAAGTGAAATAAGAAGACTACGAAGACTCAGAAGAGGAGGAAAAGGTAAGTGAAATAAGAAGACTACGAAGAATGAGAAGAGGAGGAAAAGGTAAGTGAAATAAGAAGACTACGAAGACTGAGAAGAGGATGAAAAGGTAAGTGAAATAAGAAGACTACGAAGAATGAGAAGAGGAGGAAAAGGTAAGTGAAATAAGAAGACTACGAAGAGGATGAAAAGGTAAGTCAAATAAGAAGACTACGAAGACTGAGAAGAGGAGGAAAAGGTAAGTGAAATAAGAAGACTACGAAGACTGAGAAGAGGAGGATAAGGTAAGTGAAATAAGAAGACTACGAAGACTGAGAAGAGGATAAAAGGTAAGTGAAATAAGAAGACTACGAAGACTGAGAAGAGGAGGAAAAATGTAACTGAAATAAGAAGACTACGAAGACCGAGAAGAGGATAAAATGTAAGTGAAATAAGAAGACTACGAAGACTGAGAAGAGGAGGAAAAGGTAAGTGAAATAAGAAGACTACGAAGACTGAGAAGAGGAGGAAAAGGTAAGTGAAATAAGACGATTACGAAGACTGAGAAGAGGATGAGAAGGTAAGTGAAATAAGAAGACTACGAAGACTGAGAAGAGGACAAAAAGGTAAGTGAAATAAGAAGACTACGAAGACTGAGAAGAGGAGGAAAGGTAAGTGAAATAAGAAGACTACGAAGACTGAGAAGAGGAGGAAAGGTAAGTGAAATAAGAAGACTACGAGGACTGAGAAGAGGAGGAAAGGTAAGTGAAATAAGAAGACTACGAAGACTGAGAAGAGAAGGAAAGATAAGTGAAATAAGAACACTACGAAGACTGAGAAGATGAGGAAAAGGTAAGTGAAATAAGAAGACTACGAAGACTGAGAAGTCGAGGAAAAGGTAAGTGAAATAAGAAGACTACGAACACCGAGAAGAGGAGGAAAAGGTAAGTGAAATAAGAAGACTAAGAACTCTGACAAGAGGATAAAAGGTAAGTGAAATAAGAAGACTACGAAGACTCAGAAGAGAAGGAAAAGGTAAGTGAAATAAGAAGACTACGAAGACTGAGAAGAGGATTAAAAGGTAAGTGAAATAAGAAGACTACGAAGACTCAGAAGAGGAGGAAAAGGTAAGTCAAATAAGAAGACTAAGAAGACTGAGAAGACGAGGAAAAGGTAAGAGAAACAAAACCACTACGAAGACTGAGAAGAGGATGAAAAGGTAAGTGAAATAAGAATACTACGAAGACTGAGAAGAGGAGGAAAGGTAAGTGAAATAAGAAGACTACGAAGACTGAGAAGAGGAGGAAAGGTAAGTGAAATAAGAAGACTACGAAGACTGAGAAGAGGAGGGAAGGTAAGTGAAATAAGAAGACTACGAAGACTGAGAAGAGGAGGAAAGGTAAGTGAAATAAGAAGACTACGAAGACTGAGAAGAGAAGGAAAGGTAAGTGAAATAAGAAGACTACGAAGACTGAGAAGAAGAGGAAAAGGTAAGTGAAATAAGAAGACTACGAAGACTGAGAAGTCGAGGAAAAGGTAAGTGAAATAAGAAGACTACGAACACCGAGAAGAGGAGGAAAAGGTAAGTGAAATAAGAAGTCTACGAACACTGACAAGGGGATAAAAGGTAAGTGAAATAAGAAGACTACGAAGACTCAGAAGAGAAGGAAAAGGTAAGTGAAATAAGAAGACTACGAAGACTCAGAAGAGGAGGAAAAGGTAAGTGAAATAAGAAGACTACGAAGACTGAGAAGACGAGGAAAAGGTAAGTGAAACAAAAACACTACGAAGACTGAGAAAAGGATGAAAAGGTAAGTGAAATAAGAAGACTACGAAGACTGAGAAGAGGAGGAAAGGTAAGTGAAATAAGAAGACTACGAAGACTGAGAAGAGGAGGAAAGTTAAGTGAAATAAGAAGACTACGAAGACTGAGAAGAGGAGGAAAAGGTAAGTGAAATAAGAAAACTACGAAGACTGAGAAGAGGATGAACTGGTAAGTGAAATAAGAAGACTACGAAGACTGAGAAGAGGAGGAAAAGGTAAGTGAAATAAGAAGACTACGACGACTGACAAGAGGATAAAATGTAAGTGAAATAAGAAGACTACGAAGACTCAGAAGAGAAGGAAAAGGTAAGTGAAATAAGAAGACTACGAAGACTGAGAAGAGGATTAAAAGGTAAGTGAAATAAGAAGACTACGAAGACTGAGAAGAGGATGAAAAGGTAAGTGAAATAAGAAGACTACGAAGAATGAGAAGAGGAGGAAAATGTAAGTGAAATAAGAAGACTACGAAGAGGATGAAAAGGTAAGTGAAATAAGAAGACTACGAAGACTGAGAAGAGGAGGAAAAGGTAAGTGAAATAAGAAGACTACGAAGACTCAGAAGAGGAGGAAAAGGTAAGTGAAATAAGAAGACTACGAAGAATGAGAATAGGAGGAAAAGGTAAGTGAAATAAGAAGACTACGAAGACTGAGAAGAGGATGAAAAGGTAAGTGAAATAAGAAGACTACGAAGAATGAGAAGAGGAGGAAAAGGTAAGTGAAATAAGAAGACTACGAAGAGGATGAAAAGGTAAGTGATTAAGAAGACTACGAAGACTGAGAAGAGGAGGAAAAGGTAAGTGAAATAAGAAGACTACGAAGACTGAGAAGAGGAGGATAAGGTAAGTGAAATAAGATGACTACGAAGACTGAGAAGAGGATAAAAGGTAAGTGAAATAAGAAGACTACGAAGACTGAGAAGAGGAGGAAAAGGTAACTGAAATAAGAAGACTACGAAGACCGAGAAGAGGATAAAAGGTAAGTGAAATAAGAAGACTACGAAGACTGAGAAGAGGAGGAAAAGGTAAGTGAAATAAGAAGACTACGAAGACTGAGAAGAGGAGGAAAAGGTAAGTGAAATAAGACGATTACGAAGACTGAGAAGAGGATGAGAAGGTAAGTGAAATAAGAAGACTACGAAGACTGAGAAGAGGACAAAAAGGTAAGTGAAATAAGAAGACTACGAAGACTGAGAAGAGGAGGAAAGGTAAGTGAAATAAGAAGACTACGAAGACTGAGAAGAGGAGGAAAAGGTAAGTGAAATAAGAAGACTACGACGACTGACAAGAGGATAAAAGGTAAGTGAAATAAGAAGACTACGAAGACTCAGAAGAGAAGGAAAAGGTAAGTGAAATAAGAAGACTACGAAGACTGAGAAGAGGATTAAAAGGTAAGTGAAATAAGAAGACTACGAAGACTCAGAAGAGGAGGAAAAGGTAAGTGAAATAAGAAGACTACGAAGACTGAGAAGACGAGGAAAATGTAAGTGAAACAAAAACACTACGAAGACTGAGAAGAGGATTAAAAGGTAAGTGAAATAAGAAGACTACGAAGACTGAGAAGAGGAGGAAAGGTAAGTGAAATAAGAAGACTACGAAGACTGAGAAGAGGAGGAAAGGTAAGTGAAATAAGAAGACTACGAAGACTGAGAAGAGGAGGAAAAGGTAAGTGAAATAAGAAAACTACGAAGACTGAGAAGAGGATGATAAGGTAAGTGAAATAAGAAGAATACGAAGACTGAGAAGAGGAGGAAAAGGTAAGTGAAATAAGAAGACTACGAAAACTGAGAAGAGGAGGAAAGGTAAGTGAAGTAAGAAGACTACGAAGACTGAGAAGAGGAGGAAAAGGTAAGTGAAATAAGAAAACTACGAAGACTGAGAAGAGGATGATAAGGTAAGTGAAATAAGAAGAATACGAAGACTGAGAAGAGGAGGAAAAGGTAAGTGAAATAAGAAGACTACGAAAACTGAGAAGAGGAGGAAAGGTAAGTGAAGTAAGAAGACTACGAAGACTGAGAAGAGGAGGGAAGGTAAGTGAAATAAGAAGACTACGAAGACTGAGAAGAGGAGGAAAGGTAAGTGAAATAAGAAGACTACGAAGACTGAGAAGAGGATGAAAGTTAAGTGAAATAAGAAGACTACGAAGACTGAGAAGAGGAGGGAAGGTAAGTGAAATAAGAAGACTACGAAGACTGAGAAGAGGAGGAAAGGTAAGTGAAATAAGAAGACTACGAAGACTGAGAAGAGGATGAAAGTTAAGTGAAATAAGAAGACTACGAAGACTGAGAAGAGGAGGAAAGGTAAGTGAAATAAGAAGACTACGAAGACTGAGAAGAGGAGGAAAGGTAAGTGAAGTAAGAAGACTACGAAGACTGAGAAGAGGAGGAAAGGTAAGTGAAGTAAGAAGACTACGAAGACTGAGAACAGGAGGTAAGGTAAGTGAAATAAGAAGACTACGAAGACTGAGAAGAGGATAAAAGGTAAGTGAAATAAGAAGACTACGAAGACTGAGAAGAGGAGGAAAGTTAAGTGAAATAAGAAGACTACGAAGACTGAGAAGAGGAGGAAAAGGTAAGTGAAATAAGAAGACTACGAAGATTGAGAAGAGGATGAAAAGGTAAGTGATATAAGAAGACTACGACGAATGAGAAGAGGAGGAAAAGGTAAGTGAAATAAGAAGACTACGAAGACTGAGTAGAGGATGACAAGGTAAGTGAAATAAGAAGACTACGAAGACTGAGAAGACGAGGAAAGGTAAGTGAATTAAGAAGACTACGAAGACTGTGAAGAGAAGGAAAGGTAAGTGAAATAAAAAGACTAAGAAGACTGAGAAGAGGATGAAAAGGTAAGTGAAATAAGAAGACTACGAAGACTGTGAAGAGGAGGAAAGGTAAGTGAAATAAGAAGACTACGAAGACTGAGAAGAGGAGGAAAAGGTAAGTGATATAAGAACTCTACGAAGACTGAGAAGAGGATGATAAGGTAAGTGAAATAAGAAGACTACGAAGACTGAGAAGAGGATGAAAAGGTAAGTGAAATAAGAAGACTACGAAGAATGAGAAGAGGAGGAAAATGTAAGTGAAATAAGAAGACTACGAAGAGGATGAAAAGGTAAGTGAAATAAGAAGAATACGAAGACTGAGAAGAGGAGGAAAAGGTAAGTGAAATAAGAAGACTACGAAGACTCAGAAGAGGAGGAAAAGGTAAGTGAAATAAGAAGACTACGAAGAATGAGAAGAGGAGGAAAAGGTAAGTGAAATAAGAAGACTACGAAGACTGAGAAGAGGATGAAAAGGTAAGTGAAATAAGAAGACTACGAAGAATGAGAAGAGGAGGAAAAGGTAAGTGAAATAAGAAGACTACGAAGAGGATGAAAAGGTAAGTGAAATAAGAAGACTACGAAGACTGAGAAGAGGAGGATAAGGTAAGTGAAATAAGAAGACTACGAAGACTGAGAAGAGGATAAAAGGTAAGTGAAATAAGAAGACTACGAAGACTGAGAAGAGGAGGAAAAGGTAACTGAAATAAGAAGACTACGAAGACCGAGAAGAGGATAAAAGGTAAGTGAAATAAGAAGACTACGAAGACTGAGAAGAGGAGGAAAAGGTAAGTGAAATAAGAAGACTACGAAGATTGAGAAGAGGAGGAAAAGGTAAGTGAAATAAGACGATTACGAAGACTGAGAAGAGGATGAGAAGGTAAGTGAAATAAGAAGACTACGAAGACTGAGAAGAGGACAAAAAGGTAAGTGAAATAAGAAGACTACGAAGACTGATAGAGGAGGAAAGGTAAGTGAAATAAGAAGACTACGAAGACTGAGAAGAGGAGGAAAGGTAAGTGAAATAAGAAGACTACGAGGACTGAGAAGAGGAGGAAAGGTAAGTGAAATAAGAAGACTACGAAGACTGAGAAGAGAAGGAAAGGTAAGTGAAATAAGAAGACTACGAAGACTGAGAAGAAGAGGAAAAGGTAAGTGAAATAAGAAGACTACGAAGACTGAGAAGTCGAGGAAAAGGTAAGTGAAATAAGAAGACTACGAACACCGAGAAGAGGAGGAAAAGGTAAGTGAAATAAGAAGACTAAGAACTCTGACAAGAGGATAAAAGGTAAGTGAAATAAGAAGACTACGAAGACTCAGAAGAGAAGGAAAAGGTAAGTGAAATAAGAAGACTACGAAGACTGAGAAGAGGATTAAAAGTTAAGTGAAATAAGAAGACTACGAAGACTCAGAAGAGGAGGAAAAGGTAAGTCAAATAAGAAGACTACGAAGACTGAGAAGACGAGGAAAAGGTAAGAGAAACAAAACCACTACGAAGACTGAGAAGAGGATGAAAAGGTAAGTGAAATAAGAAGACTACGAAGACTGAGAAGAGGAGGAAAGGTAAGTGAAATAAGAAGACTACGAAGACTGAGAAGAGGAGGGAAGGTAAGTGAAATAAGAAGACTACGAAGACTGAGAAGAGGAGGAAAGATAAGTGAAATAAGAAGACTAAGAAGACTGAGAAGAGAAGGAAAGGTAAGTGAAATAAGAAGACTACGAAGACTGAGAAGAAGAGGAAAAGGTAAGTGAAATAAGAAGACTACGAAGACTGAGAAGTCGAGGAAAAGGTAAGTGAAATAAGAAGACTACGAACACCGAGAAGAGGAGGAAAAGTAAGTGAAATAAGAAGTCTACGAACACTGACAAGGGGATAAAAGGTAAGTGAAATAAGAAGACTACGAAGACTCAGAAGAGAAGGAAAAGGTAAGTGAAATAAGAAGACTACGAAGACTCAGAAGAGGAGGAAAAAGTAAGTGAAATAAGAAGACTACGAAGACTGAGAAGACGAGGATAAGGTAAGTGAAACAAAAACACTACGAAGACTGAGAAAAGGATGAAAAGGTAAGTGAAATAAGAAGACTACGAAGACTGAGAAGAGGAGGAAAGGTAAGTGAAATAAGAAGACTACGAAGACTGAGAAGAGGAGGAAAGTTAAGTGAAATAAGAAGACTACGAAGACTGAGAAGAGGAGGAAAAGGTAAGTGAAATAAGAAAACTACGAAGACTGAGAAGAGGATGAACTGGTAAGTGAAATAAGAAGACTACGAAGACTGAGAAGACGAGGAAAAGGTAAGTGAAATAAGAAGACTACGAAGACTGAGAAGAGGAGGGTTGGTAAGTGAAATAAGAAGACTACGAAGACTGTGAAGAGGTGGAAATGTAAGTGAAATAAGAAGACTACGAATACTGAGAAGAGGAGGGAAGGTAAGTGAAATAAGAAGACTACGAAGACTGAGAAGAGGAGGAAAGGTAAGTGAAATAAGAAGACTACGAACACTGAGAAGAGGAGGAAAGGTAAGTGAAATAAGAAGACTACGAAGACTGAAAAGAGGATGAAAAGGTAAGTGAAATAAGTAGACTACGAACACTGACAAGAGGATAAAAGGTAAGTGAAATAAGAAGACTACGAAGACTCTGAAGAGAAGGAAAAGGTAAGTGAAATAAGAAGACTACGAAGACTTAGAAGAGGAGGAAAGTTAAGTGAAATAAGAAGACTACGAAGACTGAGAAGAGGAGGAAAAGGTAAGTGAAATAAGAAGACTACGAAGACTGAGAAGAGGATGAAAAGGTAAGTGAAATAAGAAGACTACGAAGACTGAGAAGGGGAGGAAAAGTTAAGTGAAATAAGAAGACTACGAAGACTGAGAAGATGAGAGAAGGTAAGTGAAATAAGAAGACTACGAAGACTGAGAAGAGGAGGAAAGGTAAGTGAAATAATAAGACTACGAAGACTGAGAAGAGGATGGAAGGTAAGTGAAATAAGAAGACTACGAAGACTGAGAAGAGGAGGAAAGGTAAGTGAAATAAGAAGACTACGAAGACTGAGAAGAGGATAAAAAGGTAAGTTAAATAAGATGATTACGAAGACTGAGAAGTGGAGGAAAGGTAAGTGAAATAAGAAGACTACGAAGAATGAGAAGAGGATAAAAAGGTAAGTGAAATAAGAAGACTACGAAGACTGAGAAGAGGAGGAAAGGTAAGTGAAATAAGAAGACTACGAAGACTGAGAAGAGGATAAAAAGGTAAGTGAAATAAGAAGACTACGAAGACTGAGTAGAGGAGGAGAGGTAAGTGAAATAAAAAGCCTACGAAGAATGAGAAGAGGATAAAAAGGTAAGTGAAATAAGAAGACTACGAAGACTGAGAAGAGGATAAAAGGTAAGTGAAATAAGAAGACTACGAAGACTGAGAAGAGGAGGAAAGGTAAGTGAAATAAGAAGACTACGAAGACTGAGAAGAGGAGGAAAGGTAAGTGAAATATGAAGACTACGAAGACTGAGAAGAGGATGAAGAGGTAACTGAAATAAGAAGATTACGAGGATTGAGAAGAGGAGGAAAGGTAATTGAAATAAGAAGACTACGAAGACTGAGAAGAGGAGGAAATGTAAGTGAAATAAGAAGACTACGAAGACTGAGAAGAGGAGGAAAGGTAAGTGAAATAAGAAGACTACGAAGACTGAGAAGAGGAGGAAAAGTAAGTGAAATAAGAAGACTACGAAGACTGTGAAGGAAAGGTAAGTGAAATAAGAAGACGGCGAAGACTGAGAAGAGGAGGAAAAGGTAAGTGAAATAAGAAGACTACGAAGACTCAGAAGAGGAGGAAAAGGTAAGTGAAATAAGAAGACTACGAAAACTGAGAAGACGAGGAAAATGTAAGTGAAACAAAAACACTACGAAGACTGAGAAGAGGATTAAAAGGTAAGTGAAATAAGAAGACTACGAAGACTGAGAAGAAGAGGAAACGTAAGAGAAATAAGAAGACTACGAAGAATGAGAAGAGGATAAAAAGGTAAGTGAAATAAGAAGACAACGAAGACTGAGAAGAGGATGAAAAGGTAAGTGAAATAAGAAGACTACGAAGACTGAGTGGGGGATGATAAGGTAAGTGAAATAAGAAGACTACGAAGACTGAGAAGACGAGGAGAGTTAAGTGAAATAAGAAGACTACGAAGACTGAGAAGACGAGGAGAGTTAAGTGAAATAAGAAGACTACGAAGACTGTGAAGAGGAGGAAAGGTAAGTGAAATAAGAAGACTACGAAGACTGAGAAGAGGAGGAAAAGGTAAGTGATATAAGAACTCTACTAAGACTGAGAAGAGGATGATAAGGTAAGTGAAATAAGAAGACTACGAAGACTGAGAAGAGGATGAAAAGGTAAGTGAAATAAGAAGACTACGAAGACTGAGAAGAGGAGGAAAAGGTAAGTGAAATAACAAGACTACGAAGACTGAGAAGAGGATGAAAAGGTAAGTGAAATAAGAAGACTACGAAGACTGAGAAGAGGAGGAAAAGGTAAGTGAAATAAAAAGACTACGAAGACTGAGAAGAGGATGAAAAGGTAAGTGATATAAGAAGACTACGACGAATGAGAAGAGGAGGAAAAGGTAAGTGAAATAAGAAGACTACGAAGACTGAGTAGAGGATGACAAGGTAAGTGAAATAAGAAGACTACGAAGACTGAGAAGACGAGGAAAGGTAAGTGAATTAAGAAGACTACGAAGACTGTGAAGAGAAGGAAAGGTAAGTGAAATAAAAAGACTACGAAGACTGAGAAGAGGATGAAAAGGTAAGTGAAATAAGAAGACTACGAAGACTGTGAAGAGGAGGAAAGGTAAGTGAAATAAGAAGACTACGAAGACTGAGAAGAGGAGGAAAAGGTAAGTGATATAAGAACTCTACGAAGACTGAGAAGAGGATGATAAGGTAAGTGAAATAAGAAGACTACGAAGACTGAGAAGAGGATGAAAAGGTAAGTGAAATAAGAAGACTACGAAGAATGAGAAGAGGAGGAAAATGTAAGTGAAATAAGAAGACTACGAAGAGGATGAAAAGGTAAGTGAAATAAGAAGACTACGAAGACTGAGAAGAGGAGGAAAAGGTAAGTGAAATAAGAAGACTACGAAGAATGAGAAGAGGAGGAAAAGGTAAGTGAAATAAGAAGACTACGAAGACTGAGAAGAGGATGAAAAGGTAAGTGAAATAAGAAGACTACGAAGAATGAGAAGAGGAGGAAAAGGTAAGTGAAATAAGAAGACTACGAAGAGGATGAAAAGGTAAGTGATTAAGAAGACTACGAAGACTGAGAAGAGGAGGAAAAGGTAAGTGAAATAAGAAGACTACGAAGACTGAGAAGAGGAGGATAAGGTAAGTGAAATAAGAAGACTACGAAGACTGAGAAGAGGATAAAAGGTAAGTGAAATAAGAAGACTACGAAGACTGAGAAGAGGAGGAAAAGGTAACTGAAATAAGAAGACTACGAAGACCGAGAAGAGGATAAAAGGTAAGTGAAATAAGAAGACTACGAAGACTGAGAAGAGGAGGAAAAGGTAAGTGAAATAAGAAGACTACGAAGACTGAGAAGAGGAGGAAAAGGTAAGTGAAATAAGACGATTACGAAGACTGAGAAGAGGATGAGAAGGTAAGTGAAATAAGAAGACTACGAAGACTGAGAAGAGGACAAAACGGTAAGTGAAATAAGAAGACTACGAAGACTGAGAAGAGGAGGAAAGGTAAGTGAAATAAGAAGACTACGAAGACTGAGAAGAGGAGGAAAAGGTAAGTGAAATAAGAAGACTACGACGACTGACAAGAGGATAAAAGGTAAGTGAAATAAGAAGACTACGAAGACTCAGAAGAGAAGGAAAAGGTAAGTGAAATAAGAAGACTACGAAGACTGAGAAGAGGATTAAAAGGTAAGTGAAATAAGAAGACTACGAAGACTCAGATGAGGAGGAAAAGGTAAGTGAAATAAGAAGACTACGAAGACTGAGAAGACGAGGAAAATGTAAGTGAAACAAAAACACTACGAAGACTGAGAAGAGGATTAAAAGGTAAGTGAAATAAGAAGACTACGAAGACTGAGAAGAGGAGGAAAGGTAAGTGAAATAAGAAGACTACGAAGACTGAGAAGAGGAGGAAAGGTAAGTGAAATAAGAAGACTACGAAGACTGAGAAGAGGAGGAAAAGGTAAGTGAAATAAGAAAACTACGAAGACTGAGAAGAGGATGATAAGGTAAGTGAAATAAGAAGAATACGAAGACTGAGAAGAGGAGGAAAAGGTAAGTGAAATAAGAAGACTACGAAAACTGAGAAGAGGAGGAAAGGTAAGTGAAGTAAGAAGACTACGAACACTGAGAAGAGGAGGAAAAGGTAAGTGAAATAAGAAAACTACGAAGACTGAGAAGAGGATGATAAGGTAAGTGAAATAAGAAGAATACGAAGACTGAGAAGAGGAGGAAAAGGTAAGTGAAATAAGAAGACTACGAAAACTGAGAAGAGGAGGAAAGGTAAGTGAAGTAAGAAGACTACGAAGACTGAGAAGAGGAGGGAAGGTTAGTGAAATAAGAAGACTACGAAGACTGAGAAGAGGAGGAAAGATAAGTGAAATAAGAAGACTACGAAGACTGTGAAGAGGATGAAATTTAAGTGAAATAAGAAGACTACGAAGACTGAGAAGAGGAGGGAAGGTAAGTGAAATAAGAAGACTACGAAGACTGAGAAGAGGAGGAAAGGTAAGTGAAATAAGAAGACTACGAAGACTGAGAAGAGGATGAAAGTTAAGTGAAATAAGAAGACTACGAAGACTGAGAAGAGGAGGAAAGGTAAGTGAAATAAGAAGACTACGAAGACTGAGAAGAGGAGGAAAGGTAAGTGAAATAAGAAGACTACGAAGACTGAGAAGAGGAGGAAAGGTAAGTGAAGTAAGAAGACTACGAAGACTGAGAACAGGAGGTAAGGTAAGTGAAATAAGAAGACTACGAAGACTGAGAA
This sequence comes from Periplaneta americana, assembly GCF_040183065.1. Classification (NCBI taxonomy): domain Eukaryota; kingdom Metazoa; phylum Arthropoda; class Insecta; order Blattodea; family Blattidae; genus Periplaneta; species Periplaneta americana. The sequence continues at coordinate 162,931,433 of NC_091131.1, forward strand.
GAGGATAAAAGGTAAGTGAAATAAGAAGACTACGAAGACTGAGAAGAGGAGGAAAGTTAAGTGAAATAAGAAGACTACGAAGACTGAGAAGAGGAGGAAAAGGTAAGTGAAATAAGAAGACTACGAAGATTGAGATGAGGATGAAAAGGTAAGTGATATAAGAAGACTACGACGAATGAGAAGAGGAGGAAAAGGTAAGTGAAATAAGAAGACTACGAAGACTGAGTAGAGGATGACAAGATAAGTGAAATAAGAAGACTACGAAGACTGAGAAGACGAGGAAAGCTAAGTGAATTAAGAAGACTACGAAGACTGTGAAGAGAAGGAAAGGTAAGTGAAATAAAAAGACTACGAAGACTGAGAAGAGGATGAAAAGGTAAGTGAAATAAGAAGACTACGAAGACTGTGAAGAGGAGGAAAGGTAAGTGAAATAAGAAGACTACGAAGACTGAGAAGAGGAGGAAAAGGTAAGTGATATAAGAACTCTAAGAAGACTGAGAAGAGGATGATAAGGTAAGTGAAATAAGAAGACTACGAAGACTGAGAAGAGGATGAAAAGGTAAGTGAAATAAGAAGACTACGAAGAATGAGAAGAGGAGGAAAATGTAAGTGAAATAAGAAGACTACGAAGAGGATGAAAAGGTAAGTGAAATAAGAAGAATACGAAGACTGAGAAGAGGAGGAAAAGGTAAGTGAAATAAGAAGAATACGAAGACTGAGAAGAGGAGGAAAAGGTAAGTGAAATAAGAAGACTACGAAGACTCAGAAGAGGAGGAAAAGGTAAGTGAAATAAGAAGACTACGAAGAATGAGAAGAGGAGGAAAGGTAAGTGAAATAAGAAGACTACGAAGACTGAGAAGAGGATGAAAAGGTAAGTGAAATAAGAAGACTACGAAGAATGAGAAGAGGAGGAAAAGGTAAGTGAAATAAGAAGACTACGAAGAGGATGAAAAGGTAAGTGAAATAAGAAGACTACGAAGACTGAGAAGAGGAGGAAAAGGTAAGTGAAATAAGAAGACTACGAAGACTGAGAAGAGGAGGAAAGGTAAGTGAAATAAGAAGACTACGAAGACTGAGAAGAGGAGGAAAAGGTAACTGAAATAAGAAGACTACGAAGACCGAGAAGAGGATAAAAGGTAAGTGAAATAAGAAGACTACGAAGACTGAGAAGAGGAGGAAAAGGTAAGTGAAATAAGAAGACTACGAAGACTGAGAAGAGGAGGAAAAGGTAAGTGAAATAAGACGATTACGAAGACTGAGAAGAGGATGAGAAGGTAAGTGAAATAAGAAGACTACGAAGACTGAGAAGAGGACAAAAAGGTAAGTGAAATAAGAAGACTACGAAGACTGAGAAGAGGAGGAAAGGTAAGTGAAATAAGAAGACTACGAAGACTGAGAAGAGGAGGAAAGGTAAGTGAAATAAGAAGACTACGAGGACTGAGAAGAGGAGGAAAGGTAAGTGAAATAAGAAGACTACGAAGACTGAGAAGAGAAGGAAAGGTAAGTGAAATAAGAAGACTACGAAGACTGAGAAGAAGAGGAAAAGGTAAGTGAAATAAGAAGACTACGAAGACTGAGAAGTCGAGGAAAAGGTAAGTGAAATAAGAAGACTACGAACACCGAGAAGAGGAGGAAAAGGTAAGTGAAATAAGACTAAGAACTCTGACAAGAGGATAAAAGGTAAGTGAAATAAGAAGACTACGAAGACTCAGAAGAGAAGGAAAAGGTAAGTGAAATAAGAAGATTACGAAGACTGAGAAGAGGATTAAAAGGTAAGTGAAATAAGAAGACTACGAAGACTCAGAAGAGGAGGAAAAGGTAAGTGAAATAAGAAGACTACGAAGACTGAGAAGACGAGGAAAATGTAAGTGAAACAAAAACACTACGAAGACTGAGAAGAGGATTAAAAGGTAAGTGAAATAAGAAGACTACTAAGACTGAGAAGAGGAGGAAAGGTAAGTGAAATAAGAAGACTACGAAGACTGAGAAGAGGAGGAAAGGTAAGTGAAATAAGAAGACTACGAAGACTGAGAAGAGGAGGAAAAGGTAAGTGAAATAAGAAAACTACGAAGACTGAGAAGAGGATGATAAGGTAAGTGAAATAAGAAGAATACGAAGACTGAGAAGAGGAGGAAAAGGTAAGTGAAATAAGAAGACTACGAAAACTGAGAAGAGGAGGAAAGGTAAGTGAAGTAAGAAGACTACGAAGACTGAGAAGAGGAGGAAAAGGTAAGTGAAATAAGAAAACTACGAAGACTGAGAAGAGGATGATAAGGTAAGTGAAATAAGAAGAATACGAAGACTGAGAAGAGGAGGAAAAGGTAAGTGAAATAAGAAGACTACGAAAACTGAGAAGAGGAGGAAAGGTAAGTGAAGTAAGAAGACTACGAAGACTGAGAAGAGGAGGGAAGGTAAGTGAAATAAGAAGACTACGAAGACTGAGAAGAGGAGGAAAGGTAAGTGAAATAAGAAGACTACGAAGACTGAGAAGAGGATGAAAGTTAATTGAAATAAGAAGACTACGAAGACTGAGAAGAGGAGGGAAGGTAAGTGAAATAAGAAGACTACGAAGACTGAGAAGAGGAGGAAAGGTAAGTGAAATAAGAAGACTACGAAGACTGAGAAGAGGATGAAAGTTAAGTGAAATAAGAAGACTACGAAGACTGAGAAGAGGAGGAAAGGTAAGTGAAATAAGAAGACTACGAAGACTGAGAAGAGGAGGAAAGGTAAGTGAAATAAGAAGACTACGAAGACTGAGAAGAGGAGGAAAGGTAAGTGAAGTAAGAAGACTACGAAGACTGAGAACAGGAGGTAAGGTAAGTGAAATAAGAAGACTACGAAGACTGAGAAGAGGATAAAAGGTAAGTGAAATAAGAAGACTACGAAGACTGAGAAGAGGAGGAAAGTTAAGTGAAATAAGAAGACTACGAAGACTGAGAAGAGGAGGAAAAGGTAAGTGAAATAAGAAGACTACGAAGATTGAGAAGAGGATGAAAAGGTAAGTGATATAAGAAGACTACGACGAATGAGAAGAGGAGGAAAAGGTAAGTGAAATAAGAAGACTACGAAGACTGAGTAGAGGATGACAAGGTAAGTGAAATAAGAAGACTACGAAGACTGAGAAGACGAGGAAAGCTAAGTGAATTAAGAAGACTACGAAGACTGTGAAGAGAAGGAAAGGTAAGTGAAATAAAAAGACTACGAAGACTGAGAAGAGGATGAAAAGGTAAGTGAAATAAAAAGACTACGAAGACTGTGAAGAGGAGGAAAGGTAAGTGAAATAAGAAGACTACGAAGACTGAGAAGAGGAGGAAAAGGTAAGTGATATAAGAACTCTAAGAAGACTGAGAAGAGGATGATAAGGTAAGTGAAATAAGAAGACTACGAAGACTGAGAAGAGGATGAAAAGGTAAGTGAAATAAGAAGACTACGAAGAATGAGAAGAGGAGGAAAATGTAAGTGAAATAAGAAGACTACGAAGAGGATGAAAAGGTAAGTGAAATAAGAAGAATACGAAGACTGAGAAGAGGAGGAAAAGGTAAGTGAAATAAGAAGAATACGAAGACTGAGAAGAGGAGGAAAAGGTAAGTGAAATAAGAAGACTACGAAGACTCAGAAGAGGAGGAAAAGGTAAGTGAAATAAGAAGACTACGAAGAATGAGAAGAGGAGGAAAAGGTAAGTGAAATAAGAAGACTACGAAGACTGAGAAGAGGATGAAAAGGTAAGTGAAATAAGAAGACTACGAAGAATGAGAAGAGGAGGAAAAGGTAAGTGAAATAAGAAGACTACGAAGAGGATGAAAAGGTAAGTGAAATAAGAAGACTACGAAGACTGAGAATAGGAGGAAAAGGTAAGTGAAATAAGAAGACTACGAAGACTGAGAAGAGGAGGATAAGGTAAGTGAAATAAGAAGACTACGAAGACTGAGAAGAGGATAAAAGGTAAGTGAAATAAGAAGACTACGAAGACTGAGAAGAGGAGGAAAAGGTAACTGAAATAAGAAGACTACGAAGACCGAGAAGAGGATAAAAGGTAAGTGAAATAAGAAGACTACGAAGACTGAGAAGAGGAGGAAAAGGTAAGTGAAATAAGAAGACTACGAAGACTGAGAAGAGGAGGAAAAGGTAAGTGAAATAAGACGATTACGAAGACTGAGAAGAGGATGAGAAGGTAAGTGAAATAAGAAGACTACGAAGACTGAGAAGAGGACAAAAAGGTAAGTGAAATAAGAAGACTACGAAGACTGAGAAGAGGAGGAAAGGTAAGTGAAATAAGAAGACTACGAAGACTGAGAAGAGGAGGAAAGGTAAGTGAAATAAGAAGACTACGAGGACTGAGAAGAGGAGGAAAGGTAAGTGAAATAAGAAGACTACGAAGACTGAGAAGAGAAGGAAAGGTAAGTGAAATAAGAAGACTACGAAGACTGAGAAGAAGAGGAAAAGGTAAGTGAAATAAGAAGACTACGAAGACTGAGAAGTCGAGGAAAAGGTAAGTGAAATAAGAAGACTACGAACACCGAGAAGAGGAGGAAAAGGTAAGTGAAATAAGAAGACTAAGAACTCTGACAAGAGGATAAAAGGTAAGTGAAATAAGAAGACTACGAAGACTCAGAAGAGAAGGAAAAGGTAAGTGAAATAAGAAGACTACGAAGACTGAGAAGAGGATTAAAAGGTAAGTGAAATAAGAAGACTACGAAGACTCAGAAGAGGAGGAAAAGGTAAGTCAAATAAGAAGACTACGAAGACTGAGAAGACGAGGAAATGGTAAGAGAAACAAAACCACTACGAAGACTGAGAAGAGGATGAAAAGGTAAGTGAAATAAGAAGACTACGAAGACTGAGAAGAGGAGGAAAGGTAAGTGAAATAAGAAGACTACGAAGACTGAGAAGAGGAGGAAAGGTAAGTGAAATAAGAAGACTACGAAGACTGAGAAGAGGAGGGAAGGTAAGTGAAATAAGAAGACTACGAAGACTGAGAAGAGGAGGAAAGGTAAGTGAAATAAGAAGACTACGAAGACTGAGAAGAGAAGGAAAGGTAAGTGAAATAAGAAGACTACGAGGACTGAGAAGAGGAGGAAAGGTAAGTGAAATAAGAAGACTACGAAGACTGAGAAGAGAAGGAAAGGTAAGTGAAATAAGAAGACTACGAAGACTGAGAAGAAGAGGAAAAGGTAAGTGAAATAAGAAGACTACGAAGACTGAGAAGTCGAGGAAAAGGTAAGTGAAATAAGAAGACTACGAACACCGAGAAGAGGAGGAAAAGGTAAGTGAAATAAGAAGACTAAGAACTCTGACAAGAGGATAAAAGGTAAGTGAAATAAGAAGACTACGAAGACTGAGAAGAGGATGAAAGTTAAGTGAAATAAGAAGACTACGAAGACTGAGAAGAGGAGGGAAGGTAAGTGAAATAAGAAGACTACGAAGACTGAGAAGACGAGGAAAGGTAAGTGAATTAAGAAGACTACGAAGACTGTGAAGAGAAGGAAAGGTAAGTGAAATAAAAAGACTACGAAGACTGAGAAGAGGATGAAAAGGTAAGTGAAATAAGAAGACTACGAAGACTGTGAAGAGGAGGAAAGGTAAGTGAAATAAGAAGACTACGAAGACTGAGAAGAGGAGGAAAAGGTAAGTGATATAAGAACTCTACGAAGACTGAGAAGAGGATGATAAGGTAAGTGAAATAAGAAGACTACGAAGACTGAGAAGAGGATGAAAAGGTAAGTGAAATAAGAAGACTACGAAGAATGAGAAGAGGAGGAAAATGTAAGTGAAATAAGAAGACTACGAAGAGGATGAAAAGGTAAGTGAAATAAGAAGACTACGAAGACTGAGAAGAGGAGGAAAAGGTAAGTGAAATAAGAAGACTACGAAGAATGAGAAGAGGAGGAAAAGGTAAGTGAAATAAGAAGACTACGAAGACTGAGAAGAGGATGAAAAGGTAAGTGAAATAAGAAGACTACGAAGAATGAGAAGAGGAGGAAAAGGTAAGTGAAATAAGAAGACTACGAAGAGGATGAAAAGGTAAGTGATTAAGAAGACTACGAAGACTGAGAAGAGGAGGAAAAGGTAAGTGAAATAAGAAGACTACGAAGACTGAGAAGAGGAGGATAAGGTTAGTGAAATAAGAAGACTACGAAGACTGAGAAGAGGATAAAAGGTAAGTGAAATAAGAAGACTACGAAGACTGAGAAGAGGAGGAAAAGGTAACTGAAATAAGAAGACTACGAAGACCGAGAAGAGGATAAAAGGTAAGTGAAATAAGAAGACTACGAAGACTGAGAAGAGGAGGAAAAGGTAAGTGAAATAAGAAGACTACGAAGACTGAGAAGAGGAGGAAAAGGTAAGTGAAATAAGACGATTACGAAGACTGAGAAGAGGATGAGAAGGTAAGTGAAATAAGAAGACTACGAAGACTGAGAAGAGGACAAAAAGGTAAGTGAAATAAGAAGACTACGAAGACTGAGAAGAGGAGGAAAGGTAAGTGAAATAAGAAGACTACGAAGACTGAGAAGAGGAGGAAAAGGTAAGTGAAATAAGAAGACTACGACGACTGACAAGAGGATAAAAGGTAAGTGAAATAAGAAGACTACGAAGACTCAGAAGAGAAGGAAAAGGTAAGTGAAATAAGAAGACTACGAAGACTGAGAAGAGGATTAAAAGGTAAGTGAAATAAGAAGACTACGAAGACTCAGAAGAGGAGGAAAAGGTAAGTGAAATAAGAAGACTACAAAGACTGAGAAGACGAGGAAAATGTAAGTGAAACAAAAACACTACGAAGACTGAGAAGAGGATTAAAAGGTAAGTGAAATAAGAAGACTACGAAGACTGAGAAGAGGAGGAAAGGTAAGTGAAATAAGAATACTACGAAGACTGAGAAGAGGAGGAAAGGTAAGTGAAATAAGAAGACTACGAAGACTGAGAAGAGGAGGAAAATGTAAGTGAAATAAGAAAACTACGAAGACTGAGAAGAGGATGATAAGGTAAGTGAAATAAGAAGAATACGAAGACTGAGAAGAGGAGGAAAAGGTAAGTGAAATAAGAAGACTACGAAAACTGAGAAGAGGAGGAAAGGTAAGTGAAGTAAGAAGACTACGAAGACTGAGAAGAGGAGGAAAAGGTAAGTGAAATAAGAAAACTACGAAGACTGAGAAGAGGATGATAAGGTAAGTGAAATAAGAAGAATACGAAGACTGAGAAGAGGAGGAAAAGGTAAGTGAAATAAGAAGACTACGAAAACTGAGAAGAGGAGGAAAGGTAAGTGAAGTAAGAAGACTACGAAGACTGAGAAGAGGAGGGAAGGTAAGTGAAATAAGAAGACTACGAAGACTGAGAAGAGGAGGAAAGGTAAGTGAAATAAGAAGACTACGAAGACTGAGAAGAGGATGAAAGTTAAGTGAAATAAGAAGACTACGAAGACTGAGAAGAGAAGGGAAGGTAAGTGAAATAAGAAGACTACGAAGACTGAGAAGAGGAGGAAAGGTAAGTGAAATAAGAAGACTACGAAGACTGAGAAGAGGATGAAAGTTAAGTGAAATAAGAAGACTACGAAGACTGAGAAGAGGAGGAAAGGTAAGTGAAATAAGAAGACTACGAAGACTGAGAAGAGGAGGAAAGGTAAGTGAAATAAGAAGACTACGAAGACTGAGAAGAGGAGGAAAGGTAAGTGAAGTAAGAAGACTACGAAGACTGAGAACAGGAGGTAAGGTAAGTGAAATAAGAAGACTACGAAGACTGAGAAGAGGATAAAAGGTAAGTGAAATAAGAAGACTACGAAGACTGAGAAGAGGAGGAAAGTTAAGTGAAATACGAAGACTACGAAGACTGAGAAGAGGAGGAAAAGGTAAGTGAAATAAGAAGACTACGAAGATTGAGAAGAGGATGAAAAGGTAAGTGATATAAGAAGACTACGACGAATGAGAAGAGGAGGAAAAGGTAAGTGAAATAAGAAGACTACGAAGACTGAGTAGAGGATGACAAGGTAAGTGAAATAAGAAGACTACGAAGACTGAGAAGACGAGGAAAGGTAAGTGAATTAAGAAGACTACGAAGACTGTGAAGAGAAGGAAAGGTAAGTGAAATAAAAAGACTACGAAGACTGAGAAGAGGATGAAAAGGTAAGTGAAATAAGAAGACTACGAAGACTGTGAAGAGGAGGAAAGGTAAGTGAAATAAGAAGACTACGAAGACTGAGAAGAGGAGGAAAAGGTAAGTGATATAAGAACTCTACGAAGACTGAGAAGAGGATGATAAGGTAAGTGAAATAAGAAGACTACGAAGACTGAGAAGAGGATGAAAAGGTAAGTGAAATAAGAAGACTACGAAGAATGAGAAGAGGAGGAAAATGTAAGTGAAATAAGAAGACTACGAAGAGGATGAAAAGGTAAGTGAAATAAGAAGAATACGAAGACTGAGAAGAGGAGGAAAAGGTAAGTGAAATAAGAAGACTACGAAGACTCAGAAGAGGAGGAAAAGGTAAGTGAAATAAGAAGACTACGAAGAATGAGAAGAGGAGGAAAAGGTAAGTGAAATAAGAAGACTACGAAGACTGAGAAGAGGATGAAAAGGTAAGTGAAATAAGAAGACTACGAAGAATGAGAAGAGGAGGAAAATGTAAGTGAAATAAGAAGACTACGAAGAGGATGAAAGGGTAAGTGAAATAAGAAGACTACGAAGACTGAGAAGAGGAGGAAAAGGTAAGTGAAATAAGAAGACTACGAAGACTGAGAAGAGGAGGATAAGGTAAGTGAAATAAGAAGACTACGAAGACTGAGAAGAGGATAAAAGGTAAGTGAAATAAGAAGACTACGAAGACTGAGAAGAGGAGGAAAAGGTAACTGAAATAAGAAGACTACGAAGACCGAGAAGAGGATAAAAGGTAAGTGAAATAAGAAGACTACGAAGACTGAGAAGAGGAGGAAAAGGTAAGTGAAATAAGAAGACTACGAAGACTGAGAAGAGGAGGAAAAGGTAAGTGAAATAAGACGATTACGAAGACTGAGAAGAGGATGAGAAGGTAAGTGAAATAAGAAGACTACGAAGACTGAGAAGAGGACAAAAAGGTAAGTGAAATAAGAAGACTACGAAGACTGAGAAGAGGAGGAAAGGTAAGTGAAATAAGAAGACTACGAAGACTGAGAAGAAGAGGAAAGGTAAGTGAAATAAGAAGACTACGAGGACTGAGAAGAGGAGGAAAGGTAAGTGAAATAAGAAGACTACGAAGACTGAGAAGAGAAGGAAAGGTAAGTGAAATAAGAAGACTACGAAGACTGAGAAGAAGAGGAAAAGGTAAGTGAAATAAGAAGACTACGAAGACTGAGAAGTCGAGGAAAAGGTAAGTGAAATAAGAAGACTACGAACACCGAGAAGAGGAGGAAAAGGTAAGTGAAATAAGAAGACTAAGAACTCTGACAAGAGGATAAAAGGTAAGTGAAATAAGAAGACTACGAAGACTCAGAAGAGAAGGAAAAGGTAAGTGAAATAAGAAGACTACGAAGACTGAGAAGAGGATTAAAAGGTAAGTGAAATAAGAAGACTACGAAGACTCAGAAGAGGAGGAAAAGGTAAGTCAAATAAGAAGACTACGAAGACTGAGAAGACGAGGAAAAGGTAAGAGAAACAAAACCACTACGAAGACTGAGAAGAGGATGAAAAGGTAAGTGAAATAAGAAGACTACGAAGACTGAGAAGAGGAGGAAAGGTAAGTGAAATAAGAAGACTACGAAGACTGAGAAGAGGAGGAAAGGTAAGTGAAATAAGAAGACTAAGAAGACTGAGAAGAGGAGGGAAGGTAAGTGAAATAAGAAGACTACGAAGACTGAGAAGAGGAGGAAAGGTAAGTGAAATAAGAAGACTACGAAGACTGAGAAGAGAAGGAAAGGTAAGTGAAATAAGAAGACTACGAAGACTGAGAAGAAGAGGAAAAGGTAAGTGAAATAAGAAGACTACGAAGACTGAGAAGTCGAGGAAAAGTTAAGTGAAATAAGAAGACTACGAACACCGAGAAGAGGAGGAAGAGGTAAGTGAAATAAGAAGTCTACGAACACTGACAAGGGGATAAAAGGTAAGTGAAATAAGAAGACTACGGCGACTCAGAAGAGAAGGAAAAGGTAAGTGAAATAAGAAGACTACGAAGACTGAGAAGACGAGGAAAAGGTAAGTGAAACAAAAACACTACGAAGACTGAGAAAAGGATGAAAAGGTAAGTGAAATAAGAAGACTACGAAGACTGAGAAGAGGAGGAAAGGTAAGTGAAATAAGAAGACTACGAAGACTGAGAAGAGGAGGAAAGTTAAGTGAAATAAGAAGACTACGAAGACTGAGAAGAGGAGGAAAAGGTAAGTGAAATAAGAAAACTACGAAGACTGAGAAGAGGATGAACTGGTAAGTGAAATAAGAAGACTACGAAGACTGAGAAGACGAGGAAAAGGTAAGTGAAATAAGAAGACTACGAAGACTGAGAAGAGGAGGGTTGGTAAGTGAAATAAGAAGACTACGAAGACTGTGAAGAGGTGGAAATGTAAGTGAAATAAGAAGACTACGAATACTGAGAAGAGGAGGGAAGGTAAGTGAAATAAGAAGACTACGAAGACTGAGAAGAGGAGGAAAGGTAAGTGAAATAAGAAGACTACGAACACTGAGAAGAGGAGGAAAGGTAAGTGAAATAAGAAGACTACGAAGACTGAGAAGAGGATGAAAATGTAAGTGAAATAAGAAGACTACGAACACTGACAAGAGGATAAAAGGTAAGTGAAATAAGAAGACTACGAAGACTCTGAAGAGAAGGAAAAGGTAAGTGAAATAAGAAGACTACGAAGACTTAGAAGAGGAGGAAAGTTAAGTGAAATAAGAAGACTACGAAGACTGAGAAGAGGAGGAAAAGGTAAGTGAAATAAGAAGACTACGAAGACTGAGAAGAGGATGAAAAGGTAAGTGAAATAAGAAGACTACGAAGACTGAGAAGGGGAGGAAAAGGTAAGTGAAATAAGAAGACTACGAAGACTGAGAAGATGAGAGAAGGTAAGTGAAATAAGAAGACTACGAAGACTGAGAAGAGGAGGAAAGGTAAGTGAAATAATAAGACTACGAAGACTGAGAAGAGGAGGGAAGGTAAGTGAAATAAGAAGACTACGAAGACTGAGAAGAGGAGGAAAGGTAAGTGAAATAAGAAGACTACGAAGACTGAGAAGAGGATAAAAAGGTAAGTAAAATAAGATGATTACGAAGACTGAGAAGTGGAGGAAAGGTAAGTGAAATAAGAAGACTACGAAGAATGAGAAGAGGATAAAAAGGTAAGTGAAATAAGAAGACTACGAAGACTGAGAAGAGGAGGAAAGGTAAGTGAAATAAGAAGACTACGAAGACTGAGAAGAGGATAAAAAGGTAAGTGAAATAAGAAGACTACGAAGACTGAGAAGAAGAGGAGAGGTAAGTGAAATAAAAAGCCTACGAAGAATGAGAAGAGGATAAAAAGGTAAGTGAAATAAGAAGACTACGAAGACTGAGAAGAGGATAAAAGGTAAGTGAAATAAGAAGACTACGAAGACTGAGAAGAGGAGGAAAGGTAAGTGAAATAAGAAGACTACGAAGACTGAGAAGAGGGGGAAAGGTAAGTGAAATATGAAGACTACGAATACTGAGAAGAGGATGAAGAGGTAACTGAAATAAGAAGATTACGAGGATTGAGAAGAGGAGGAAAGGTAATTGAAATAAGAAGACTACGAAGACTGAGACGAGGAGGAAAGGTAAGTGAAATAAGAAGACTACGAAGACTGAGAAGAGGAGGAAAGGTAAGTGAAATAAGAAGACTACGAAGACTGAGAAGAGGAGGAAAAGTAAGTGAAATAAGAAGACTACGAAGACTGAGAAGGAAAGGTAAGTGAAATAAGAAGACGGCGAAGACTGAGAAGAGGAGGAAAAGGTAAGTGAAATAAGAAGACTACGAAGACTCAGAAGAGGAGGAAAAGGTATGTGAAATAAGAAGACTACGAAGACTGAGAAGACGAGGAAAATGTAAGTGAAACAAAAACACTACGAAGACTGAGAAGAGGATTAAAAGGTAAGTGAAATAAGAAGACTACGAAGACTGAGAAGAAGAGGAAACGTAAGAGAAATAAGAAGACTACGAAGAATGAGAAGAGGATAAAAAGGTAAGTGAAATAAGAAGACAACGAAGACTGAGAAGAGGATGAAAAGGTAAGTGAAATAAGAAGACTACGAAGACTGATTGGGGGATGACAAGGTAAGTGAAATAAGAAGACTACGAAGACTGAGAAGACGAGGAGAGTTAAGTGAAATAAGAAGACTACGAAGACTGTGAAGAGGAGGAAAGGTAAGTGAAATAAGAAGACTACGAAGACTGAGAAGAGGAGGAAAAGGTAAGTGATATAAGAACTCTACGAAGACTGAGAAGAGGACGATAAGGTAAGTGAAATAAGAAGACTACGAAGACTGAGAAGAGGATGAAAAGGTAAGTGAAATAAGAAGACTACGAAGACTGAGAAGAGGAGGAAAAGGTAAGTGAAATAACAAGACTACGAAGACTGAGAAGAGGATGAAAAGGTAAGTGAAATAAGAAGACTACGAAGACTGAGAAGAGGAGGAAAAGGTAAGTGAAATAAGAAGACTACGAAGACTGAGAAGAGGATGAAAAGGTAAGTGAAATAAGAAGACTACGAAGACTGAGAAGAGGAAGAAAAGGTAAGTGAAATAAGAAGACTACGAAGACTGAGAAGAGGAGGATAAGGTAAGTGAAATAAGAAGACTACGAAGACTGAGAAGAGGAGGAAAGTTAAGTGAAATAAGAAGACTACGAAGACTGAGAAGAGAAGGAAAGGTAAGTGAAATAAGAAGACTACGAAGACTGAGAAAAAGAGGAAAAGGTAAGTGAAATAAGAAGACTACGAAGACTGAGAAGTCGAGGAAAAGGTAAGTGAAATAAGAAGACTACGAACACCGAGAAGAGGAGGAAAAGGTAAGTGAAATAAGAAGACTACGAACACTGACAAGAGGATAAAAGGTAAGTGAAATAAGAAGACTACGAAGACTCAGAAGAGAAGGAAAAGGTAAGTGAAATAAGAAGACTACGAAGACTGAGAAGAGGATTAAATGGTAAGTGAAATAAGAAGACTACGAAGACTCAGAAGAGGAGGAAAAGGTAAGTGAAATAAGAAGACTACGAAGACTGAGAAGACGAGGAAAAGGTAAGTGAAACAAAACCACTACGAAGACTGAGAAGAGGATGAAAAGTAAGTGAAATAAGAAGACTACGAAGACTGAGAAGAGGAGGAAAGGTAAGTGAAATAAGAAGACTACGAAGACTGAGAAGAGGATAAAAGGTAAGTGAAATAAGAAGACTACGAAGACTGAGAAGAGGAGGAAAGTTAAGTGAAATACGAAGACTACGAAGACTGAGAAGAGGAGGAAAAGGTAAGTGAAATAAGAAGACTACGAAGATTGAGAAGAGGATGAAAACGTAAGTAAAATAAGAAGACTACGAAGAATGAGAAGAGGATGAAAAGGTAAGTGAAATAAGAAGACTACGAAGGCTGAGAAGAGGCTGAAAAGGTAAGTGAAATAAGAAGACTACGAAGACTGAGAAGAGGAGGAAAAGGTAAGTGAAATAAGAAGACTACGAAGACTGAGAAGAAGAGGAAAATGTAAGTGAAATAAGAAGACTACGAAGACTGAGAAGAGGATAAAAGGTAAGTGAAATATGAATACTACGAAGACTGAGAAGAGGAGGAAAAGGTAACTGAAATAAGAAGATTACGAAGACTGAGAAGAGGAGGAAAGGTAAGTGAAATAAGAAGACTACGAAGACTGAGAAGAGGAGGAAAGGTAAGTGAAATGAGAAGACTACGAAGACTGAGAAGAGGAGGGAAGGTAAGTGAAATAAGAAGACTACGAAGACTGAGAAGAGGAGGAAAGGTAAGTGAAATAAGAAGACTACGAAGACTGAGAAGAGAAGGAAAGGCAAGTGAAATAAGAAGACTACGAAGACTGAGAAGAAGAGGAAAAGGTAAGTGAAATAAGAAGACTACGAAGACTGAGAAGTCGAGGAAAAGGTAAGTGAAATAAGAAGACTACGAACACCGAGAAGAGGAGGAAAAGGTAAGTGAAATAAGAAGTCTACGAACACTGACAAGGGGATAAAAGGTAAGTGAAATAAGAAGACTACGAAGACTCAGAAGAGAAGGAAAAGGTAAGTGAAATAAGAAGACTACGAAGACTCAGAAGAGGAGGAAAAGGTAAGTGAAATAAGAAGACTACGAAGACTGAGAAGACGAGGAAAAGGTAAGTGAAACAAAAACACTACGAAGACTGAGAAAAGGATGAAAAGGTAAGTGAAATAAGAAGACTACGAAGACTGAGAAGAGGAGGAAAGGTAAGTGAAATAAGAAGACTACGAAGACTGAGAAGAGGAGGAAAGTTAAGTGAAATAAGAAGACTACGAAGACTGAGAAGAGGAGGAAAAGGTAAGTGAAATAAGAAAACTACGAAGACTGAGAAGAGGATGAACTGGTAAGTGAAATAAGAAGACTACGAAGACTGAGAAGACGAGGAAAAGGTAAGTGAAATAAGAAGACTACGAAGACTGAGAAGAGGAGGAAAAGTAAGTGAAATAAGACGAATACGAAGATTGAGAAGAGGATGAGAAGGTAAGTGAAATAAGAAGACTACGAAGACTGAGAAGAGGATAAAAAGATAAGTAAAATAAGAAGACTACGAAGACTGAGAAGAGGAGGAAAGGTAAGTGAAATAAGAAGGCTACGAAGACTGAGAAGAGGAGGAAAGGTAAGTGAAATAAGAAGTCTACGAGGACTGAGAAGAGGAGGAAAGGTAAGTGAAATAAGAAGACTACGAAGACTGAGAAGAGAAGGAATGGTAAGTGAAATAAGAAGACTACGAAAACTGAGAAGAGGAGGAAAAGGTAAGTGAAATAAGAAGACTACGAAGACTGAGAAGTCGAGGAAAAGGTAAGTGAAATAAGAAGACTAGGAACACTGAGAAGAGGAGGAAAAGGTAAGTGAAATAAGAAGACTACGAAGACTGAGAAAAGGATTAAAAGGTAAGTGAAATAAGAAGACTACGAAGACTCAGAAGAGGAGGAATAGGTAAGTGAAATAAGAAGACTACGAAGACTGAGAAGACAAGGAAAATGTAAGTGAAACAAAAACACTACGAAGACTGAGAAGAGGATTAAAAGGTAAGTGAAATAAGAAGACTACGAAGACTGAGAAGAGGAGGAAAGGTAAGTGAAATAAGAAGACTACGAAGACTGAGAAGTCGAGGAAAAGGTAAGTGAAATAAGAAGACTACGAACACCGAGAAGAGGAGGAAAAGGTAAGTGAAATAAGAAGACTACGAACACTGACAAGAGGATAAAAGGTAAGTGAAATAAGAAGACTACGAAGACTCAGAAGAGAAGGAAAAGGTAAGTGAAATAAGAAGACTACGAAGACTGAGAAGAGGATTAAAAGGTAAGTGAAATAAGAAGACTACGAAGACTCAGAAAAGGAGGAAAAGGTAAGTGAAATAAGAAGACTACGAAGACTGAGAAGACGAGGACAAGGTTAGTGAAACAAAACCACTACGAAGACTGAGAAGAGGATGAAAAGTAAGTGAAATAAGAAGACTACGAAGACTGAGAAGAGGAGGAAAGGTAAGTGAAATAAGAAGACTACGAAGACTGAGAAGAGGATAAAAGGTAAGTGAAATAAGAAGACTACGAAGACTGAGAAGAGGAGGAAAGTTAAGTGAAATACGAAGACTACGAACACTGAGAAGAGGAGGAAAAGGTAAGTGAAATAATAAGACTACGAAGACTGAGAAGAGGATAAAAGGTAAGTGAAATAAGGAGACTACGAAGACTGAGAAGAGGAGGAAAAGGTAACTGAAATAAGAAGACTACGAAGACCGAGAAGAGGATAAAAGGTAAGTGAAATAGGAACACTACGAAGACTGAGAAGAGGAGGAAAAGGTAAGTGAAATAAGAAGACTACGAAGACTGAGAAGTGGAGGAAAACGTAAGTGAAATAAGAAGACAACGAAGACTGAGAAGAGGATGAAAAGGTAAGTGAAATAAGAAGATACGAAGACTGAGAAGAGGATAAAAAGGTAAGTGAAATAAGAAGACTACGAAGGCTGAGAAGAGGATGAAAAGGTAAGTGAAATAAGAAGACTACGAAAACTGAGAAGAGGAGGAAAAGGTAAGTGAAATAAGAAGACTACGAAGACTGAGAAGAAGAGGAAAATGTAAGTGAAATAAGAAGACTACGAAGACTGAGAAGAGGATAAAAGGTAAGTGAAATATGAAGACTACGAAGACTGAGAAGAGGAGGAAAAGGTAACTGAAATAAGAAGATTACGAAGACCGAGAAGAGGATAAAAGGTAAGTGAAATAAGAAGACTACGAAGACTGAGAAGAGGAGAAAAAGGTAAGTGAAATAAGAAGACTACGAAGACTGAGAAGAGGATAAAAAGGTAAGTGAAATAAGAAGACTACGAAGACTGAGAAGAGGAGGAAAGGTAAGTGAAATAAGAAGACTACGAAGACTGAGAAGAGGAGGAAAGGTAAGTGAAATAAGAAGACTACGAGGACTGAGAAAAGGAGGAAAGGTAAGTGAAATAAGAAGACTACGAAGACTGAGAAGAGGAGGAAAGGTAAGTGAAATAAGAAGACTACGAAGAATGAGAAGAGGATAAAAAGGTAAGTGAAATAAGATGACTACGAAGACTGAGAAGAGGATAAAAGGTAAGTGAAATAAGAAGACTACGAAGACTGAGAAGGGGAGGAAAGGTAAGTGAAATAAGAAGACTACGAAGACTGAGAAGAGGAGGAAAGGTAAGTGAAATATGAAGACTACGAAGACTGAGAAGAGGATGAAAAGGTAAGTGAAATAAGAAGACTACGAAGACTGAGACGAGGAGGAAAAGTAAGTGAAATATGAAGACTACGAAGACTGAGAAGTCGAGGAAAAGGTAAGTGAAATAAGAAGACTACGAAGACTGAGAAGAGGAGGAAAGGTAAGTGAAATAAGAAGACTACGAAGACTGAGAAGAGGATGAAAAAGTAAGTGAAATAAGAAGACTACGAACACTGACAAGAGGATAAAAGGTAAGTGAAATAAGAAGACTACGAAGACTGAGAAGACGAGGAAAAGGTAAGTGAAATAAGAAGACTACGAAGACTTAGAAGAGGATTTAAGGGTAAGTGAAATAAGAAGACTACGAAGACTCAGAAGAGTAGGAAAATGTAAGTGAACTAAGAAGACTACGAAGACTGAGAAGACGAGGAAAAGGTAAGTGAAACAAAAACACTACGAAGTTTGAGAAGAGGATGAAAAGGTAAGTGAAATAAGAAGACTACGAAGACTGAGAAGAGGAGGAAAGGTAAGTGAAATAAGAAGACTACGAAGACTGAGAAGATGAGAGAAGGTAAGTGAAATAAGAAGACTACGAAGACTGAGAAGAGGAGGAAAGGTAAGTGAAATAATAAGACTACGAAGACTGAGAAGAGGAGGGAAGGTAAGTGAAATAAGAAGAATACGAAGACTGAGAAGAGGAGGAAAGGTAAGTGAAATAAGAAGACTACGAAGACTGAGAAGAGGATAAAAAGTTAAGTGAAATAAGATGATTACGAAGACTGAGAAGTGGAGGAAAGGTAAGTGAAATAAGAAGACTACGAAGAATGAGAAGAGGATAAAAAGGTAAATGAAATAAGAAGACTACGAAGACTGAGAAGAGGAGGAAAGGTAAGTGAAATAAGAAGACTACGAAGACTGAGAAGAGGATAAAAAGGTAAGTGAAATAAGAAGACTACGAAGACTGAGAAGAGGAGGAAAGGTAAGTGAAATAAGAAGACTAAGAAGAATGAGAAGAGGATAAAAAGATAAGTGAAATAAGAAGACTACGAAGACTGAGAAGCGGATAAAAGTTAAGTGAAATAAGAAGACTACGAAGACTGAGAAGAGGAGGAAAGGTAAGTGAAATAAGAAGACTACGAAGACTGAGAAGAGGAGGAAAGGTAAGTGAAATATGAAGACTACGAAGACTGAGAAGAGGATGAAGAGGTAACTGAAATAAGAAGACTACGAGGATTGAGAAGAGGAGGAAAGGTAAGTGAAATAAGAAGACTACGAAGACTGAGAAGAGGAGGAAAGGTAAGTGAAATAAGAAGACTACGAAAACTGAGAAGAGGTGGAAAGGTAAGTGAAATAAGAAGACTACGAAGACTGAGAAGAAGAGGAAAGGTAAGTGAAATAAGAAGACTACGAAGACTGAGAAGAGGAGGAAAGGTAAGTAAAATAAGAAGACTAAGAGGACTGAGAAGAGGTGGAAAGGTAAGTGAAATAAGAAGACTACGAAGACTGAGAAGAGGAGGAAAAGTAAGTGAAATAAGAAGACTACGAAGACTGAGAAGAGAAGGAAAGGTAAGTGAAATAAGAAGACGGCGAAGACTGAGAAGAGGAGGAACAGGTAAGTGAAATAAGAAGACTACGAAGACTAAGAAGAGGAGGAAAAGGTAAGTGAAATAAGAAGACTACGAAGACTGAGAAGACGAGGAAAATGTAAGTGAAACAAAAACACTACGAAGACTGAGAAGAGGATTAAAAGGTAAGTGAAATAAGAAGACTACGAAGACTGAGAAGAGGAGGAAACGTAAGTGAAATAAGAAGACTACGAAGACTGAGAAGAGGAGGAAAGGTAAGTAAAATAAGAAGACTACGAAGACTGAGAAGAGGAGGAAAAGGTAAGTGAAATAAGAAAACTACGAAGACTGAGAAGAGGATAAAAATGTAAGTGAAATAAGAAGATTACGAAGACTGAGATGTGGAGGAAAGGTAAGTGAAATAAGAAGACTACGAAGAATGAGAAGAGGATAAAAAGGTAAGTGAAATAAGAAGACTACGATTACTGAGAAGAGGAGGAAAGGTAAGTGAAATAAGAAGACTACGAAGACTGAGAAGAGGATAAAAATGTAATTGAAGTAAGAAGACTACGAAGACTGAGAAAAGGATGACAAGGTAAGTGAAATAAGAAGACTACGAAGACTGAGAAGAGGATGAAAATGTAAGTGAAATAAGAAGACTACGAAGACTGAGTAGAGGATGACAAGGTAAGTGAAATAAGAAGACTACGAAGACTGAGAAGACGAGGAAAGGTAAGTGAAATAAGAAGACTACGAAGACTGTGAAGAGGGGGAAAGGTAAGTGAAATAAGAAGACTACGAAGACTGTGAAGAGGAGGAAAAGGTAAGTGAAATAAGAACTATACGAAGACTGAGAAGAGGTTGATAAGGTAAGTGAAATAAGAAGAGTACGAAGACTGAGAAGAGGAGGAAAAGGTAAGTGAAATAAGAAGACTACGAAGATTGAGAAGAGGATGAAAAGGTAAGTGAAATAAGACTACGAAGAATGAGAAGAGGATGGAAAGGTAAGTGAAATAAGAAGACTACGAATAATGAGAAGAGGAGGAAAAGGTAAGTGAAATAAGAAGACTACGAAGACTGAGAAGAGGATGAAAATGTAAGTGAAATAAGAAGACTACGAAGACTGAGAAGAGGAGGAAAAGGTAAGTGAAATAATAAGACTACGAAGACTGAGAAGAGGATAAAAGGTAAGTGAAATAAGAAGACTACGAAGACTGAGAAGAGGAGGAAAAGGTAACTGAAATAAGAAGACTACGAAGACCGAGAAGAGGATAAAAGGTAAGTGAAATAAGAAGACTACGAAGACTGAGAAGAGGAGGAAAAGGTAAGTGAAATAAGAAGACTACGAAGACTGAGAAGTGGAGGAAAACGTAAGTGAAATAAGAAGACAACGAAGACTGAGAAGAGGATGAAAAGGTAAGGAAAAAAGCAGACTACGAAGATTGAGAAGAGGAGGAAAGATAAGTGAAATAAGAAGACTACGAAGACTGAGAAGAGGATGAAAAGGTAAGTGAAATAAGCAGACTACGAAGAATGAGAAGAGGAGGAAAAGGTAAGTGAAATAAGAAGACTACGAAGACTGAGAAGAGGATGAAAAGGTAAGTGAAATAAGAAGACTACGAAGACTGAGAAGAGGAGGCAAAGGTAAGTGAAATAAGAAGACTACGAAGACTGAGAAGAGGAGGATAAGGTAAGTGAAATAAGAAGACTACGAAGACTGAGAAGAGGATAAAAGTTAAGTGAAATAAGAAGAGTACGAAGACTGAGAAGAGGAGGAAAAGGTAACTGAAATAAGAAGACAACGAAGACCGAGAAGGAGATAAAAGGTAAGTGAAATAAGAAGACTACGAAGACTGAGAAGAGGAGGAAAAGGTAAGTGAAATAAGAAGACTACGAAGACTGAGAAGAGGAGGAAAAGGTAAGTGAAATAAGACGAATACGAAGATTGAGAAGAGGATGAGAAGGTAAGTGAAATAAGAAGACTACGAAGACTGAGAAGTGGATAAAAAGGTAAGTGAAATAAGAAGACTACGAAGACTGAGAAGAGGAGGAAGGGTAAGTGAAATAAGAAGACTACGAAGACTGAGAAGAGGAGGAAAGTTAAGTGAAATAAGAAGACTACGAGGACTGAGAAGAGGAGGAAAGGTAAGTGAAATAAGAAGACTACGAAAACTGAGAGTAGGAGGAAAAGGTAAGTGAAATAAGAAGACTACGAAGACTGAGAAGAGAAGGAAAGGTAAGTGAAATAAGAAGACTACGAAAACTGAGAAGAGGAGGAAAAGGTAAGTGAAATAAGAAGACTACGAAGACTGAGAAGTCGAGGAAAAGGTAAGTGAAATAAGAAGACTAGGAACACTGAGAAGAGGAGGAAACGGTAAGTGAAATAAGAAGACTACGAAGAGTGAGAAGAGGAGGAAAAGATAAGTGAAATGAGAAGACTACGAAGACTCAGAAGAGGAGGAAAAGGTAAGTGAAATAAGAAGACTACGAAGAAAGAGAAGAGGAGGAAAAGGTAAGTGAAATAAGAAGACTACGAAGACTGAGAAGAGGATGAAAAGGTAAGTGAAATAAGAAGACTACGAAGAATGAGAAGAGGAGGAAAAGGTAAGTGAAATAAGAAGACTACGAAGAGGATGAAAAGGTAAGTGAAATAAGAAGACTACGAAGACTGAGAAGAGGAGGAAAAGGTAAGTGAAATAAGAAGACTACGAAGACTGAGAAGAGGAGGATAAGGTAAGTGAAATAAGAAGACTACGAACACTGAGAAGAGGATAAAAGGTAAGTGAAATAAGAAGACTACGAAGACTGAGAAGAGGAGGAAAAGGTAACTGAAATAAGAAGACTAAGAAGACCGAGAAGAGGATAAAAGGTAAGTGAAATAAGAAGACTACGAAGACTGAGAAGAGGAGGAAAAGGTAAGTGAAATAAGAAGACTACGAAGACTGAGAAGAGGAGGAAAAGGTAAGTGAAATAAGACGATTACGAAGACTGAGAAGAGGATGAGAAGGTAAGTGAAATAAGAAGACTACGAAGACTGAGAAGAGGACAAAAAAGTAAGTGAAATAAGAAGACTACGAAGACTGAGAAGAGGAGGAAAGGTAAGTGAAATAAGAAGACTACGAAGACTGAGAAGAGGAGGAAAGGTAAGTGAAATAAGAAGACTACGAGGACTGAGAAGAGGAGGAAAGGTAAGTGAAATAAGAAGACTACGAAGACTGAGAAGAGAAGGAAAGGTAAGTGAAATAAGAAGACTACGAAGACTGAGAAGTCGAGGAAAAGGTAAGTGAAATAAGAAGACTACGAACACCGAGAAGAGGAGGAAAAGGTAAGTGAAATAAGAAGACTAAGAACTCTGACAAGAGGATAAAAGTTAAGTGAAATAAGAAGACTACGAAGACTCAGAAGAGAAGGAAAAGGTAAGTGAAATAAGAAGACTACGAAGACTGAGAAGAGGATTAAATGGTAAGTGAAATAAGAAGAGTACGAAGACTCAGAAGAGGAGGAAAAGGTAAGTCAAATAAGAAGACTACGAAGACTGAGAAGACGAGGAAAAGGTAAGTGAAACAAAACCACTACGAAGACTGAGAACAGGATGAAAAGGTAAGTGAAATAAGAAGACTACGAACACTGAGAGGAGGGGGAAAGGTAATTGAAATAAGAAGACTACGAAGACTGAGAAGAGGAGGAAAGGTAAGTGAAATAAGAAGACTACGAAGACTGAGAAGAGGAGGAAAGGTAAGTGAAATAAGAAGACTACGAAACTGAGAAGTCGAGGAAAAAGTAAGTGAAATAAGAAGACTACGAACACCGAGAAGAGGAGGAAAAGGTAAGTGAAATAAGAAGACTACGAACACTGACAAGGGGATAAAAGGTAAGTGAAATAAGAAGACTACGAAGACTCAGAAGAGAAGGAAAAGGTAAGTGAAATAAGAAGACTACGAAGACTCAAAAGAGGAGGAAAAGGTAAGTGAAATAAGAAGACTACGAAGACTGAGAAGACGAGGAAAAGGTAAGTGAAACAAAAACACTACGAAGACTGAGAAGAGGATGAAAAGGTAAGTGAAATAAGAAGACTACGAAGACTGAGAAGAGGAGGAAAGGTAAGTGAAATAAGAAGACTACGAAGACTGAGAAGAGGAGGAAAGGTAAGTGAAATAAGAAGACTACGAAGACAGAAGAGGAGGAAAGGTAAGTGAAATAAGAAGACTACGAAGACTGAGAACAGGAGGTAAGGTAAGTGAAATAAGAAGACTACGAAGACTGAGAAGAGGATAAAAGGTAAGTGAAATAAGAATACTACGAAGACTGAGAAGAGGAGGAAAAGGTAAATGAAATAAGAAGACTACGAAGATTGAGAAGAGGATGAAAAGGTAAGTGAAATAAGAAGACTACGAAGAATGAGAAGAGGATGAAAACGTAAGTGAATTAAGAAGACTACGAAGAATGAGAAGAGGAGGAAAAGGTAAGTGAAATAAGAAGACTACGAAGACTGAGAAGAGGATGAAAAGGTAAGTGAAATAAGAAGACTACGAAGACTGAGAAGAGTAGGAAAAGGTAAGTGAAATAAGAAGACTACGAAGACAGAGAAGAAGAGGAAAATGTAAGTGAAATAAGAAGACTACGATGACTGAGTAGAGGATAAAAGGTAAGTGAAATATGAAGACTACGAAGACTGAGAAGAGGAGGAAAAGGTAACTGAAATAAGAAGACTACGAAGACCGAGAAGAGGATAAAAGGTAAGTGAAATAAGAAGACTACGAAGACTCAGAAGAGAAGGAAAAGGTAAGTGAAATAAGAAGACTACGAAGACTGAGAGGAGGATTAAAAGGTAAGTGAAATAAGAAGACTACGAAGACTCAGAAGAGGAGGAAAATGTAAGTGAATTAAGAAGACTACGAAGACTGAGAAGACGAGGAAAAGGTAAGTGAAACAAAAACACTACGAAGACTGAGAAAAGGATGAAAAGGTAAGTGAAATAAGAAGACTGCGAAGACTGAGAAGAGGAGGAAAGGTAAGTGAAATAAGAAGACTACGAAGACTGAGAAGAGGAGGAAAGTTAAGTGAAATAAGAAGACTACGAAGACTGAGAAGAGGAGGAAAAGGTAAGTGAAATAAGAAAACTACGAAGACTGAGAAGAGGATGAACAGGTAAGTGAAATAAGAAGACTACGAAGACTGAGAAGACGAGGAAAAGGTAAGTGAAATAAGAAGACTACGAAGACTGAGAAGAGGAGGGATGGTAAGTGAAATAAGAAGACTACGAAGACTGTGAAGAGGTGGAAATGTAAGTGAAATAAGAAGACTACGAATACTGAGAAGAGGAGGGAAGGTAAGTGAAATAAGAAGACTACGAAGACTGAGAAGAGGAGGAAAGGTAAGTGAAATAAGAAGACTACGAACACTGAGAAGAGGAGGAAAGGTAAGTGAAATAAGAAGACTACGAAGACTGAGAAGAGGATGAAAAGGTAAGTGAAATAAGAAGACTACGAACACTGACAAGAGGATAAAAGGTAAGTGACATAAGAAGACTACGAAGACTCTGAAGAGAAGGAAAAGGTAAGTGATATAAGAAGACTACGAAGACTTAGAAGAGGATTTATGGGTAAGTGAAATAAGAAGACTACGAAGACTCAGAAGAGTAGGAAAATGTAAGTGAAATAAGAAGACTACGAAGACTGAGAAGACGAGGAAAAGGTAAGTGAAACAAAAACACTACGAAGGTTGAGAAGAGGATGGAAAGGTGAGTGAAATAAGAAGACTACGAAGACTGAGATGAGGAGGAAAGATAAGTGAAATAAGAAGACTACGAAGACTGAGAAGAGGAGGAAAGTTAAGTGAAATAAGAAGACTACGAAGACTGAGAAGAGGAGGAAAAGGTAAGTGAAAGAAGAAGACTACGAAGACTGAGAAGAGGATGAAAAGGTAAGTGAAATAAGAAGACTACGAAGACTGAGAAGGGGAAGAAAAGTTAAGTGAAATAAGAAGACTACGAAGACTGAGAAGATGAGAGAAGGTAAGTGAAATAAGGAGACTACGAAGACTGAGAAGAGGAGGAAAGGTAAGTGAAATAATAAGACTACGAAGACTGAGGAGAGGAGGGAAGGTAAGTGAAATAAGAAGACTACGAAGACTGAGAAGAGGAGGAAAGGTAAGTGAAATAAGAAGACTACGAAGACTGAGAAGAGGATAAAAAGGTAAGTGAAATAAGATGATTACGAAGACTGAGAAGTGGAGGAAAGGTAAGTGAAATAAGAAGACTACGAAGAATGAGAAGAGGATAAAAATGTAAGTGAAATAAGAAGACTACGAAGACTGAGAAGAGGAGGAAAGGTAAGTGAAATAAGAAGACCACGAAGACTGAGAAGAGGATAAAAAGGTAAGTGAAATAAGAAGACTACGAAGACTGAGAAGAGGAGGAGAGGTAAGTGAAATAAAAAGACTACGAAGAATGAGAAGAGGAGGAAAAGTAAGTGAAATAAGAAGACTACGAAGACTGAGAAGAGGATAAAAGGTAAGTGAAATAAGAAGACTACGAAGACTGAGAAGAGGAGGAAAGGTAAGTGAAATAAGAAGACTACGAAGACTGAGAAGAGGAGGAAAAGGTAAGTGAAATAAGAAGACTACGAAGACTGAGAAGAGGAGGATAAGGTAAGTGAAATAAGAAGACTACGAAGACTGAGAAGAGGAGGTAAGGTAAGTGAAATAAGAAGACTACGAAGACTGAGAAGAGAAGGAAAGGTAAGTGAAATAAGAAGACTACGAAGACTGAGAAGAAGAGGAAAAGGTAAGTGAAATAAGAAGACTACGAAGACTGAGAAGAGGAGGAAAGGTAAGTGAAATATGAAGACTACGAAGACTGAGAAGCGGAGTAAAAGGTAACTGAAATAAGAAGATTACGAAGACCGAGAAGAGGATAAAAGGTAAGTGAAATAAGAAGACTACGAAGACTGAGAAGAGGAGAAAAAGGTAAGTGAAATAAGAAGACTACGAAGACTGACAAGAGGATAAAAGGTAAGTGAAATAAGAAGACTACGAAGACTCAGAAGAGAAGGAAAAGGTAAGTGAAATAAGAAGACTACGAAGACTGAGAAGAGGATTAAATGGTAAGTGAAATAAGAAGACTACGAAGACTCAGAAGAGGAGGAAAAGGTAAGTGAAATAAGAAGACTACGAAGACTGAGAAGAGGAGGAAAGGTAAGTGAAATAAGAAGACTACGAAGACTGAGAAGAGGAGGGAAGGTAAGTGAAATAAGAAGACTACAAAGACTGAGAAGAGGATAAAAGGTAAGTGAAATAAGAAGACTACGAAGACTGAGAAGAGGAGGAAAGTTAAGTGAAATACGAAGACTACGAAGACTGAGAAGAGGAGGAAAAGGTAAGTGAAATAAGAAGACTACGAAGACTGAGAAGAGGATGAAAACGTAAGTAAAATAAGAAGACTACGAAGAATGAAAAGAGGATGAAAAGGTAAGTGAAATAAGAAGACTACGAAGGCTGAGAAGAGGATGAAAAGGTAAGTGAAATAAGAAGACTACGAAGACTGAGAAGAGGAGGAAAAGGTAAGTGAAATAAGAAGACTACGAAGACTGAGAAGAAGAGGAAAATGTAAGTGAAATAAGAAGACTACGAAGACTGAGAAGAGGATAAAAGGTAAGTGAAATATGAAGACTACGAAGACTGAGAAGCGGAGGAAAAGGTAACTGAAATTAGAAGATTACGAAGACCGAGAAGAGGATAAAAGGTAAGTGAAATAAGAAGACTACGAAGACTGAGAAGAGGAGAAAAAGTTAAGTGAAATAAGAAGACTACGAAGACTGAGAAGTGGAGGAAAAGGTAAGTGAAATAAGAAGACTACGAAAACTGAGAAGAGGATGAAAAGGTAAGTCAAATAAGAAGACTACGAAGACTGAGAAGACGATAAAAAGGTAAGTGAAATAAGAAGACTACGATGACTGAGAAGAGGAGGAAAGATAAGTGAAATAAGAAGACTACGAAGACTGAGAAGAGGAGGAAAGGTAAGTGAAATAAGAAGACTACGAAGAATGAGAAGAGGATAAAAAGGTAAGTGAAATAAGATGACTACGAAGACTGAGAAGAGGATAAATGGTAAGTGAAATAAGAAGACTACGAAGACTGAGAAGAGGACGAAAGGTAAGTGAAATAAGAAGACTACGAAGACTGAGAAGAGGAGGAAAGGTAAGTGAAATATGAAGACTACGAAGACTGAGAAGAGGATGAAAAGGTAAGTGAAATAAGAAGACTACGAAGACTGAGACGAGGAGGAAAAGTAAGTGAAATATGAAGACTACGAAGACTGAGAAGTCGAGGAAAAGGTAAGTGAAATAAGAAGACTACGAAGACTGAGAAGAGGAGGAAAGGTAAGTGAAATAAGACGACTACGAAGACTGAGAGGAGGATGAAAAGTTAAGTGAAATAAGAAGACTACGAACACTGACAAGAGGATAAAAGGTAAGTGAAATAAGAAGACTACGAAGACTGAGAAGACGAGGAATAGGTAAGTGAAATAAGAAGACTACGAAGACTTAGAAGAGGATAAGTTTAAGTGAAATAAGAAGACTACGAAGACTCAGAAGAGTAGGAAAATGTAAGTGAACTAAGAAGACTACGAAGACTGAGAAGACGAGGAAAAGGTAAGTGAAACAAAAACACTCCGAAGATTGAGAAGAGGATGAAAAGGTAAGTGAAATAAGAAGACTACGAAGACTGAGAAGAGGAGGAAAGGTAAGTGAAATAAGAAGACTACGAAGACTGAGAAGAGGAGGAAAGGTAAGTGAAATAAGAAGACTACGAAGACTGAGAAGATGAGAGAAGGTAAGTGAAATAAGAAGACTACAAAGACTGAGAAGAGGAGGAAAGGTAAGTGAAATAATAAGACTACGAAGACTGAGAAGAGGAGGGAAGGTAAGTGAAATAAGAAGACTACGAAGACTGAGAAGAGGATAAAAAGGTAAGTGAAATAAGATGATTACGAAGACTGAGAAGTGGAGGAAAGGTAAGTGAAATAAGAAGACTACGAAGAATGAGAAGAGGATAAAAAGGTAAATGAAATAAGAAGACTACGAAGACTGAGAAAAGGAGGAAAGGTAAGTGAAATAAGAAGACTACGAAGACTGAGAAGAGGATAAAAAGGTAAGTGAAAAAAGAAGACTACGAAGACTGAGAAGAGGAGGAAAGGTAAGTGAAATAAGAAGACTACGAAGAATGAGAAGAGGATAAAAAGGTAAGTGAAATAAGAAGACTACGAAGACTGAGAAGCGGACAAAAGTTAAGTGAAATAAGAAGACTACGAAGACTGAGAAGAGGAGGAAAGGTAAGTGAAATAAGAAGACTACGAAGACTTAGAAGAGGAGGAAATGTAAGTGAAATATGAAGACTACGAAGACTGAGAAGAGGATGAAGAGGTAACTGAAATAAGAAGACTACGAGGATTGAGAAGAGGAGGAAAGGTAAGTGAAATAAGAAGACTACGAAGACTGAGAAGAGGAGGAAAGGTAAGTGAAATAAGAAGACTACGAAGACTGAGAAGAGGAGGAAAGGTAAGTAAAATAAGAAGACTACGAGGACTGAGAAGAGGTGGAAAGGTAAGTAAAATAAGAAGACTACGAAGACTGAGAAGAGGAGGAAAAGTAAGTGAAATAAGAAGACTACGAAGACTGAGAAGCGAAGGAAAGGTAAGTGAAATAAGAAGACTGAGAAGAGGAGGAAAAGGTAAGTGAAATAAGAAGACTACGAAGACTAAGAAGAGGAGGAAAAGGTAAGTGAAAGACTACGAAGACTGAGAAGACGAGGAAAATGTAAGTGAAACAAAAACACTACGAAGACTGAGAAGAGGATTAAAAGGTAAGTGAAATAAGAAGACTACGAAGACTGAGAAGAGGAGGAAACGTAAGTGAAATAAAAGACTACGAAGACTGAGAAGAGGAGGAAAGGTAAGTAAAATAAGAAGACTACGAAGACTGAGAAGAGGAGGAAAAGGTAAGTGATATAAGAACTATACGAAGACTGAGAAGAGGTTGATAAGGTAAGTGAAATAAGAAGACTACGAAGACTGAGAAGAGGAGGAAAAGGTAAGTGAAATAAGAAGACTACGAAGATTGAGAAGAGGATGAAAAGGTAAGTGAAATAAGACTACGAAGAATGAGAAGAGGATGGAAAGGTAAGTGAAATAAGAAGACTACGAAGAATGAGAAGAGGAGGAAAAGGTAAGTGAAATAAGAAGACTACGAACACTGAGAAGAGGATGAAAATGTAAGTGAAATAAGAAGACTACGAAGACTGAGAAGAGGAGGAAAAGTTAAGTGAAATAATAAGACTACGAAGACTGAGAAGAGGATAAAAGGTAAGTGAAATAAGGAGACTACGAAGACTGAGAAGAGGAGGAAAAGGTAACTGAAATAAGAAGACTACGAAGACCGAGAAGAGGATAAAAGGTAAGTGAAATAGGAACACTACGAAGACTGAGAAGAGGAGGAAAAGGTAAGTGAAATAAGAAGACTACGAAGACTGAGAAGTGGAGGAAAACGTAAGTGAAATAAGAAGACAACGAAGACTGAGAAGAGGATGAAAAGGTAAGTGAAATAAGAAGATACGAAGACTGAGAAGAGGATAAAAAGGTAAGTGAAATAAGCAGACTACGAAGATTGAGAAGAGGAGGAAAGGTAAGTGAAATAAGAAGACTACGAAGACTGAGAAGAGGATGAAAAGGTAAGTGAAATAAGAAGACTACGAAGAATGAGAAGAGGAGGAAAAGGTAAGTGAAATAAGAAGACTACGAAGACTGAGAAGAGGATGAAAAGGTAAGTGAAATAAGAAGACTACGAAGACTGAGAAGAGGAGGCAAAGGTAAGAGAAATAAGAAGACTACGAAGACTGAGAAGAGGAGGATAAGGTAAGTGAAATAAGAAGACTACGAAGACTGAGAAGAGGATAAAAGGTAAGTGAAATAAGAAGAGTACGAAGACTGAGAAGAGGAGGAAAAGGTAACTGAAATAAGAAGACTACGAAGACCGAGAAGGGGATAAAAGGTAAGTGAAATCAGAAGACTACGAAGACTGAGAAGAGGAGGAAAAGGTAAGTAAAATAAGAAGACTACGAAGACTGAGAAGAGGAGGAAAAGGTAAGTGAAATAAGACGAATACGAAGATTGAGAAGAGGATGAGAAGGTAAGTGAAATAAGAAGACTACGAAGACTGAGAAGAGGATAAAAAGGTAAGTGAAATAAGAAGACTACGAAGACTGAGAAGAGGAGGAAAGGTAAGTGAAATAAGAAGACTACGAAGATTGAGAAGAATAGGAAAGGTAAGTGAAATAAGAAGACTACGAGGACTGAGAAGAGGAGGAAAGGTAAGTGAAATAAGAAGACTACGAAGACTGAGAAGAGAAGGAAAGGTAAGTGAAATAAGAAGACTACGAAAACTGAGAAGAGGAGGAAAAGGTAAGTGAAATAAGAAGACTACGAAGACTGAGAAGTCGAGGAAAATGTAAGTGAAATAAGAAGACTAGGAACACTGAGAAGAGGAGGAAAAGGTAAGTGAAATAAGAAGACTACGAAGACTGAGAAGAGGATAAAAGGTAAGTTAAATAAGAAGACTACGAAGACTCAGAAGAGAAGGAAAAGGTAAGTGAAATAAGAAGACTACGAAGACTGAGAAGAGGATTAAAAGGTAAGTGAAATAAGAAGACTACGAAGACTCAGAAGAGGAGGAAAAGGTAAGTGAAATAAGAAGACTACGAAGACTGAGAAGACGAGGAAAATGTAAGTGAAACAAAAACACTACGAAGACTGAGAAGAGGATTAAAAGGTAAGTGAAATAAGAAGACTACGAAGACTGAGAAGAGGAGGAAAGGTAAGTGAAATAAGAAGACTACGAAGACTGAGAAGATGAGGAAAGGTAAGTGAAATAAGAAGACTACGAAGACTGAGAAGAAGAGGAAAAGGTAAGTGAAATAAGAAGACTACGAAGACTGAGAAGTCGAGGAAAAGGTAAGTGAAATAAGAAGACTACGAACACCGAGAAGAGGAGGATAAGGTAAGTGAAATAAGAAGACTACGAACACTGACAAGAGGATAAAAGGTAAGTGAAATAAGAAGACTACGAAGACTCAGAAGAGAAGGAAAAGGTAAGTGAAATAAGAAGACTACGAAGACTGAGAAGAGGATTAAAAGGTAAGTGAAATAAGAAGACTACGAAGACTCAGAAGAGGAGGAAAAGGTAAGTGAAATAAGAAGACTACGAAGACTGAGAAGACGAGGAAAAGGTAAGTGAAACAAAACCACTACGAAGACTGAGAAGAGGATGAAAAGTAAGTGAAATAAGAAGACTACGAAGACTGAGAAGAGGAGGAAAGGTAAGTGAAATAAGAAGACTACGAAGACTGAGAAGAGGAGGGAAGGTAAGTGAAATAAGAAGACTACGAAGACTGAGAAGAGGATAAAAGGTAAGTGAAATAAGAAGACTACGAAGACTGAGAAGAGGAGGAAAGTTAAGTGAAATACGAAGACTACGAAGACTGAGAAGAGGAGGAAAAGGTAAGTGAAATAAGAAGACTACGAAGATTGAGAAGAGGATGAAAACGTAAGTAAAATAAGAAGACTACGAAGAATGAGAAGAGGATGAAAAGGTAAGTGAAATAAGAAGACTACGAAGACTGAGAAGAGGAGGAAAGGTAAGTGAAATAAGAAGACTACGAAGATTGAGAAGAATAGGAAAGGTAAGTGAAATAAGAAGACTACGAGGACTGAGAAGAGGAGGAAAGGTAAGTGAAATAAGAAGACTACGAAGACTGAGAAGAGAAGGAAAGGTAAGTGAAATAAGAAGACTACGAAAACTGAGAAGAGGAGGAAAAGGTAAGTGAAATAAGAAGACTACGAAGACTGAGAAGTCGAGGAAAATGTAAGTGAAATAAGAAGACTAGGAACACTGAGAAGAGGAGGAAAAGGTAAGTGAAATAAGAAGACTACGAAGACTGAGAAGAGGATAAAAGGTAAGTTAAATAAGAAGACTACGAAGACTCAGAAGAGAAGGAAAAGGTAAGTGAAATAAGAAGACTACGAAGACTGAGAAGAGGATTAAAAGGTAAGTGAAATAAGAAGACTACGAAGACTCAGAAGAGGAGGAAAAGGTAAGTGAAATAAGAAGACTACGAAGACTGAGAAGACGAGGAAAATGTAAGTGAAACAAAAACACTACGAAGACTGAGAAGAGGATTAAAAGGTAAGTGAAATAAGAAGACTACGAAGACTGAGAAGAGGAGGAAAGGTAAGTGAAATAAGAAGACTACGAAGACTGAGAAGATGAGGAAAGGTAAGTGAAATAAGAAGACTACGAAGACTGAGAAGAAGAGGAAAAGGTAAGTGAAATAAGAAGACTACGAAGACTGAGAAGTCGAGGAAAAGGTAAGTGAAATAAGAAGACTACGAACACCGAGAAGAGGAGGATAAGGTAAGTGAAATAAGAAGACTACGAACACTGACAAGAGGATAAAAGGTAAGTGAAATAAGAAGACTACGAAGACTCAGAAGAGAAGGAAAAGGTAAGTGAAATAAGAAGACTACGAAGACTGAGAAGTGGAGGAAAAGGTAAGTGAAATAAGAAGACTACGAAAACTGAGAAGAGGATGAAAAGGTAAGTCAAATAAGAAGACTACGAAGACTGAGAAGACGATAAAAAGGTAAGTGAAATAAGAAGACTACGATGACTGAGAAGAGGAGGAAAGATAAGTGAAATAAGAAGACTACGAAGACTGAGAAGAGGAGGAAAGGTAAGTGAAATAAGAAGACTACGAAGAATGAGAAGAGGATAAAAAGGTAAGTGAAATAAGATGACTACGAAGACTGAGAAGAGGATAAAAGGTAAGTGAAATAAGAAGACTACGAAGACTGAGAAGAGGACGAAAGGTAAGTGAAATAAGAAGACTACGAAGACTGAGAAGAGGAGGAAAGGTAAGTGAAATATGAAGACTACGAAGACTGAGAAGAGGATGAAAAGGTAAGTGAAATAAGAAGACTACGAAGACTGAGACGAGGAGGAAAAGTAAGTGAAATATGAAGACTACGAAGACTGAGAAGTCGAGGAAAAGGTAAGTGAAATAAGAAGACTACGAAGACTGAGAAGAGGAGGAAAGGTAAGTGAAATAAGACGACTACGAAGACTGAGAGGAGGATGAAAAGTTAAGTGAAATAAGAAGACTACGAACACTGACAAGAGGATAAAAGGTAAGTGAAATAAGAAGACTACGAAGACTGAGAAGACGAGGAATAGGTAAGTGAAATAAGAAGACTACGAAGACTTAGAAGAGGATAAGTTTAAGTGAAATAAGAAGACTACGAAGACTCAGAAGAGTAGGAAAATGTAAGTGAACTAAGAAGACTACGAAGACTGAGAAGACGAGGAAAAGGTAAGTGAAACAAAAACACTCCGAAGATTGAGAAGAGGATGAAAAGGTAAGTGAAATAAGAAGACTACGAAGACTGAGAAGAGGAGGAAAGGTAAGTGAAATAAGAAGACTACGAAGACTGAGAAGAGGAGGAAAGGTAAGTGAAATAAGAAGACTACGAAGACTGAGAAGATGAGAGAAGGTAAGTGAAATAAGAAGACTACAAAGACTGAGAAGAGGAGGAAAGGTAAGTGAAATAATAAGACTACGAAGACTGAGAAGAGGAGGGAAGGTAAGTGAAATAAGAAGACTACGAAGACTGAGAAGAGGATAAAAAGGTAAGTGAAATAAGATGATTACGAAGACTGAGAAGTGGAGGAAAGGTAAGTGAAATAAGAAGACTACGAAGAATGAGAAGAGGATAAAAAGGTAAATGAAATAAGAAGACTACGAAGACTGAGAAAAGGAGGAAAGGTAAGTGAAATAAGAAGACTACGAAGACTGAGAAGAGGATAAAAAGGTAAGTGAAAAAAGAAGACTACGAAGACTGAGAAGAGGAGGAAAGGTAAGTGAAATAAGAAGACTACGAAGAATGAGAAGAGGATAAAAAGGTAAGTGAAATAAGAAGACTACGAAGACTGAGAAGCGGACAAAAGTTAAGTGAAATAAGAAGACTACGAAGACTGAGAAGAGGAGGAAAGGTAAGTGAAATAAGAAGACTACGAAGACTTAGAAGAGGAGGAAATGTAAGTGAAATATGAAGACTACGAAGACTGAGAAGAGGATGAAGAGGTAACTGAAATAAGAAGACTACGAGGATTGAGAAGAGGAGGAAAGGTAAGTGAAATAAGAAGACTACGAAGACTGAGAAGAGGAGGAAAGGTAAGTGAAATAAGAAGACTACGAAGACTGAGAAGAGGAGGAAAGGTAAGTAAAATAAGAAGACTACGAGGACTGAGAAGAGGTGGAAAGGTAAGTGAAATAAGAAGACTACGAAGACTGAGAAGAGGAGGAAAAGTAAGTGAAATAAGAAGACTACGAAGACTGAGAAGCGAAGGAAAGGTAAGTGAAATAAGAAGACTGAGAAGAGGAGGAAAAGGTAAGTGAAATAAGAAGACTACGAAGACTAAGAAGAGGAGGAAAAGGTAAGTGAAAGACTACGAAGACTGAGAAGACGAGGAAAATGTAAGTGAAACAAAAACACTACGAAGACTGAGAAGAGGATTAAAAGGTAAGTGAAATAAGAAGACTACGAAGACTGAGAAGAGGAGGAAACGTAAGTGAAATAAAAGACTACGAAGACTGAGAAGAGGAGGAAAGGTAAGTAAAATAAGAAGACTACGAAGACTGAGAAGAGGAGGAAAAGGTAAGTGATATAAGAACTATACGAAGACTGAGAAGAGGTTGATAAGGTAAGTGAAATAAGAAGACTACGAAGACTGAGAAGAGGAGGAAAAGGTAAGTGAAATAAGAAGACTACGAAGATTGAGAAGAGGATGAAAAGGTAAGTGAAATAAGACTACGAAGAATGAGAAGAGGAGGAAAAGTTAAGTGAAATAATAAGACTACGAAGACTGAGAAGAGGATAAAAGGTAAGTGAAATAAGGAGACTACGAAGACTGAGAAGAGGAGGAAAAGGTAACTGAAATAAGAAGACTACGAAGACCGAGAAGAGGATAAAAGGTAAGTGAAATAGGAACACCACGAAGACTGAGAAGAGGAGGAAAAGGTAAGTGAAATAAGAAGACTACGAAGACTGAGAAGTGGAGGAAAACGTAAGTGAAATAAGAAGACAACGAAGACTGAGAAGAGGATGAAAAGGTAAGTGAAATAAGAAGATACGAAGACTGAGAAGAGGATAAAAAGGTAAGTGAAATAAGCAGACTACGAAGATTGAGAAGAGGAGGAAAGGTAAGTGAAATAAGAAGACTACGAAGACTGAGAAGAGGATGAAAAGGTAAGTGAAATAAGAAGACTACGAAGAATGAGAAGAGGAGGAAAAGGTAAGTGAAATAAGAAGACTACGAAGACTGAGAAGAGGATGAAAAGGTAAGTGAAATAAGAAGACTACGAAGACTGAGAAGAGGAGGCAAAGGTAAGTGAAATAAGAAGACTACGAAGACTGAGAAGAGGAGGATAAGGTAAGTGAAATAAGAAGACTACGAAGACTGAGAAGAGGATAAAAGGTAAGTGAAATAAGAAGAGTACGAAGACTGAGAAGAGGAGGAAAAGGTAACTGAAATAAGAAGACTACGAAGACCGAGAAGGGGATAAAAGGTAAGTGAAATCAGAAGACTACGAAGACTGAGAAGAGGAGGAAAAGGTAAGTAAAATAAGAAGACTACGAAGACTGAGAAGAGGAGGAAAAGGTAAGTGAAATAAGACGAATACGAAGATTGAGAAGAGGATGAGAAGGTAAGTGAAATAAGAAGACTACGAAGACTGAGAAGAGGATAAAAAGGTAAGTGAAATAAGAAGACTACGAAGACTGAGAAGAGGAGGAAAGGTAAGTGAAATAAGAAGACTACGAAGATTGAGAAGAATAGGAAAGGTAAGTGAAATAAGAAGACTACGAGGACTGAGAAGAGGAGGAAAGGTAAGTGAAATAAGAAGACTACGAAGACTGAGAAGAGAAGGAAAGGTAAGTGAAATAAGAAGACTACGAAAACTGAGAAGAGGAGGAAAAGGTAAGTGAAATAAGAAGACTACGAAGACTGAGAAGTCGAGGAAAATGTAAGTGAAATAAGAAGACTAGGAACACTGAGAAGAGGAGGAAAAGGTAAGTGAAATAAGAAGACTACGAAGACTGAGAAGAGGATAAAAGGTAAGTTAAATAAGAAGACTACGAAGACTCAGAAGAGAAGGAAAAGGTAAGTGAAATAAGAAGACTACGAAGACTGAGAAGAGGATTAAAAGGTAAGTGAAATAAGAAGACTACGAAGACTCAGAAGAGGAGGAAAAGGTAAGTGAAATAAGAAGACTACGAAGACTGAGAAGACGAGGAAAATGTAAGTGAAACAAAAACACTACGAAGACTGAGAAGAGGATTAAAAGGTAAGTGAAATAAGAAGACTACGAAGACTGAGAAGAGGAGGAAAGGTAAGTGAAATAAGAAGACTACGAAGACTGAGAAGATGAGGAAAGGTAAGTGAAATAAGAAGACTACGAAGACTGAGAAGAAGAGGAAAAGGTAAGTGAAATAAGAAGACTACGAAGACTGAGAAGTCGAGGAAAAGGTAAGTGAAATAAGAAGACTACGAACACCGAGAAGAGGAGGATAAGGTAAGTGAAATAAGAAGACTACGAACACTGACAAGAGGATAAAAGGTAAGTGAAATAAGAAGACTACGAAGACTCAGAAGAGAAGGAAAAGGTAAGTGAAATAAGAAGACTACGAAGACTGAGAAGAGGATTAAAAGGTAAGTGAAATAAGAAGACTACGAAGACTCAGAAGAGGAGGAAAAGGTAAGTGAAATAAGAAGACTACGAAGACTGAGAAGACGAGGAAAAGGTAAGTGAAACAAAACCACTACGAAGACTGAGAAGAGGATGAAAAGTAAGTGAAATAAGAAGACTACGAAGACTGAGAAGAGGAGGAAAGGTAAGTGAAATAAGAAGACTACGAAGACTGAGAAGAGGAGGGAAGGTAAGTGAAATAAGAAGACTACGAAGACTGAGAAGAGGATAAAAGGTAAGTGAAATAAGAAGACTACGAAGACTGAGAAGAGGAGGAAAGTTAAGTGAAATACGAAGACTACGAAGACTGAGAAGAGTAGGAAAAGGTAAGTGAAATAAGAAGACTACGAAGATTGAGAAGAGGATGAAAACGTAAGTAAAATAAGAAGACTACGAAGAATGAGAAGAGGATGAAAAGGTAAGTGAAATAAGAAGACTACGAAGACTGAGTAGAGGAGGAAAGGTAAGTGAAATAAGAAGACTACG
The DNA here is from genome assembly GCF_040183065.1 of Periplaneta americana. NCBI lineage: Eukaryota > Metazoa > Arthropoda > Insecta > Blattodea > Blattidae > Periplaneta > Periplaneta americana. The sequence goes on from NC_091131.1 coordinate 162,968,202, forward strand.
AAGATTGAGAAGAATAGGAAAGGTAAGTGAAATAAGAAGACTACGAGGACTGAGAAGAGGAGGAAAGGTAAGTGAAATAAGAAGACTACGAAGACTGAGAAGAGAAGGAAAGGTAAGTGAAATAAGAAGACTACGAAAACTGAGAAGAGGAGGAAAAGGTAAGTGAAATAAGAAGACTACGAAGACTGAGAAGTCGAGGAAAATGTAAGTGAAATAAGAAGACTAGGAACACTGAGAAGAGGAGGAAAAGGTAAGTGAAATAAGAAGACTACGAAGACTGAGAAGAGGATAAAAGGTAAGTTAAATAAGAAGACTACGAAGACTCAGAAGAGAAGGAAAAGGTAAGTGAAATAAGAAGACTACGAAGACTGAGAAGAGGATTAAAAGGTAAGTGAAATAAGAAGACTACGAAGACTCAGAAGAGGAGGAAAAGGTAAGTGAAATAAGAAGACTACGAAGACTGAGAAGACGAGGAAAATGTAAGTGAAACAAAAACACTACGAAGACTGAGAAGAGGATTAAAAGGTAAGTGAAATAAGAAGACTACGAAGACTGAGAAGAGGAGGAAAGGTAAGTGAAATAAGAAGACTACGAAGACTGAGAAGATGAGGAAAGGTAAGTGAAATAAGAAGACTACGAAGACTGAGAAGAAGGGGAAAAGGTAAGTGAAATAAGAAGACTACGAAGACTGAGAAGTCGAGGAAAAGGTAAGTGAAATAAGAAGACTACGAACACCGAGAAGAGGAGGATAAGGTAAGTGAAATAAGAAGACTACGAACACTGACAAGAGGATAAAAGGTAAGTGAAATAAGAAGACTACGAAGACTCAGAAGAGAAGGAAAAGGTAAGTGAAATAAGAAGACTACGAAGACTGAGAAGAGGATTAAAAGGTAAGTGAAATAAGAAGACTACGAAGACTCAGAAGAGGAGGAAAAGGTAAGTGAAATAAGAAGACTACGAAGACTGAGAAGACGAGGAAAAGGTAAGTGAAACAAAACCACTACGAAGACTGAGAAGAGGATGAAAAGTAAGTGAAATAAGAAGACTACGAAGACTGAGAAGAGGAGGAAAGGTAAGTGAAATAAGAAGACTACGAAGACTGAGAAGAGGAGGGAAGGTAAGTGAAATAAGAAGACTACGAAGACTGAGAAGAGGATAAAAGGTAAGTGAAATAAGAAGACTACGAAGACTGAGAAGAGGAGGAAAGTTAAGTGAAATACGAAGACTACGAAGACTGAGAAGAGGAGGAAAAGGTAAGTGAAATAAGAAGACTACGAAGATTGAGAAGAGGATGAAAACGTAAGTAAAATAAGAAGACTACGAAGAATGAGAAGAGGATGAAAAGGTAAGTGAAATAAGAAGACTACGAAGGCTGAGAAGAGGATGAAAAGGTAAGTGAAATAAGAAGACTACGAAGACTGAGAAGAGGAGGAAAAGGTAAGTGAAATAAGAAGACTACGAAGACTGAGAAGAAGAGGAAAATGTAAGTGAAATAAGAAGACTACGAAGACTGAGAAGAGGATAAAAGGTAAGTGAAATATGAAGACTACGAAGACTGAGAAGAGGAGGAAAAGGTAACTGAAATAAGAAGATTACGAAGACCGAGAAGAGGATAAAAGGTAAGTGAAATAAGAAGACTACGAAGACTGAGAAGAGGAGAAAAAGGTAAGTGAAATAAGAAGACTACGAAGACTGAGAAGTGGAGGAAAAGGTAAGTGAAATAAGAAGACTACGAAAACTGAGAAGAGGATGAAAAGGTAAGTGAAATAAGAAGACTACGAAGACTGAGAAGACGATAAAAAGGTAAGTGAAATAAGAAGACTACGAAGACTGAGAAGAGGAGGAAAGGTAAGTGAAATAAGAAGACTACGAAGAATGAGAAGAGGATAAAAAGGTAAGTGAAATAAGATGACTACGAAGACTGAGAAGAGGATAAAAGGTAAGTGAAATAAGAAGACTACGAAAACTGAGAAGGGGAGGAAAGGTAAGTGAAATAAGAAGACTACGATGACTGAGAAGAGGAGGAAAGGTAAGTGAAATATGAAGACTACGAAGACTGAGAAGAGGATGAAAAGGTAAGTGAAATAAGAAGACTACGAAGACTGAGACGAGGAGGAAAAGTAAGTGAAATATGAAGACTACGAAGACTGAGAAGTCGAGGAAAAGTTAAGTGAAATAAGTAGACTACGAAGACTGAGATGAGGAGGAAAGGTAAGTGAAATAAGAAGACTACGAAGACTGAGAAGAGGATGAAAAGGTAAGTGAAATAAGAAGACTACGAACACTGACAAGAGGATAAAAGGTAAGTGAAATAAGAAGACTACGAAGACTGAGAAGACGAGGAAAAGGTAAGTGAAATAAGAAGACTACGAAGACTTAGAAGAGGATTTAAGGGTAAGTGAAATAAGAAGACTACGAAGACTCAGAAGAGTAGGAAAATGTAAGTGAACTAAGAAGACTACGAAGACTGAGAAGACGAGGAAAAGGTAAGTGAAACAAAAACACTACGAAGATTGAGAAGAGGATGAAAAGGTAAGTGAAATAAGAATACTACGAAGACTGAGAAGAGGAGGAAAGGTAAGTGAAATAAGAAGACTACGAAGACTGAGAAGAGGAGGAAAGGTAAGTGAAATAAGAAGACTACGAAGACTGAGAACATGAGAGAAGGTAAGTGAAATAAGAAGACTACGAAAACTGAGAAGAGGGGGAAAGGTAAGTGAAATAATAAGACTACGAAGACTGAGAAGAGGAAGGAAGGTAAGTGAAATAAGAAGACTACGAAGACTGAGAAGAGGAGGAAAGGTAAGTGAAATAAGAAGACTACGAAGACTGAGAAGAGGATAAAAAGGTAAGTGAAATAAGATGATTACGAAGACTGAGAAGTGGAGGAAAGGTAAGTGAAATAAGAAGACTACGAAGAATGAGAAGAGGATAAAAAGGTAAATGAAATAAGAAGACTACGAAGACTGAGAAGAGGAGGAAAGGTAAGTGAAATAAGAAGACTACGAAGACTGAGAAGAGGATAAAAAGGTAAGTGAAATAAGAAGACTACGAAGACTGAGAAGAGGAGGAAAGGTAAGTGAAATAAGAAGACTACGAAGAATGAGAAGAGGATAAAAAGGTAAGTGAAATAAGAAGACTACGAAGACTGAGAAGCGGATAAAAGTTAAGTGAAATAAGAAGACTACGAAGACTGAGAAGAGGAGGAAACTTAAGTGAAATAAGAAGACTACGAAGACTGAGAAGAGGAGGAAAGGTAAGTGAAATATGAAGACTACGAAGACTGAGAAGAGGATGAAGAGGTAACTGAAATAAGAAGACTACGAGGATTGAGAAGAGGAGGAAAGGTAAGTGAAATAAGAAGACTACGAAGACTGAGAAGAGGAGGAAAGGTAAGTGAAATAAGAAGACTACGAAAACTGAGAAGAGGTGGAAAGGTAAGTGAAATAAGAAGACTACGAAGACTGAGAAGAGGAGGAAAGGTAAGTGAAATAAGAAGACTACGAAGACTGAGAAGAGGAGGAGAGGTAAGTAAAATAAGAAGACTACGAGGACTGAGAAGAGGTGGAAAGGTAAGTGAAATAAGAAGACTACGAAGACTGAGAACAGGAGGAAAAGTAAGTGAAATAAGAAGACTACGAAGACTGAGAAGAGAAGGATAGGTAAGTGAAATAAGAAGACGGCGAAGACTGAGAAGAGGAGGAACAGGTAAGTGAAATAAGAAGACTACGAAGACTAAGAAGAGGAGGAAAAGGTAAGTGAAATAAGAAGACTACGAAGACTGAGAAGACGAGGAAAATGTAAGTGAAACAAAAACACTACGAAGACTGAGAAGAGGATTAAAAGGTAAGTGAAATAAGAAGACTACGAAGACTGAGAAGAGGAGGAAACGTAAGTGAAATAAGAAGACTACGAAGACTGAGAAGAGGAGGAAAGGTAAGTAAAATAAGAAGACTACGAAGACTGAGAAGAGGAGGAAAAGGTAAGTGAAATAAGAAAACTACGAAGACTGAGAAGAGGATAAAAATGTAAGTGAAATAAGAAGATTACGAAGACTGAGATGTGGAGGAAAGGTAAGTGAAATAAGAAGACTACGAAGAATGAGAAGAGGATAAAAAGGTAAGTGAAATAAGAAGACTACGAATACTGAGAAGAGGAGGAAAGGTAAGTGAAATAAGAAGACTACGAAGACTGAGAAGAGGATAAAAAAGTAATTGAAGTAAGAAGACTACGAAGACTGAGAAAAGGATGACAAGGTAAGTGAAATAAGAAGACTACGAAGACTGAGAAGAGGATGAAAATGTAAGTGAAATAAGAAGACTACGAAGACTGAGTAGAAGATGACAATGTAAGTGAAATAAGAAGACTACGAAGACTGAGAAGACGAGGAAAGGTAAGTGAAATAAGAAGACTACGAAGACTGTGAAGAGGAGGAAAGGTAAGTGAAATAAGAAGACTACGAAGACTGTCAAGAGGAGGAATAGGTAAGTGAAATAAGAACTATACGAAGACTGAGAAGAGGTTGATAAGGTAAGTGAAATAAGAAGACTACGAAGACTGAGAGGAGGAGGAAAAGGTAAGTGAAATAAGAAGACTACGAAAATTGAGAAGAGGATGAAAAGGTAAGTGAAATAAGACTACGAAAAATGAGAAGAGGATGGAAAGGTAAGTGAAATAAGAAGACTACGAAGAATGAGAAGAGGAGGAAAAGGTAAGTGAAATAAGAAGACTACGAAGACTGAGAAGAGGATGAAAATGTAAGTGAAATAAGAAGACTACGAAGACTGAGAAGAGGAGGAAAAGGTAAGTGAAATAATAAGACTACGAAGACTGAGAAGAGGATAAAAGGTAAGTGAAATAAGAAGACTACGAAGACTGAGAAGAGGAGGAAAAGGTAACTGAAATAAGAAGACTACGAAGACCGAGAAGAGGATAAAAGGTAAGTGAAATAAGAAGACTACGAAGACTGAGAAGAGGAGGAAAAGGTAAGTGAAATAAGAAGACTACGAAGACTGAGAAGTGGAGGAAAACGTAAGTGAAATAAGAAGACAACGAAGACTGAGAAGAGGATGAAAAGGTAAGGAAAAAAGCCGACTACGAAGATTGAGAAGAGGAGGAAAGGTAAGTGAAATAAGAAGACTACGAAGACTGAGAAGAGGATGAAAAGGTAAGTGAAATAAGCAGACTACGAAGAATGAGAAGAGGAGGAAAAGGTGAGTGAAATAAGAAGACTACGAAGACTGAGAAGAGGATGAAAATGTAAGTGAAATAAGAAGACTACGAAGACTGAGAAGAGGAGGCAAAGGTAAGTGAAATAAGAAGACTACGAAGACTGAGAAGAGGAGGATAAGGTAAGTGAAATAAGAAGACTACGAAGACTGAGAAGAGGATTAAAGGTAAGTGAAATAAGAAGAGTACGAAGACTGAGAAGAGGAGTAAAAGGTAACTGAAATAAGAAGACTACGAAGACCGAGAAGGGGATAAAAGTTAAGTGAAATAAGAAGACTACGAAGACTGAGAAGAGGAGGAAAAGGTAAGTGAAATAAGAAGACTACGAAGACTGAGAAGAGGAGGAAAAGGTAAGTGAAATAAGACGAATACGAAGATTGAGAAGAGGATGAGAAGGTAAGTGAAATAAGAAGACTACGAAGACTGAGAAGAGGATAAAAAAGTAAGTGAAATAAGAAGACTACGAAGACTGAGAAGAGGAGGAAAGGTAAGTGAAATAAGAAGACTACGAAGACTGAGAAGAGGAGGAAAGGTAAGTGAAATAAGAAGACTACGAGGACTGAGAAGAGGAGGAATGGTAAGTGAAATAAGAACACTACGAAGACTGAGAAGAGAAGGAAAGGTAAGTGAAATAAGAAGACTACGAAAACTGAGAAGAGGAGGAAAAGGTAAGTGAAATAAGAAGACTACGAAGACTGAGAAGTCGAGGAAAAGGTAAGTGAAATAAGAAGACTAGGAACACTCAGAAGAGGAGGAAAAGGTAAGTGAAATAAGAAGACTATGAAGACTGAGAAGAGGATAAAAGGTAAGTGAAATAAGAAGACTACGAAGACTCAGAAGAGAAGGAAAAGGTAAGTGAAATAAGAAGATTACGAAGACTGAGAAGAGGATTAAAAGGTAAGTGAAATAAGAAGACTACGAAGACTAAGAAGAGGAGGAAAAGGTAAGTAAAATAAGAAGACTACGAAGACTGAGAAGACGAGGAAAATGTAAGTGAAACAAAAACACTACGAAGACTGAGAAGAGGATTAAAAGGTAAGTGAAATAAGAAGACTACGAAGACTGAGAAGAGGAGGAAAGGTAAGTGAAATAAGAAGACTACGAAGACTGAGAAGAAGAGGAAAGGTAAGTGAAATAAGAAGACTACGAAGACTGAGAAGAGGAGGAAATGGTAAGTGAAATAAGAAATCTACGAAGACTGAGAAGAGGATAAAAATGTAAGTGATATCAGAAGATTACGAAGACTGAGATGTGGAGGAAAGGTAAGTGAAATAAGAAGACAAAGAAGAATGAGAAGAGGATAAAAAGGTAAGTGAAATAAGAAGACTACGAAGACTGAGAAGAGGAGGAAAGGTAAGTGAAATAAGAAGACTACGAAGACTGAGAAGAGGATAAAAAGGTAAGTGAAATAACAAGACTACGAAGACTGAGAAGAGGAGGAAAGGTAAGTGAAATAAGAAGACTACGAAGAATGAGAAGAGGATAAAAAGTTAAGTGAAATAAGAAGACTACTTAGACTGAGAACAGGAGGAAAGGTAAGTGAAATAAGAAGACTACGAAGAATGAGAAGAGGATAAAAAGGTAAGTGAAATAAGAAGACTACGAAGACTGAGAAGAGGATAAAAGGTAAGTGAAATAAGAAGAATACGAAGACTGAGAAGAGGAGGAAAGGTAAGTGAAATAAGAATACTACGAAGACTGAGAAGAGGAGGAAAGGTAAGTGAAATAAGAAGACTACGAAGACTGAGTAGAGGATGACAAGGTAAGAGAAATAAGAAGACTACGAAGACTGAGAAGACGAGGAAAGGTAAGTGAATTAAGAAGACTACGAAGACTGTGAAGATGAGGAAAGGTAAGTGAAATAAGAAGACTACGAAGACTGTGAAGAGGAGGAAAGGTAAGTGAAATAAGAAGAATACGAAGACTGAGAAGAGGAGGAAAAGGTAAGTGATATAAGAACTCTACGAAGACTGAGAAGAGGATGATAAGATTAGTGAAATAAGAAGACTACGAAGACTGAGAAGAGGATGAAAAGGTAAGTGAAATAAGAAGACTACGAAGCCTGAGAAGAGGATGAAGAGGTAAGTGAAATAAGAAGACTACGAAGAATGAGAAGCGGAGGAAAAGGTAAGTGAAATAAGAAGACTACGAAGACTGAGAAGAGGAGGAAAAGGTAAGTGAAATAAGAAGACTACGGAGATTGAGAAGAGGAGGATAAGGTAAGTGAAATAAGAAGACTACGGAGATTGAGAAGAGGAGGATAAGGTAAGTGAAATAAGAAGACTACGAAGACTGAGAAGAGAATAAAAGTTAAGTGAAATAAGAAGACTACGAAGACTGAGAAGAGGAGGAATAGGTAACTGAAATAAGAAGACTACGAAGACCGAGAAGAGGATAAAATGTAAGTGAAATAAGAAGACTACGAAGACTGAGAAGAGGATAAAAGGTAAGTGAAATAAGAAGACTAGGAAGACTGAGAAGAGGAGGAAAGTTAAGTGAAATACGAAGACTACGAAGACTGTGAAGAGGAGGAAAAGGTAAGTGAAATAAGAAGACTACGAAGATTGAGAAGAGGATGAAAAGGTAAGTCATATAAGAAGACTACGAAGAATGAGAAGAGGACGAAAACGTAAGTGAAATAAGAAGACTACGAAGAATGAGAAGAGGAGGAAAAGGTAAGTGAAATAAGAAGACTACGAAGACTGAGAAGAGGATGAATAGGTAAGTGAAATAAGAAGACTACGAAGACTGAGCAGAGGAGGAAAAGGTAAGTGAAATAAGAAGACTACGAAGACTGAGAAGAAGAGGAAAAGGTAAGTGAAATAAGAAGACTACGAAGACTGAGAAGAGGATATAAGGTAAGTGAAATATGAAGACTACGAAGACTGAGAGGAGGAGGAAAAGGTAAGTGAAATAAGAAGACTACGAAGACTGAGAAGTGGAGGAAAAGGTAAGTGAAATAAGAAGACTACGAAAACTGAGAAGAGGATGAAAAGGTAAGTGAAATAAGAAGACTACGAAGACTGAGAAGAGGAGGATAGGTAGGTGAAATAAGAAGACTACGAAGACCGAGAAGAGGATAAAAGGTAAGTGAAATATGAAGACTACGAAGACTGAGAAGAGGATGAAAAGGTAAGTGAAATAAGAAGACTACGAGGACTGAAAAAAGGAGGAAAGGTAAGTGAAATAAGAAGACTACGAAGACTGAGAAGAGGAGGAAAGGTAAGTAAAATAAGAAGACTACGAAGACTGAGACGAGGAGGAAAAGTAGGTGAAATATGAAGACTACGAAGACTGAGAAGTCGAGGAAAATGTAAGTGAAATAAGAAGACTACGAAGACTGAGAAGTGGAGGAAAGGTAAGTGAAATAAGAAGACTACGAAGACTGAGAAGAGGATGAAAAGGTAAGTGAAATAAGAAGACTACGAACACTGACAAGAGGATATAAGTTAAGTGAACTAAGAAGTCTACGAAGACTCAGAAGAGAAGGAAAAGTTAAGTGAAATAAGAAGACTACGAAGACTCAGAAGAGTAGGAAAATGTAAGTGAAATAAGAAGAATACGAAGACTGAGAAGACGAGGAAAAGGTAAGTGAAACAAAAACACTACTAAGACTGAGAAGAGGATGAAAAGGTAAGTGAAATAAGAAGACTACGAAGACTGAGAAGAGGAGGAAAGGTAAGTGAAATAAGAAGACTACGAAGACTGAGAAGAGGAGGAAAGGTAAGTGAAATAAGAAGACTACGAAGACTGAGAAGAGGAGGAAAAGGTAAGTGAAATAAGAAGACTACGAAGACTGAGAAGAGGATGAAAAGGTAAGTGAAATGAGAAGACTACGAAGACTGAGAAGAGGAGGAAAATTTAAGTGAAATAAGAAGACTACGAAGACTGAGAAGATGAGAGAAGGTAAGTGAAATAAGAAGACTACGAAGACTGAGAAGAGGAGGAAAGGTAAGTGAAATAATAAGACCTCGAAGACTGAGAAGAGGAGGGATGGTAAGTGAAATAAGAAGACTACGAAGACTGAGAAGAGAAGGAAAGGTAAGTGAAATAAGAAGACTACGAAGACTGAGAGGAGGATAAAAAGGTAAGTGAAATAAGAAGATTACGAAGACTGAGAAGTGGAGGAAAGGTAAGTGAAATAAGAAGACTACGAAGAATGAGAAGAGGATAAAAAGGTAAGTGAAATAAGACGACTACGAAGACTGAGAAGAGGAGGAAAGGTAAGTGAAATAAGAAGACTACGAAGACTGAGAAGAGGATAAAAAGGTAAGTGAAATAAGAAGACTACAAAGACTGAGAAGAGGAGGAAAGGTAAGTGAAATAAGAAGACTACGAAGAAAGAGAAGAGGATAAAAAGGTAAGTGAAATAAGAAGACTACGAAGACTGAGAAGAGGATGAAAAGGTATGTGAAATAAGAAGACTACGAAGACCGAGAAGAGGATAAAAGGTAAGTGAAATAAGAAGACTACGAAGACTCAGAAGAGAAGGAAAAGGTAAGTGAAGTAAGAAGACTACGAAGACTTAGAAGAGGATTTAAAGGTAAGTGAAATAAGAAGACTACGAAGACTCAGAAGAGTAGGAAAATGTAAGTGAAATAAGAAGACTACGAAGACTGAGAAGACGAGGAAAAGGTAAGTGAAAAAGAAACACTACGAAGATTGAGAAGAGGATGAAAAGGTAAGTGAAATAAGAAGACTACGAAGACTGAGAAGAGGAGGAAAGGTAAGTGAAAAAAGAAGACTACGAAGTCTGAGAAGAGAAGGAAAGGTAAGTCAAATAAGAAGACTACGAAGACTGAGAAGAGGAGGAAAAGGTAAGTGAAATAAGAAGACTACGAAGACTGAGAAGAGGATGAAAAGGTAAGTGAAATAAGAAGACTACGAAGACTGAGAAGAGGAGGAAAAGTTAAGAGAAATAAGAAGACTACGAAGACTGAGAAGATGAGAGAAGGTAAGTGAAATAAGAAGACTACGAAAACTGAGAAGAGAAGGAAAGGTAAGTGAAATAAGAAGACTACGAAGACTGAGAAGAGAAGGAAAGGTAAGTGAAATAATAAGACTACGAAGGCTGAGAAGAGGAGGGAAGGTAAGTGAAATAAGAAGACTACGAAGACTGAGAAGAGGAGGAAAGGTAAGTGAAATAAGAAGACTACGAAGACTGAGAAGAGGATAAAAAGGTAAGTGAAAGAAGATGATTACGAAGACTGAGAAGTGGAGGAAAGGTAAGTGAAACAGGAAGACTACGAAGAATGAGAAGAGGATAAAAATGTAAGTGAAATAAGAAGACTACGAAGACTGAGAAGAGGATAAAAAGGTAAGTGAAATAAGAAGACTACGAAGACTGAGAAGAGGAGGAAAGGTAAGTGAAATAAGAAGAATACGAAGAATGAGAAGAGGATAAAAAGGTAAGTGAAATAAGAAGACTACGAAGACTGAGAACAGGAGGAAAGGTAAGTGAAATAAGAAGACTACGAAGACTGAGAAGAGGATAAAAAGGTAAGTGAAATAACAGGACTACGAAGACTGAGAAGAGGATAAAAGATAAGTGAAATAAGAAGACTACGAAGACTGAGAAGAGGAGGAAAGGTAAGTGAAATAAGAAAACTACGAAGACTGAGAAGAGGAGGAAAGGTAAGTGAAATATGAAGACTACGAAGACTGAGAAGAGGATGAAAAGGTATCTGAAATAAGAAGACTACGAGGATTGAGAAGAGGAGGATAGGTAAGTGAAATAAGAAGACTACGAAGACTGAGAAGAGGAGGAAAGGTAAGTGAAATAAGAAGACTACGAAGACTGAGAAGAGGAGGAAAGGTAAGTGAAATAAGAAGACTACGAGGACTGAGAAGAGGAGGAAAGGTAAGTGAAATAAGAAGACTACGAAGACTGAAAAGAGGAGGAAAAGTAAGTGAAATAAGAAGACTACGAAGACTGAGAAGAGAAGGAAAGGTAAGTGAAATAAGAAGACGGCGAAGACTGAGAAGAGGAGGAAAAGGTGAGTGAAATAAGAAGACTACGAAGACTCAGAAGAGGAGGAAAAGGTAAGTGAAATATAAAGACTACGAAGACTGAGAAGACGAGGAAAATGTAAGTGAAACAAAAACACTACGAAGACTGAGAAGAGGATTAAATGGTAAGTGAAATAAGAAGATTACGAAGACTGAGAACAGGAGGAAAGGTAAGTGAAATAAGAAGACTACGAAGACTGAGAAGAGGAGGAAAGGTAAGTGAAATAAGAAGACTACGGAGACTGAGAAGAGGAGGAAAAGGTAAGAGAAATAAGAAAACTACGAAGACTGAGAAGAGGATAAAAAGGTAAGAGAAATAAGAAGATTACGAAGACTGAGATGTGGAGGAAAGGTAAGTGAAATAAGAAGACTACGAAGAATGAGAAGAGGATAAAAAGGTAAGTGAAATAAGAAGACTACGAAGACTGAGAAGAGGAGGAAAGGTAAGTGAAATAAGAAGACTACGAAGACTGAGAAGAGGATAAAAAGGTAAGTGAAATAAGAAGACTACGAAGACTGAGAAGAAGAGGAAAGGTAAGTGAAATAAGAAGACTACGAAGACTGTGAAAAAAAGGAAAGGTAAGTGAAATAAGAAGACTACGAACACTGAGAAGAGGAGGAAAAGGTAAGTGAAATAACAACTCTACGAAGACTGAGAAGAGGATGATAAGGTAAGTGAAATAAGAAGACTACGAAGACTGAGAAGAGGAGGAAAAGTAAGTGAAATAAGAAGACTACGAAGATTGAGAAGAGGATGAAAAGGTAAGTGAAATAAGACTACGAAGAATGAGAAGAGGATGGAAAGGTAAGTGAAATAAGAAGACTACGAAGAATGAGAAGAGGAGGAGAAGGTAAGTGAAATAAGAAGACTACGAAGACTGAGAAGAGGATGAAAAGGTAAGTGAAATAAGAAGACTACGAAGACTGAGAAGAGGAGGAAAAGGTAAGTGAAATAAGAAGACTACGAAGACTGAGAAGAGGATAAAAGGTAAGTGAAATAAGAAGACTACGAAGACTGTGAAGAGGAGGAAAAGGTAACTGAAATAAGAAGACTACGAAGACTGAGAAGAGGAGGAAAAGGTAAGTGAAATAAGAAGACTACGAAGACTGAGAAGTGGAGGAAAAGGTAAGTGAAATAAGAAGACTACGAAGACTGAGAAGAGGATGAAAAGGTAAGTGAAATAAGAAGACTACGAAGACTGAGAAGAGGATAAAAAGGTAAGTGAAATAAGCAGACTACGAAGATTGAGAAGAGGAGGAATGGTAAGTGAAATAAGAAGACTACGAAGACTGAGAAGAGGATGAATAGGTAAGTGAAATAAGAAGACTACGAAGAATGAGAAGAGGAGGAAAAGGTAAGTGAAATAAGAAGACTACGAAGACTGAGAAGAGGATGAAAAGGTAAGTGAAATAAGAAGACTACGAAGACTGAGAAGAGGAGGCAAAGGTAAGTGAAATAAGAAGACTACGAAGACTGAGAAGAGGAGGATAAGGTAAGTGAAATAAGAAGTCTACGAAGACTGAGAAGAGGATAAAAGGTAAGTGAAATAAGAAGACTACGAAGACTGAGAAGAGGAGGAAAAGGTAACTGATATAAGAAGACTACGAAGACCGAGAAGAGGATAAAAGGTAAGTGAAATAAGAAGACTACGAAGACTGAGAAGAGGAGGAAAAGGTAAGTGAAATAAGAAGACTACGAAGACTGAGAAGAGGAGGAAAAGGTAAGTGAAATAAGACGAATACGAAGACTGAGAAGAGGATGAGAAGGTAAGTTAAATAAGAAGACTACGAAGACTGAGAAGAGGATAAAAAGGTAAGTGAAATAAGAAGACTACGAAGACTGAGAAGAGGAGGAAAGGTAAGTGAAATAAGAAGACTACGAAGACTGAGAAGAGGAGGAAAGGTAAGTGAAATAAGAAGACTACGAGGACTGAGAAAAGGAGGAAAGGTAAGTGAAATAAGAAGACTACGAAGACTGAGAAGAGAAGGAAAGGTAAGTGAAATAAGAAGACTACGAAGACTGAGAAGAGGAGGACAAGGTAAGTGAAATAAGAAGACTACGAAGACTGAGAAGTCGAGGAAAAGGTAAGTGAAATAAGAAGACTAGGAACACTGAGAAGAGGAGGAAAAGGTAAGTGAAATAAGAAGACTACGAAGACTGAGAAGAGGATAAAAGGTAAGTGAAATAAGAAGACTACGAAGACTCAGAAGAGAAGGAAAAGGTAAGTGAAATAAGAAGACTACGAAGACTGAGAAGAGGATTAAATGTAAGTGAAATAAGAAGACTACGAAGACTCAGATGAGGAGGAAAAGGTAAGTGAAATAAGAAGACTACGAAGACTGAGAAGAGGATTAAAAGGTAAGTGAAATATGAAGACTACGAAGACTCAGAAGAGGAGGACAAGGTAAGTGAAATAAGAAGACTACGAAGACTGAGAAGACGAGGAAAATGTAAGTGTAACAAAAACACTACGAAGAATGAGAAGAGGATTAAAAGGTAAGTGAAATAAGAAGACTACGAAGACTGAGAAGAGGAGGAAAGGTAAGTGAAATAAGAAGACTACGAAGACTGAGAAGAGGAGGAAAGGTAAGTGAAATAAGAAGACTACGAAGACTGAGAAGAGGAGGAAAAGGTAAGTGAAATAAGAAAACTACGAAGACTCAGAAGAGGATAAAATGGTAAGTGAAATAAGAATATTACGAAGACTGAGATGTGGAGGAAAGGTAAGTGAAATAAGAAGACTACGAAGAATGAGAAGTGGATAAAAAGGTAAGTGAAATAAGAAGACTACGAAGACTGAGAAGAGGAGGAAAGGTAAGTGAAATAAGAAGACTACGAAGACTGAGAAGAGGATAAAAAGGTAAGTGAAATAAGAAGACTACGAAGACTGAGAAGAGGAGGAAAGGTAAGTGAAATAAGAAGACTACGAAGAATGAGAAGAGGATAAAAAGTTAAGTGAAATAAGAAGACTACGAAGACTGAGAACAGGAGGAAAGGTAAGTGAAATAAGAAGACTACGAAGAATGAGAAGAGGATGAAAAGGTAAGTGAAATAAGAAGACTACGAAGACTGAGAAGAGGATAAAAGGTAAGTGAAATAAGAAGACTACGAAGACTGAGAAGAGGAGGAAAGGTAAGTGAAATAAGAAGACTACGAAGACCGAGAAAAGGAGGAAAGGTAAGTGAAATAAGAAGACTACGAAGACTGAGTAGAGGATGACAAGGTAAGTGAAATAAGAAGACTACGAAGACTGAGAAGACGAGGAAAGGTAAGTGAATTAAGAAGACTACGAAGACTGTGAAGAGGAGGAAAGGTAAGTGAAATAAGAAGACTACGAAGACTGAGAAGAGGATGAAAAGGTAAGTGAAATAAGAAGACTACGAAGACTGTGAAGAGGAGGAAAGGTAAGTGAAATAAGTAGACTACGAAGACTGAGAAGAGGAGGAAAGGTAAGTGAAATATGAAGACTACGAAGACTGAGAAGAGGATGAAAAGGTATCTGAAATAAGAAGACTACGAGGATTGAGAAGAGGAGGAAAGGTAAGTGAAATAAGAAGACTACGAAGACTGAGAAGAGGAGGAAATGTAAGTGAAATAAGAAGACTACGAAGACTGAGAAGAGGAGGAAAGGTAAGTGAAATAAGAAGACTACGAGGACTGAGAAGAGGAGGAAAGGTAAGTGAAATAAGAAGACTACGAAGACTGAGAAGAGGAGGAAAAGTAAGTGAAATAAGAAGACTACGAAGACTGAGAAGAGAAGGAAAGGTAAGTGAAATAAGAAGACGGCGAAGACTGAGAAGAGGAGGAAAAGGTAAGTGAAATAAGAAGACTACGAAGACTCAGAAGAGGGGGAAAAGGTAAGTGAAATAAGAAGACTACGAAGACTGAGAGGACGAGGAAAATGTAAGTGAAACAAAAACACTACGAAGACTGAGAAGAGGATTAAAAGGTAAGTGAAATAAGAAGATTACGAAGACTGAGAACAGGAGGAAAGGTAAGTGAAATAAGAAGACTACGAAGACTGAGGAGAGGAGGAAAGGTAAGTGAAATAAGAAGACTACGGGGACTGAGAAGAGGAGGAAAAGGTAAGTGAAATAAGAAAACTACGAAGACTGAGAAGAGGATAAAAAGGTAAGTGAAATAAGAAGACTACGAAGACTGAGAAGAGGAGGAAAAGGTAACTGAAATAAGAAGACTACGAAGACCGAGAAGAGGATAAAAGGTAAGTGAAATAAGAAGACTACGAAGACTGAGAAGAGGAGGAAAAGGTAAGTGAAATAAGAAGACTACGAAGACTGAGAAGTGGAGGAAAAGGTAAGTGAAATAAGAAGACTACGAAGACTGAGAAGAGGATGAAAAGGTAAGTGAAATAAGAAGACTACGAAGACTGAGAAGAGGATAAAAATGTAAGTGAAATAAGCAGACTACGAAGATTGAGAAGAGGAGGAATGGTAAGTGAAATAAGAAGACTACGAAGACTGAGAAGAGGATGAAAAGGTAAGTGAAATAAGAAGACTACGAAGAATGAGAAGAGGAGGAAAAGGTAAGTGAAATAAGAAGACTACGAAGACTGAGAAGACGATGAAAAGGTAAGTGAAATAAGAAGACTACGAAGACTGAGAAGAGGAGGCAAAGGTAAGTGAAATAAGAAGACTACGAAGACTGAGAAGAGGAGGAAAGGTAAGTCAAATAAGAAGACTACGAAGACTGAGAAGAGGAGGAAAAGGTAAGTGAAATAAGAAGACTACGAAGACTGAGAAGAGGATGAAAAGGTAAGTGAATTAAGAAGACTACGAAGACTGAGAAGAGGAGGAAAAGTTAAGTGAAATAAGAAGACTACGAAGACTGAGAAGATGAGAGAAGGTAAGTGAAATAAGAAGACTACGAAGACTGAGAAGAGAAGGAAAGGTAAGTGAAATAAGAAGACTACGAAGACTGAGAAGAGAAGGAAAGGTAAGTGAAATAATAAGACTACGAAGGCTGAGAAGAGGAGGGAAGGCAAGTGAAATAAGAAGACTACGAAGACTGAGAAGAGGAGGAAAGGTAAGTGAAATAAGAAGACTACGAAGACTGAGAAGAGGATAAAAAGGTAAGTGAAAGAAGATGATTACGAAGACTGAGAAGTGGAGGAAAGGTAAGTGAAATAGGAAGACTACGAAGAATGAGAAGAGGATAAAAAGGTAAGTGAAATAAGAAGACTACGAAGACTGAGAAGAGGAGGAAAGGTAAGTGAAATAAGAAGACTACGAAGACTGAGAAGAGGATAAAAAGGTAAGTGAAATAAGAAGACTACGAAGACTGAGAAGAGGAGGAAAGGTAAGTGAAATAAGAAGAATACGAAGAATGAGAAGAGGATAAAAAGGTAAGTGAAATAAGAAGACTACGAAGACTGAGAACAGGAGGAAAGGTAAGTGAAATAAGAAGACTACGAAGACTGAGAAGAGGATAAAAAGGTAAGTGAAATAACAGGACTACGAAGACTGAGAAGAGGATAAAAGATAAGTGAAATAAGAAGACTACGAAGACTGAGAAGAGGAGGAAAGGTAAGTGAAATAAGAAAACTACGAAGACTGAGAAGAGGAGGAAAGGTAAGTGAAATATGAAGACTACGAAGACTGAGAAGAGGATGAAAAGGTATCTGAAATAAGAAGACTACGAGGATTGAGAAGAGGAGGAAAGGTAAGTGAAATAAGAAGACTACGAAGACTGAGAAGAGGAGGAAAGGTAAGTGAAATAAGAAGACTACGAAGACTGAGAAGAGGAGGAAAGGTAAGTGAAATAAGAAGACTACGAAGACTGAAAAGAGGAGGAAAAGTAAGTGAAATAAGAAGACTACGAAGACTGAGAAGAGAAGGAAAGGTAAGTGAAATAAGAAGACGGCGAAGACTGAGAAGAGGAGGAAAAGGTAAGTGAAATAAGAAGACTACGAAGACTCAGAAGAGGAGGAAAAGGTAAGTGAAATAAGAAGACTACGAAGACTGAGAAGACGAGGAAAATGTAAGTGAAACAAAAACACTACGAAGACTGAGAAGAGGATTAAATGGTAAGTGAAATAAGAAGATTACGAAGACTGAGAACAGGAGGAAAGGTAAGTGAAATAAGAAGACTTCGAAGACTGAGAAGAGGAGGAAAGGTAAGTGAAATAAGAAGACTACGGAGACTGAGAAGAGGAGGAAAAGGTAAGAGAAATAAGAAAACTACGAAGACTGAGAAGACGATAAAAAGGTAAGTGAAATAAGAAGACTACGAAGACTGAGAAGAGGAGGAAAGGTAAGTGAAATAAGAAGACTACGAAGACTGAGAAGAGGATAAAAAGGTAAGTGAAATAAGAAGACTACGAAGACTGAGAAGAAGAGGAAAGGTAAGTGAAATAAGAAGACTACGAAGACTGTGAAAAGGAGGAAAGGTAAGTGAAATAAGAAGACTACGAACACTGAGAAGAGGAGGAAAAGGTAAGTGAAATAACAACTCTACTAAGACTGAGAAGAGGATGATAAGGTAAGTGAAATAAGAAGACTACGAAGACTGAGAAGAGGAGGAAAAGGTAAGTGAAATAAGAAGACTACGAAGATTGAGAAGAGGATGAAAAGGTAAGTGAAATAAGACTACGAAGAATGAGAAGAGGATGGTAAGGTAAGTGAAATAATAAGACTACGAAAAATGAGAAGAGGAGGAGAAGGTAAGTGAAATAAGAAGACTACGAAGACTGAGAAGAGGATGAAAAGGTAAGTGAAATAAGAAGACTACGTAGACTGAGAAGAGGAGGAAAAGGTAAGTGAAATAAGAAGACTACGAAGACTGAGAAGAGGATAAAAGGTAAGTGAAATAAGAAGACTACGAAGACTGAGAAGAGGAGGAAAAGGTAACTGAAATGAGAAGACTACGAAGACTGAGAAAAGGAGGAAAAGGTAAGTGAAATAAGAAGACTACGAAGACTGAGAAGTGGAGGAAAAGGTAAGTGAAATAAGAAGACTACGAAGACTGAGAAGAGGATGAAAAGGTAAGTGAAATAAGAAGACTACGAAGACTGAGAACAGGATAAAAAGGTAAGTGAAATAAGCAGACTACGAAGATTGAGAAGAGGAGGAATGGTAAGTGAAATAAGAAGACTACGAAGACTGAGAAGAGGATGAATAGGTAAGTGAAATAAGAAGACTACGAAGACTGAGAAGAGGATGAAAAGGTAAGTGAAATAAGAAGACTACGAAGACTGAGAAGAGGAGGCAAAGGTAAGTGAAATAAGAAGACTACGAAGACTGAGAAGAGGAGGATAAGGTAAGTGAAATAAGAAGTCTACGAAGACTGAGAAGAGGATAAAAGGTAAGTGAAATAAGAAGACTACGAAGACTGAGAAGAGGAGGAAAAGGTAACTGATATAAGAAGACTACGAAGACCGTGAAGAGGATAAAAGGTAAGTGAAATAAGAAGACTACGAAGACTGAGAAGAGGAGGAAAAGGTAAGTGAAATAAGAAGACTACGAAGACTGAGAAGAGGAGGAAAAGGTAAGTGAAATAAGACGAATACGAAGACTGAGAAGAGGATGAGAAGGTAAGTTAAATAAGAAGACTACGAAGACTGAGAAGAGGATAAAAAGGTAAGTGAAATAAGAAGACTACGAAGACTGAGAAGAGGAGGAAAGGTAAGTGAAATAAGAAGACTACGAAGACTGAGAAGAGGAGGAAAGGTAAGTGAAATAAGAAGACTACGAGGACTGAGAAAAGGAGGAAAGGTAAGTGAAATAAGAAGACTACGAAGACTGAGAAGAGAAGGAAAGGTAAGTTAAATAAGAAGACTACGAAGACTGAGAAGAGGAGGAAAAGGTAAGTGAAATAAGAAGACTACGAAGACTGAGAAGTCGAGGAAAAGGTAAGTGAAATAAGAAGACTAGGAACACTGTGAAGAGGAGGAAAAGGTAAGTGAAATAAGAAGACTACGAAGACTGAGAAGAGGATAAAAGGTAAGTGAAATAAGAAGACTACGAAGACTCAGAAGAGAAGGAAAAGGTAAGTGAAATAAGAAGACTACGAAGACTGAGAAGAGGATTAAAAGGTAAGTGAAATAAGAAGACTACGAAGACTCAGATGAGGAGGAAAAGGTAAGTGAAATAAGAAGACTGCGAAGACTGAGAAGAGGATTAAAAGGTAAGTGAAATATGAAGACTACGAAGACTCAGAAGAGGAGGAAAAGGTAAGTGAAATAAGAAGACTACGAAGACTGAGAAGAGGGGGAAAGGTAAGTGAAATAAGAAGACTACGAAGACTGAGAAGAGGAGGAAAAGGTAAGTGAAATAAGAAAACTACGAAGACTCAGAAGAGGATAAAATGGTAAGTGAAATAAGAATATTACGAAGACTGAGATGTGGAGGAAAGGTAAGTGAAATAAGAAGACTACGAAGAATGAGAAGTGGATAAAAAGGTATGTGAAATAAGAAGACTACGAAGACTGAGAAGAGGAGGAAAGGTAAGTGAAATAAGAAGACTACGAAGACTGAGAAGAGGATAAAAAGGTAAGTGAAATAAGAAGACTACGAAGACTGAGAAGAGGAGGAAAGGTAAGTGAAATAAGAAGACTACGAAGAATGAGAAGAGGATAAAAAGTTAAGTGAAATAAGAAGACTACGAAGACTGAGAACAGGAGGAAAGGTAAGTGAAATAAGAAGACTACGAAGAATGAGAAGAGGATGAAAAGGTAAGTGAAATAAGAAGACTACGAAGAGTGAGAAGAGGATAAAAGGTAAGTGAAATAAGAAGACTACGAAGACTGAGAAGAGGAGGAAAGGTAATTGAAATAAGAAGACTACGAAGACTGAGAAAAGGAGGAAAGGTAAGTGAAATAAGAAGACTACGAAGACTGAGTAGAGGATGACAAGGTAAGTGAAATAAGAAGACTACGAAGACTGAGAAGACGAGGAAAGGTAAGTGAATTAAGAAGACTACGAAGACTGTGAAGAGGAGGAAAGGTAAGTGAAATAAGAAGACTACGAAGACTGAGAAGAGGATGAAAAGGTAAGTGAAATAAGAAGACTACGAAGACTGTGAAGAGGAGGAAAGGTAAGTGAAATAAGTAGACTACGAAGACTGAGAAGAGGAGGAAAGGTAAGTGAAATATGAAGACTACGAAGACTGAGAAGAGGATGAAAAGGTATCTGAAATAAGAAGACTACGAGGATTGAGAAGAGGAGGAAAGGTAAGTGAAATAAGAAGACTACGAAGACTGAGAAGAGGAGGAAATGTAAGTGAAATAAGAAGACTACGAAGACTGAGAAGAGGAGGAAAGGTAAGTGAAATAAGAAGACTACGAGGACTGAGAAGAGGAGGAAAGGTAAGTGAAATAAGAAGACTACGAAGACTGAGAAGAGGAGGAAAAGTAAGTGAAATAAGAAGACTACGAAGACTGAGAAGAGAAGGAAAGGTAAGTGAAATAAGAAGACGGCGAAGACTGAGAAGAGGAGGAAAAGGTAAGTGAAATAAGAAGACTACGAAGACTCAGAAGAGGGGGAAAAGGTAAGTGAAATAAGAAGACTACGAAGACTGAGAGGACGAGGAAAATGTAAGTGAAACAAAAACACTACGAAGACTGAGAAGAGGATTAAAAGGTAAGTGAAATAAGAAGACTAAGAAGACTGAGAAGAGGAGGAAAGGTAAGTGAAATAAGAACACTACGAAGACTGAGAAGAGGATAAAAAGGTAAGTGAAATAAGAAGACTACGAAGACTGAGAAGAGGAGGAATGGTAAGTGAAATAAGAAGACTACGAAGAATGAGAAGAGGATAAAAATTTAAGTGAAATAAGAAGACTACGAAGACTGAGAACAGGAAGAAAGGTAAGTGAAATAAGAAGACTACGAAGAATGAGAAGAGGATAAAAAGGTAAGTGAAATAAGAAGACTACGAAGACTGAGAAGAGGATAAAATGTAAGTGAAATAAGAAGACTACGAAGACTGAGAAGAGGAGGAAAGGTAAGTGAAATAAGAAGACTACGAAGACTGAGAAGAGGAGGAAAGGTAAGTGAAATAAGAAGACTACGAAGACTGAGTAGAGGATGACAAGGTAAGTGAATTAAGAAGACTACGAAGACTGAGAAGACGAGGAAAGCTAAGTGAATTAAGAAGACTACGAAGACTGAGAAGAGGATGAAAAGGTAAGTGAAATAAGAATACTACGAAGACTGTGAAGAGGAGGAAAGGTAAGTGAAATAAGAAGACTACGAAGATTGAGAAGAGGAGGAAAAGGTAAGTGATATAAGAACTCTACGAACACTGAGAAGACAATGATAAGGTAAGTGAAATAAGAAGACTACGAAGACTGAGAAGAAGATGAAAAGGTAAGTGAAATAAGAAGACTACGAAGACTGAGAAGAGGATGAAGAGGTAAGTGAAATAAGAAGACTACGAAGAATGAGAAGAGGAGGAAAAGGTAAGTGAAATAAGAAGACTACGAAGACTGAGAAGAGGATGAAAAGGTAAGTGAAATAAGAAGACTACGAAGACTGAGAAGAGGAGGAAAAGGTAAGTAAAATAAGAAGACTACGAAGACTGAGAAGAGGAGGATAAGATAAGTGAAATAAGAAGACTACGAAGACTGAGAAGAGGATAAAAGGTAAGTGAAATAAGAAGACTACGAAGACTGAGAAGAGGAGGAAAAGGTAACAGAAATAAGAAGACTACGAAGACCGAGAAGAGGATAAAAGGTAAGTGAAATAAGAAGACTACGAAGACTGAGAAGAGGAGGAAAAGGTAAGTGAAATAAGAAGCCTACGAAAACTGAGAAGAGGAGGAAAAGGTAAGTGAAATAAGACGAATACGAAGACTGAGAAGTCGAGGAAAATGTAAGTGAAATAAGAAGACTACGAACACCGAGAAGAGGAGGAAAAGGTAAGTGAAATAAGAAGACTACGAACACTGACAAGAGGATAAAAGGTAAGTGAAATAAGAAGACTACGAAGACTCAGAAGAGAAGGAAAAGGTAAGTGAAATAAGAAGACTACGAAGACTCAGAAGAGGAGGAAAAGGTAAGTGAAATAAGAAGACTACGAAGACTGAGAAGACGAGGAAAATGTAAGTGAAACTAAAACACTACGAAGACTAAGAACAGGATGAAAAGGTAAGTGAAATAAGAAGACTACGAAGACTGAGAACAAGAAGAAAGGTAAGTGAAATAAGAAGACTACGAAGACTGAGAAGAGGAGGGAAGGTAAGTGAAATAAGAAGACTACGAAGACTGAGAAGAGGAGGAAATGTAAGTGAAATAAGAAGACTACGAAGACTGAGAACAGGAGGTAAGGTAAGTGAAATAAGAAGACTACGAAGACTGAGAAGAGGATAAAAGGTAAGTGAAATAAGAAGACTACGAAGGCTGAGAAGAGGAGGAAAGGTAAGTGAAATAAGAAGACTACGAAGACTGAGAAGTGGAGGAAAGGTAAGTGAAATAAGAAGACTACGAGGACTGAGAAGAGGAGGAAAGGTAAGTGAAATAAGAAGACTACGAAGACTGAGAAGAGAAGGAAAGGTAAGTGAAATAAGAAAACTACGAAGACTGAGAAGAAGAGGAAAAGGTAAGTGAAATAAGAAGACTACGAAGACTGAGAATTCGAGAAAAAGGTAAGTGAAATAAGAAGACTACGAACACCGAGAAGAGGAGGAAAAGGTAAGTGAAATAAGAAGACTACGAACACTGACAAGGGGATAAAAGGTAAGTGAAATAAGAATACTACGAAGACTCAGAAGAGAAGGAAAAGGTAAGTGAAATAAGAAGACTACGAAGACTCAGAAGAGGAGGAAAAGGTAAGTGAAATAAGAAGACTACGAAGACTGAGAAGACGAGGAAAAGGTAAGTGAAACAAAAACACTACGAAGACTGAGAAGAGGATGAAAAGGTAAGTGAAATAAGAAGACTACGAAGACTGAGAAGAGGAGGAAAGGTAAGTGAAATAAGAAGACTACGAAGACTGAGAAGAGGAGGGAAGGTAAGTGAAATAAGAAGACTACGAAGACTGAGAAGAGGAGGAAAGGTAAGTGAAATAGGAAGACTACGAAGACTGAGAACAGGAGGTAAGGTAAGTGAAATAAGAAGGCTACGAACACTGAGAAGTCGAGGCAAATGTAAGTGAAATAAGAAGACTACGAACACCGAGAAGAGGAGGAAAAGGTAAGTGAAATAAGAAGACTACGATCACTGACAAGAGGATAAAAGGTAAGTGAAATAAGAAGACTACGAAGACTCAGAAGAGAAGGAAAAGGTAAGTGAAATAAGAAGACTACGAAGACTCAGAAGGGGAGGAAAAGGTAAGTGAAATAATAAGACTACGAAGACTGAGAAGACGAGGAAAATGTAAGTGAAACAAAAACACTACGAAGACTGAGAAGAGGATTAAAAGGTAAGTGAAATAAGAAGCTTACGAAGACTGAGAACAGGAGGAAAGGTAAGTGAAATAAGAAGACTACGAAGACTGAGAAGAGGAGGAAAGGTAAGTGAAATAAGAAGACTACGAAGACTGAGAAGAGGAGGAAAAGGTAAGTGAAATAAGAAAACTACGAAGACTGAGAAGATGATAAAAAGGTAAGTGAAATAAGAAGATTACGAAGACTGAGATGTGGAGGAAAGGTAAGCGAAATAAGAAGACTACGAAGAATGTGAAGAGGATAAATAGGTAAGTGAAATAAGAGGACTACGAAGACTGAGAAGAGGAGGAAAGGTAAGTGAAATAAGAAGACTACGAAGACTGAGAAGAGGATAAAAAGGTAAGTGAAATAAGACTACGAAGACTGAGAAGAGGATGACAAGGTAAGTGAAATAAGAAGACTACGAAGACTGAGAAGAGGATGAAAAGGTAAGTGAAATAAGAAGACTACGAAGACTGAGTAGAGGATGACAAGGTAAGTGAAATAAGAAGACTACGAAGACTGAGAAGACGAGGAAAGGTAAGTGAAATAAGAAGACTACGAAGACTGTGAAAAGGAGGAAAGGTAAGTGAAATAAGAACTCTACGAAGACTGAGAAGAGGATGATAAGGTAAGTGAAATAAGAAGACTACGAAGACTGAGAAGAGGAGGAAAAGGTAAGTGAAATGAGAAGACTACGAAGATTGAGAAGAGGATGAAAAGGTAACAGAAATAAGACTACGAAGAATGAGAAGAAGAGGAAAAGGTAAGTGAAATAAGAAGACTACGAAGACTGAGAAGAGGATGAAAAGGTAAGTGAAATAAGAAGACTACGAAGACTGAGAAGAGGAGGAAAATGTAAGTGAAATAAGAAGACTACGAAGACTGAGAAGAGGATAAAAGGTAAGTGAAATAAGAAGACTACGAAGACTGAGAAGAGGAGGAAAAGGTAACTGAAATAAGAAGACTACGAAGACCGAGAAGAGGATAAAAGTTAAGTGAAATAAGAAGACTACGAAGACTGAGAAGAGGAGGAAAAGGTAAGTGAAATAAGAAGACTACGAAGACTGAGAAGAGGATGAAAAGGTAAGTGAAATAAGAAGACTACGAAGACTGAGAAGAGGATAAAAAGGTAAGTGAAATAAGCACACTACGAAGATTGAGAAGAGGAGGAAATGTAAGTGAAATAAGAAGACTACGAAGACTGAGAAGAGGATGAAAAGGTAAGTGAAATAAGAAGACTACGAAGAATGAGAAGAGGAGGAAAAGGTAAGTGAAATAAGAAGACTACGAAGAATGAGAAGAGGATGAAAAGTAAGTGAAATAAGAAGACTACGAAGACTGAGAAGAGGAGGCAAAGTTAAGTGAAATAAGAAGACTACGAAGACTGAGAAGAGGAGGATAAGGTAAGTGAAATAAGAAGACTACGAAGACTGAGAAGAGGAGGAAAAGGTAACTGAAATAAGAAGACTACGAAGACCGAGAAGAGGATAAAAGGTAAGTGAAATAAGAAGACTACGAAGACTGAGAAGAGGAGGAAAAGGTAAGTGAAATAAGAAGACTACGAAGACTGAGAAGAGGAGGAAAAGTTAAGTGAAATAAGACGAATACGAAGACTGAGAAGAGGATGAGAAGGTAAGTTAAATAAGATGACTACGAAGACTGAGAAGAGGAGGAAAATGTAAGTGAAATAAGAAGACTACGAAGACTGAGAAGAGGATAAAAGGTAAGTGAAATAAGAGGACTACGAAGACTCAGAAGAGAAGGAAAAGGTAAGTGAAATAAGAAGACTACGAAGACTGAGAAGAGGATTAAAAGGTAAGTGAAATAAGAAGACTACGAAGACTCAGAAGAGGAGGAAAAGGTAAGTGAAATAAGAAGACTACGAAGACTGAGAAGACGAGGAAAATGTAAGTGTAACAAAAACACTACGAAGACTGAGAAGAGGATTAAAAGGTAATTGAAATAAGAAGACTACGAAGACTAAGAAGAGGAGGAAAGGTAAGTGAAATAAGAAGACTACGAAGACTGAGAAGAGGAGGAAAGGTAAGTGAAATAAGAAGACTACGAAGACTGAGAAGAGGAGGAAAAGGTAAGTGAAATAAGAAAACTACGAAGACTGAGAAGAGGATAAAAAGGTAAGTGAAATAAGAAGATTACGAAGACTGAGATGTGGAGGAAAGGTAAGTGAAATAAGAAGACTACGAAGAATGAGAAGAGGATAAAAAGGTAAGTGAAATAAGAAGACTAAGAAGACTGAGAAGAGGAGGAAAGGTAAGTGAAATAAGAACACTACGAAGACTGAGAAGAGGATAAAAAGGTAAGTGAAATAAGAAGACTACGAAGACTGAGAAGAGGAGGAATGGTAAGTGAAATAAGAAGACTACGAAGAATGAGAAGAGGATAAAAATTTAAGTGAAATAAGAAGACTACGAAGACTGAGAACAGGAAGAAAGGTAAGTGAAATAAGAAGACTACGAAGAATGAGAAGAGGATAAAAAGGTAAGTGAAATAAGAAGACTACGAAGACTGAGAAGAGGATAAAATGTAAGTGAAATAAGAAGACTACGAAGACTGAGAAGAGGAGGAAAGGTAAGTGAAATAAGAAGACTACGAAGACTGAGAAGAGGAGGAAAGGTAAGTGAAATAAGAAGACTACGAAGACTGAGTAGAGGATGACAAGGTAAGTGAATTAAGAAGACTACGAAGACTGAGAAGACGAGGAAAGCTAAGTGAATTAAGAAGACTACGAAGACTGAGAAGAGGATGAAAAGGTAAGTGAAATAAGAATACTACGAAGACTGTGAAGAGGAGGAAAGGTAAGTGAAATAAGAAGACTACGAAGATTGAGAAGAGGAGGAAAGGTAAGTGATATAAGAACTCTACGAACACTGAGAAGACAATGATAAGGTAAGTGAAATAAGAAGACTACGAAGACTGAGAAGAAGATGAAAAGGTAAGTGAAATAAGAAGACTACGAAGACTGAGAAGAGGAGGAAAGGTAAGTGAAATGAGAAGACTACGAAGACTGAGAAGAGGAGGGAAGGTAAGTGAAATAAGAAGACTACGAAGACTGAGAAGAGGAGGAAAGGTAAGTGAAATAAGAAGACTACGAAGACTGAGAACAGGAGGTAAGGTAAGTGAAATAAGAAGACTAAGAAGACTGAGAATAGGATAAAAGGTAAGTGAAATAAGAAGACTACGAAGACTGAGAAGAGGAGGAAAGTTAAGTGAAATACGAAGATTACGAAGACTGAGAAGATGAGGAAAAGGAAAGTGAAATAAGAAGACTACGAAGACTGAGAAGACGAGGAAAAGGTAAGTGAAACAAAAACACTACGAAGACTAAGATGAGGATGAAAAGGTATGTGAAATAAGAAGACTACTAAGACTGAGAAGAGGAGGAAAGGTAAGTGAAATAAGAAGACTACGAAGACTGAGAAGAGGAGGGAAGGTAAGTGAAATAAGAAGACTACGAAGACTGAGAAGAGGAGGAAAGGTAAGTGAAATAAGAAGACTACGAAGACTGAGAACAGGAGGTAAGGTAAGTGAAATAAGAAGACTACGAAGACTGAGAAGAGGATAAAAGGTAAGTGAAATAAGAAGACTACGAAGACTGAGAAGAGGAGGAAAGTTAAGTGAAATACGAAGACTACGAAGACTGAGAAGAGGAGGAAAAGGTAAGTGAAATAAGAAGACTACGAAGATTGAGAAGGGGATGAAAAGGTAAGTGATATAAGAAGACTACGAAGAATGAGAAGAGGATGAAAACGTAAGTGAAATAAGAAGACTACGAAGAATGAGAAGAGGAGGAAAAGGTAAGTGAAATAAGAAGACTACGAAGACTGAGAAGAGGATGAAAAGTTAAGTGAAATAAGTAGACTACGAAGACTGAGAAGAGGAGGAAAAGGTAAGTGAAATAAGAAGACTACGAAGACTGAGAAGAAGAGGAAAAGGTAAGTGAAATAAGAAGACTACGAAGACTGAGAAGAGGATAAAAGGTAAGTGAAATATGAAGACTACGAAGACTGAGAAGAGGAGGAAAAGGTAAGTGAAATAAGAAGACTACGAAGACTGAGATGTGGAGGAAAACGTAAGTAAAATAAGAAGACTACGAAGACTGAGACGAGGAGGAAAAGTAAGTGAAATATGAAGACTACGAAGACTGAGAAATCGAGGAAAAGGTAAGTGAAATAAGAAGACCACAAAGACTGAGAAGAGGAGGAAAGTTAAGTGAAATAAGAAGACTACGAATACTGAGAAGAGGATGAAAAGGTAAGTGAAATAAGAAGACTACGAACACTGACAAGAGGATAAAAGGTAAGTGAAATAAGAAGACTACGAAGACTCAGAAGAGAAGGAAAAGGTAAGTGAAATAAAAAGACTACGAAGACTTAGAAGAGGATTTAAAGGTAAGTGAAATAAGAAGACTACGAAGACTCAGAAGAGTAGGAAAATGTAAGTGAAATAAGAAGACTACGAAGACTGAGAAGACGAGGAAAAGGTAATTGAAACAAAAACACTACGAAGACTGAGAAGAGGATGAAAAGGTAAGTGAAATAAGAAGACTACGAAGACTGAGAAGAGGAGGAAAGGTAAGTGAAATAAGAACACTACGAAGACTGAGAAGAGGAGGAAAGGTATGTGAAATAAGAAGACTACGAAGACTGAGAAGAGGAGAAAAAATTAAGTGAAATAAGAAGACTACGAAGACTGAGAAGATGAGAGAAGGTAAGTGAAATAAGAAGACTACGAAGAATGAGAAGAGGAGGAAAGGTAAGTGATATAATAAGACTACGAAGACTGAGAACAGGAGGGAAGGTAAGTGAAATAAGAAGACTACGAAGACTGAGAAGAGGAGGAAAGGTAAGTGAAATAAGAAGACTAAGAAGACTGAGAAGAGGATAAAAATGTAAGTGAAATAAGAAGATTACGAAGACTGAGAAGTGGAGGAAAGATAAGTGAAATAAGAAGACTACGAAGAATGAGAAGAGGATAAAAAGGTAAGTGAAATAAGAAGACTACGAAGACTGAGAAGAGGAGGAAAGGTAAGTGAAATAAGAAGACTACGAAGACTGAGAAGAGGATAAAAAGGTAAGTGAAATAAGAAGACTACGAAGACTGAGAAGAGGAGGAAAGGTAAGTGAAATAAGAAGACTACGAAGAATGAGAAGAGGAGGAAAGGTAAGTGAAATAAGAAGACTACGAAGACTGAGAAGAGGAGGAAAGGTAAGTGAAATAAGAAGACTACGAAGACTGAGAAGAGGAGGAAAATTAAGTGAAATAAGAAGACTACGAGGACTGAGAAGAGGAGGAAAGGTAAGTGAAATAAGAAGACTACGAAGACTGAGAAGAGGAGGAAAAGTAAGTGAAATAAGAAGACTACGAAGACTGAGAAGAGAAGGAAAGGTAAGTGAAATAAGAAGACGGCGAAGACTGAGAAGAGGAGGAAAAGGTAAGTGAAATAAGAAGTCTACGAAGACTGAGAAGTCGAGAATAGGTAAGTGAAATAAGAAGACTACGAACACTGACAAGAGGATAAGAGGTAAGTGAAATAAGAAGACTACGAAGACTCAGAAGAGATAGAAAAGGTAAGTGAACTAAGAAGACTACGAAGACTGAGATGAGGAGGAAAGGTAAGTGAAACAAAAACATTACGAAGACTGAGAAGAGGATGAAAAGTTAAGTGAAATAAGAAGACTACGAAGACTGAGAAGAGGAGGAAAGGTATGTGAAATAAGAAAACTACGAAGACTGAGAAGAGGAGGAAAGGTAAGTGAAATAAGAAGACTACGAAGACTGAGAAGAGGAGGAAAAGGTAAGTGAAATAAGAAGACTACGAAGACTGAGAAGAGGATGAAAAGGTAAGTGAAATAAGAAGACTACGAAGACTGAGAAGAGGAGGAAAAGGTAAGTGAAATAAGAAGACTACGAAAACTGAGAAGAGTATGACAAAGTAAGTGAAATAAGAAGACTACGAAGACTGAGAAGAGGATGAAAAGGTAAGTGAAATAAAAAGACTACGAGGACTGAGTAGAGGATGACAAGGTAAGTGAAATATGAAGACTACGAAGACTGAGAAGACGAGGAAAGGTAAGTGAAATAACAAGAATACGAAGACTGTGAAGAGGAGGAAAGGTAAGTGAAATAAGAAGACTACGAAGACTGAGAAGAGGAGGAAAAGGTAAGTGAAATAAGAACTCTACGAAGACTGAGAAGAGGATAATAAGGTAAGTGAAATAAGAACATTACGAAGACTGAGAAGATTAGGAAAGGGTAAGTGAAATAAGAAGACTACGAAGATTGAGAAGAGGATGAAAAGGTAAGTGAAATAAGACTACGAAGAATGAGAAGAGGATGGAAAGGTAAGTGAAATAAGAAGACTACGAAGAATGAGAAGAGGAGGGAAAGGTAAGTGAAATAAGAAGACTACGAAGAATGAGAAGAGGATGAAAAGGTAAGTGAAATAAGAAGACTACGAAGACTGAGAAGAGGAGGAAAAGGTAACTGAAATAAGAAGACTACGAAGACCGAGAAGAGGATAAAAGGTAAGTGAAATAAGAAGACTACGAAGACTGAGAAGAGGAGGAAAAGGTAAGTAAAATAAGAAGACTACGAAGACTGAGAAGAGGAGGAAAAGGTAAGTGAAATAAGAAGACTACGAAGACTGAGAAGAGGATGAAAAGGTAAGTGAAATAAGAAGACTACGAAGACTGAGAAGAGGATAAGAAGGTAAGTGAAATAAGCAGACTACGAAGATTGAGAAGAGGAGGAAAGGTAAGTGAAATAAGAAGAAGACGAAGACTGAGAAGAGGATGAAAAGGTAAGTGAAATAAGAAGACTACGAAGAATGAGAAGAGGAGGAAAAGGTAAGTGAAATAAGAAGACTACGAAGACTGAGAAGAGGATGAAAAGGTAAGTGAAATAAGAAGACTACGAAGACTGAGAAGAGGAGGAAAAGGTAAGTGTAATAAGAAGACTACGAAGACTGAGAAGAGGAGGATAAGGTAAGTGAAATAAGAAGACTACGAAGACTGAGAAGAGGATAAAAGGTAAGTGAAATAAGAAGACTACGACGACTGAGAAGAGGAGGAAAAGGTAACTCAAATAAGAAGACTACGAAGACAGAGAAGAGGATAAAAGGTAAGTGAAATAAGTAGACTACGAAGACTGAGAAGAGGAGGAAAAGGTAAGTGAAATAAGAAGACTACGAAGACTGAGAAGAGGAGGAAAAGGTAAGTGAAATAAGACGAATACGAAGACTGAGAAGAGGATAAAAGGTAAGTGAAATAAGAAGACTACGAAGACTCAGAAGAGGAGGAAAAGGTAAGTGAAATAAGAAGACTACGAAGACTGAGAAGAGGAGGGAAGGTAAGTGAAATAAGAAGACTACGAAGACTGAGAAGAGGAGGAAAGGTAAGTGAAATAAGAAGACTACGAAGACTGAGAAGAGGATAAAATGTAAGTGAAATAAGAAGACTACGAAGACTGAGAAGAGGAGGAAAGGTAAGTGAAATAAGAAGACTACGAAGACTGAGAAGAGGAGGAAAGGTAAGTGAAATAAGAAGACTACGAAGACTGAGAAGAGGAGGAAAGGTAAGTGAAATAAGAAGACTACGAAGACAGAGAAGAGAAGGAAAGGTAAGTGAAATAAGAAAACTACGAAGACTGAGAAGAAGAGGAAAAGGTAAGTGAAATAAGAAGAATACGAAGACTGAGAAGTCGAGGAAAAGGTAAGTGAAATAAGAAGACTACGAACACCGAGAAGAGGAGGAAAAGGTAAGTAAAATAAGAAGACTACGAACACTGACAAGGGGATAAAAGGTAAGTGAAATAAGAATACTACGAAGACTCAGAAGAGAAGGAAAAGGTAAGTGAAATAAGAAGACTACGAAGACTCAGATTAGGAGGAAAAGGTAAGTGAAATAAGAAGACTACGAAGACTGAGAAGACGAGGAAAAGGTAAGTGAAACAAAAACACTACGAAGATTGAGAAGAGGATGAAAAGGTAAGTGAAATAAGAAGACTACGAAGACTGAGAAGAGGAGGAAAGGTAAGTGAAATAAGAAGACTACGAAGACTGAGAAGAGGAGGGAAGGTAAGTGAAATAAGAAGACTACGAAGACTGAGAAGAGGAGGAAAGGTAAGTGAAATAAGAAGACTACGAAGACTGAGAACAGGAGGTAAGGTAAGTGAAATAAGAAGACTACGAAGACTGAGAATAGGATAAAAGGTAAGTGAAATAAGAAGACTACGAAGACTGAGAAGAGGAGGAAAGTTAAGTGAAATACGAAGATTACGAAGACTGAGAGGATGAGGAAAAGGTAAGTGAAATAAGAAGACTACGAAGACTGAGAAGACGAGGAAAAGGTAAGTGAAACAAAAACACTACGAAGACTGAGAAGAGGATGAAAAGGTATGTGAAATAAGAAGACTACTAAGACTGAGAAGAGGAGGAAAGGTAAGTGAAATAAGAAGACTACGAAGACTGAGAAGAGGAGGGAAGGTAAGTGAAATAAGAAGACTACGAAGACTGAGAAGAGGAGGAAAGGTAAGTGAAATAAGAAGACTACGAAGACTGAGAACAGGAGGTAAGGTAAGTGAAATAAGAAGACTACGAAGACTGAGAAGAGGATAAAAGGTAAGTGAAATAAGAAGACTACGAAGACTGAGAAGAGGAGGAAAGTTAAGTGAAATAAGAAGACTACGAAGACTGAGAAGACGAGGAAAGGGTAATTGAAACAAAAACACTACGAAGACTGAGAAGAGGATGAAAAGGTAAGTGAAATAAGAAGACTACGAAGACTGAGAAGAGGAGGAAAGGTAAGTGAAATAAGAAGACTACGAAGACTGAGAAGAGGAGGAAAGGTAAGTGAAATAATAAGACTACGAAGACTGAGAAGAGGAGGGAAGGTAAGTGAAATAAGAAGACTACGAAGACTGAGAAGAGGAGGAAAAGTAAGTGAAATAAGAAGACTAAGAAGACTGAGAAGAGGATAAAAATGTAAGTGAAATAAGAAGATTACGAAGACTGAGAAGTGGAGGAAAGATAAGTGAAATAAGAAGACTACGAAGAATGAGAAGAGGATAAAAAGGTAAGTGAAATAAGAAGACTACGAAGACTGAGAAGAGGAGGAAAGGTAAGTGAAATAAGAAGACTACGAAGACTGAGAAGAGGATAAAAAGGTAAGTGAAATAAGAAGACTACGAAGACTGAGAAGAGGAGGAAAGGTAAGTGAAATAAGAAGACTACGAAGAATGAGAAGAGGATAAAAAGGTAAGTGAAATAAGAAGACTACGAAGACTGAGAACAAGGAGGAAAGGTAAGTGAAATAAGAAGACTACGAAGAATGAGAAGAGGATAAAAAGGTAAGTGAAATAAGAAGACTACGAAGACTGAGAAGAGGATAAAAGGTAAGTGAAATAAGAAGACTACGAAGACTGAGAAGAGGAGGAATGGTAAGTGAAATAAGAAGACTACGAAGACTGAGAAGTCGAGGAAAGGTAAGTGAAATATGAAGACTACGAAGACTGAGAAGAGGATGAAAAGGTAACTGAAATAAGAAGACTACGAGGATTGAGAAGAGGAGGAAAGGTAAGTGAAATAAGAAGACTACGAAGACTGAGAAGAGGTGGAAAGGTAAGTGAAATAAGAAGACTACGAAGACTGAGAACAGGAGGAAAGGTAAGTGAAATAAGAAGACTACGAGGACTGAGAAGAGGAGGAAAGGTAAGTGAAATAAGAAGACTACGAAGACTGAGAAGAGGAGGAAAAGTAAGTGAAATAAGAAGACTACGAAGACTGAGAAGAGAAGGAAAGGTAAGTGAAATAAGAAGACGGCGAAGACTGAGAAGAGGAGGAAAAGGTAAGTGAAATAAGAAGTCTACGAAGACTGAGAAGTCGAGAATAGGTAAGTGAAATAAGAAGACTACGAACACTGACAAGAGGATAAGAGGTAAGTGAAATAAGAAGACTACGAAGACTCAGAAGAGATAGAAAAGGTAAGTGAAATAAGAAGACTACGAAGACTGAGATGAGGAGGAAAGGTAAGTGAAACAAAAACATTACGAAGACTGAGAAGAGTATGAAAAGGTAAGTGAAATAAGAAGACTACGAAGACTGAGAAGAGGAGGAAAGGTAAGTGAAATAAGAAGACTACGAAGACTGAGAAGAGGAGGAAAGGTAAGTGAAATAAGAAGACTACGAAGACTGAGAAGAGGAGGAAAAGGTAAGTGAAATAAGAAGACTACGAAGACTGAGAAGAGGATGAAAAGGTAAGTGAAATAAGAAGACTACGAAGACTGAGAAGAGGAGGAAAAGGTAAGTGAAATAAGAAGACTACGAAAACTGAGAAGAGTATGACAAGGTAAGTGAAATAAGAAGACTACGAAGACTGAGAAGAGGATGAAAAGGTAAGTGAAATAAAAAGACTACGAAGACTGAGTAGAGGATGACAAGGTAAGTGAAATAAGAAGACTACGAAGACTGAGAAGACGAGGAAAGGTAAGTGAAATAACAAGACTACGAAGACTGTGAAGAGGAGGAAAGGTAAGTGAAATAAGAAGACTACGAAGACTGAGAAGAGGAGGAAAAGGTAAGTGAAATAAGAACTCTACAAAGACTGAGAAGAGGATAATAAGGTAAGTGAAATAAGAACACTACGAAGACTGAGAAGAGGAGGAAAAGGTAAGTGAAATAAGAAGACTACGAAAATTGAGAAGAGGATGAAAAGGTAAGTGAAATAAGACTACGAAGAATGAGAAGAGGATGGAAAGGTACGTGAAATAAGAAGACTACGAAGAATGAGAAGAGGAGGGAAAGGTAAGTGAAATAAGAAGACTACGAAGAATGAGAAGAGGATGAAAAGGTAAGTGAAATAAGAAGACTACGAAGACTGAGAAGAGGAGGAAAAGGTAACTGAAATAAGAAGACTACGAAGACCGAGAAGAGGATAAAAGGTAAGTGAAATAAGTAGACTACGAAGACTGAGAAGAGGAGGAAAAAGTAAGTGAAATAAGAAGACTACGAAGACTGAGAAGTGGAGGAAAAGGTAAGTGAAATAAGAAGACTACGAAGACTGAGAAGAGGATGAAAATGTAAGTGAAATAAGAAGACTACGAAGACTGAGAAGAGGATAAGAAGGTAAGTGAAATAAGCAGACTACGAAGATTGAGAAGAGGAGGAAAGGTAAGTGAAATAAGAAGACTACGAAGACTGAGAAGAGGATGAAAAGGTAAGTGAAATAAGAAGACTACGAAGAATGAGAAGAGGAGGAAAAGGTAAGTGAAATAAGAAGACTACGAAGACTGAGAAGAGGATGAAAAGGTAAGTGAAATAAGAAGACTACGAAGACTGAGAAGAGGAGGAAAAGGTAAGTGTAATAAGAAGACTACGAAGACTGAGAAGAGGAGGATAAGGTAAGTGAAATAAGAAGACTACGAAGACTGAGAAGAGGATAAAAGGTAAGTGAAATAAGAAGACTACGACGACTGAGAAGAGGAGGAAAAGGTAACTCAAATAAGAAGACTACGAAGACCGTGAAGAGGATAAAAGGTAAGTGAAATAAGAAGACTACGAAGACTGAGAAGAGGAGGAAAAGGTAAGTGAAATAAGAAGACTACGAAGACTGAGAAGAGGAGGAAAAGGTAAGTGAAATAAGACGCATACGAAGACTGAGAAGAGGATGAGAAGGTAAGTGAAATAAGAAGACTACGAAGACTGAGAAGAGGAGAAAAATGTAAGTGAAATAAGAAGACTACGAAGACTGAGAAGAGGAGGAAAGGTAAGTGAAATAAGAAGAATACGAAGACTGAGAAGAGGAGGAAAGGTAAGTGAAATAAGAAGACTACGAGGACTGAGAAGAGGAGGAAATGTAAGTGAAATAAGAAGACTACGAAGACTGAGAAGAGAAGGAAAGGTAAGTGAAATAAGAAGACTACGAAGACTGAGAAGTGGAGGAAAAGGTAAGTGATATAAAAAGACTACGAAGACTGAGAAGTCGAGGAAAAGGTAAGTGAAATAAGAAGACTAGGAACACTGACAAGAGGATAAAAGTTAAGTGAAATAAGAAGACTACGAAGACTCAGAAGAGAAGGAAAAGGTAAGTGAAATAAGAAGACTACGAAGACTGAGAAGAGGATTAAAAGGTAAG
The DNA here is from genome assembly GCF_040183065.1 of Periplaneta americana. Taxonomy (NCBI): domain Eukaryota; kingdom Metazoa; phylum Arthropoda; class Insecta; order Blattodea; family Blattidae; genus Periplaneta; species Periplaneta americana. Next base: position 163,003,973 of record NC_091131.1, read on the forward strand.
TGAAATAAGAAGACTACGAAGACTCAGAAGAGGAGGAAAAGTTAAGTGAAATAAGAAGACTACGAAGACTGAGAAGACGAGGAAAAGGTAAGTGAAACAAAAACACTACGAAGACTGAGAAAAGGATGAAAAGGTAAGTGAAATAAGAAGATTACGAAGACTGAGAAGAGGAGGAAAGTTAAGTGAAATAAGTAGACTACGAAGACTGAGAGGAGGAGGAAAAGGTAAGTGAAATAAGAAAACTACGAAGACTGAGAAGAGGATGAAAAGGTAAGTGAAATAAGAAGACTACGAAGACTGAGAAGAGGAGGAAATGGTAAGTGAAATAAGAAGACTACGAAGACTGAGAAGAGGAGGGAAGGTAAGTGAAATAAGAAGACTACGAAGACTGAGAAGAGGAGGAAAGGTAAGTGAAATAAGAAGACTACGAAGACTGAGAAGAGGAGGGAAGGTAAGTGAAATAAGAAGACTACGAGGACTGAGAAGAGGAGGAAAGGTAAGTGAAATAAGAAGACTACGAAGACTGAGAAGAGAAGGGAAGGTAAGTGAAATAAGAAGACTACGAAGACTGAGAAGAAGAGGAAAAGGTAAGTGAAATAAGAAGACTACGAAGACTGAGAAGTCGAGGAAAAGGTAAGTGAAATAAGAAGACTTCGAAGATTGAGAAGAGGAGGAATAGGTAAGTGAAATAAGAAGACTACGAACACTGACAAGAGGATAAAAGGTAAGTTTAATAAGAAGACTACGAAGACTCAGATGAGAAGGAAAAGGTAATTGAAATAAGAAGACTAAGAAAACTCAGAAGAGGAGGAAAAGGTAAGTGAAATAATAAGACTACGAAGACTGAGAAGACGAGGAAAAGGTAAGTGAAACAAAAACACTACGAAGACTGAGAAGAGGATGAAAAGGTAAGTGAATTAAGAAGACTACGAAGACTGAGAAGAGGAGGAAAGGTAAGTGAAATAAGAAGACTACGAAGACTGAGAAGAGGAGGGAAGGTAAGTGAAATAAGAAGACTACGAAGACTGAGAAGAGGAGGAAAGGTAAGTGAAATAAGAAGACTACGAAGACTCAGAACAGGAGGTAAGGTAAGTGAAATAAGAAGACTACGAAGACTGAGAACAGGATAAAAGGTAAGTGAAATAAGAAGACTACGAAGACTGAGAAGAGGAGGAAAGTTAAGTGAAATACGAAGACTACGAAGACTGAGAAGAGGAGGAAAAGGTAAGTGAAATAAGAAGACTACGAAGATTGAGAAGAGGATGAAAAGGTAAGTGAAATAAGTAGACTACGAAGACTGAGAAGAGGAGGAAAATGTAAGTGAAATAAGAAGACTACGAAGACTGAGAAGAAGAGGAAAAGGGAAGTGAAATAAGAAGACTACGAAGACTGAGAAGAGGATAAAAGGTAAGTGAAATATGAAGACTACGAAGACTGAGAAGAGGAGGAATAGGTAAGTGAAATAAGAAGACTACGTAGACTGAGAAGTGGAGGAAAAGGTAAGTAAAATAAGAAGACTACGAAGACTGAGACGAGGAGGAAAAGTAAGTGAAAAATGAAGACTACGAAGACTGAGAAGTCGAGGAAAAGGTAAGTGAAATAAGAAGACTACAAAGACTGAGAAGAGGATGAAAAGGTAAGTGAAATAAGAAGACTACGAACACTGACAAGAGGATAAAAGGTAAGTGAAATAAGAAGACTACGAAGACTCAGAAGAGAAGGAAAAGGTAAGTGAAATAAGAAGACTAAGAAGACTTAGAAGAGGATTTAAAGGTAAGTGAAATAAGAAGACTACGAAGACTCAGAAGTGTAGGAAAATGTAAGTGAAATAAGAAGACTACGAAGACTGAGAAGAGGATGAAAAGGTAAGTGAAATAAAAAGACTACGAAGACTGAGTAGAGGATGACAAGGTAAGTGAAATAAGAAGACTACGAAGACTGAGAAGACGAGGAAAGGTAAGTGAAATAACAAGACTACGAAGACTGTGAAGAGGAGGAAAGGTAAGTGAAATAAGAAGACTACGAAGACTGAGAAGAGGATAAGAAGGTAAGTGAAATAAGCAGACTACGAAGATTGAGAAGAGGAGGAAAGGTAAGTGAAATAAGAAGAAGACGAAGACTGAGAAGAGGATGAAAAGGTAAGTGAAATAAGAAGACTACGAAGAATGAGAAGAGGAGGAAAAGGTAAGTGAAATAAGAAGACTACGAAGACTGAGAAGAGGATGAAAAGGTAAGTGAAATAAGAAGACTACGAAGACTGAGAAGAGGAGGAAAAGGTAAGTGTAATAAGAAGACTACGAAGACTGAGAAGAGGAGGATAAGGTAAGTGAAATAAGAAGACTACGAAGACTGAGAAGAGGATAAAAGGTAAGTGAAATAAGAAGACTACGACGACTGAGAAGAGGAGGAAAAGGTAACTCAAATAAGAAGACTACGAAGACCGAGAAGAGGATAAAAGGTAAGTGAAATAAGTAGACTACGAAGACTGAGAAGAGGAGGAAAAGGTAAGTGAAATAAGAAGACTACGAAGACTGAGAAGAGGAGGAAAAGGTAAGTGAAATAAGACGAATACGAAGACTGAGAAGAGGATAAAAGGTAAGTGAAATAAGAAGACTACGAAGACTCAGAAGAGGAGGAAAAGGTAAGTGAAATAAGAAGACTACGAAGACTGAGAAGAGGAGGGAAGGTAAGTGAAATAAGAAGACTACGAAGACTGAGAAGAGGAGGAAAGGTAAGTGAAATAAGAAGACTACGAAGACTGAGAAGAGGATAAAATGTAAGTGAAATAAGAAGACTACGAAGACTGAGAAGAGGAGGAAAGGTAAGTGAAATAAGAAGACTACGAAGACTGAGAAGAGGAGGAAAGGTAAGTGAAATAAGAAGACTACGAAGACTGAGAAGAGGAGGAAAGGTAAGTGAAATAAGAAGACTACGAAGACAGAGAAGAGAAGGAAAGGTAAGTGAAATAAGAAAACTACGAAGACTGAGAAGAAGAGGAAAAGGTAAGTGAAATAAGAAGAATACGAAGACTGAGAAGTCGAGGAAAAGGTAAGTGAAATAAGAAGACTACGAACACCGAGAAGAGGAGGAAAAGGTAAGTAAAATAAGAAGACTACGAACACTGACAAGGGGATAAAAGGTAAGTGAAATAAGAATACTACGAAGACTCAGAAGAGAAGGAAAAGGTAAGTGAAATAAGAAGACTACGAAGCCTCAGATTAGGAGGAAAAGGTAAGTGAAATAAGAAGACTACGAAGACTGAGAAGACGAGGAAAAGGTAAGTGAAACAAAAACACTACGAAGATTGAGAAGAGGATGAAAAGGTAAGTGAAATAAGAAGACTACGAAGACTGAGAAGAGGAGGAAAGGTAAGTGAAATAAGAAGACTACGAAGACTGAGAAGAGGAGGGAAGGTAAGTGAAATAAGAAGACTACGAAGACTGAGAAGAGGAGGAAAGGTAAGTGAAATAAGAAGACTACGAAGACTGAGAACAGGAGGTAAGGTAAGTGAAATAAGAAGACTACGAAGACTGAGAATAGGATAAAAGGTAAGTGAAATAAGAAGACTACGAAGACTGAGAAGAGGAGGAAAGTTAAGTGAAATACGAAGATTACGAAGACTGAGAGGATGAGGAAAAGGTAAGTGAAATAAGAAGACTACGAAGACTGAGAAGACGAGGAAAAGGTAAGTGAAACAAAAACACTACGAAGACTGAGAAGAGGATGAAAAGGTATGTGAAATAAGAAGACTACTAAGACTGAGAAGAGGAGGAAAGGTAAGTGAAATAAGAAGACTACGAAGACTGAGAAGAGGAGGGAAGGTAAGTGAAATAAGAAGACTACGAAGACTGAGAAGAGGAGGAAAGGTAAGTGAAATAAGAAGACTACGAAGACTGAGAACAGGAGGTAAGGTAAGTGAAATAAGAAGACTACGAAGACTGAGAAGAGGATAAAAGGTAAGTGAAATAAGAAGACTACGAAGACTGAGAAGAGGAGGAAAGTTAAGTGAAATAAGAAGACTACGAAGACTGAGAAGACGAGGAAAGGGTAATTGAAACAAAAACACTACGAAGACTGAGAAGAGGATGAAAAGGTAAGTGAAATAAGAAGACTACGAAGACTGAGAAGAGGAGGAAAGGTAAGTGAAATAAGAAGACTACGAAGACTGAGAAGAGGAGGAAAGGTAAGTGAAATAATAAGACTACGAAGACTGAGAAGAGGAGGGAAGGTAAGTGAAATAAGAAGACTACGAAGACTGAGAAGAGGAGGAAAAGTAAGTGAAATAAGAAGACTAAGAAGACTGAGAAGAGGATAAAAATGTAAGTGAAATAAGAAGATTACGAAGACTGAGAAGTGGAGGAAAGATAAGTGAAATAAGAAGACTACGAAGAATGAGAAGAGGATAAAAAGGTAAGTGAAATAAGAAGACTACGAAGACTGAGAAGAGGAGGAAAGGTAAGTGAAATAAGAAGACTACGAAGACTGAGAAGAGGATAAAAAGGTAAGTGAAATAAGAAGACTACGAAGACTGAGAAGAGGAGGAAAGGTAAGTGAAATAAGAAGACTACGAAGAATGAGAAGAGGATAAAAAGGTAAGTGAAATAAGAAGACTACGAAGACTGAGAACAAGGAGGAAAGGTAAGTGAAATAAGAAGACTACGAAGAATGAGAAGAGGATAAAAAGGTAAGTGAAATAAGAAGACTACGAAGACTGAGAAGAGGATAAAAGGTAAGTGAAATAAGAAGACTACGAAGACTGAGAAGAGGAGGAATGGTAAGTGAAATAAGAAGACTACGAAGACTGAAAAGTCGAGGAAAGGTAAGTGAAATATGAAGACTACGAAGACTGAGAAGAGGATGAAAAGGTAACTGAAATAAGAAGACTACGAGGATTGAGAAGAGGAGGAAAGGTAAGTGAAATAAGAAGACTACGAAGACTGAGAAGAGGTGGAAAGGTAAGTGAAATAAGAAGACTACGAAGACTGAGAACAGGAGGAAAGGTAAGTGAAATAAGAAGACTACGAGGACTGAGAAGAGGAGGAAAGTTAAGTGAAATAAGAAGACTACGAAGACTGAGAAGAGGAGGAAAAGTAAGTGAAATAAGAAGACTACGAAGACTGAGAAGAGAAGGAAAGGTAAGTGAAATAAGAAGACGGCGAAGACTGAGAAGAGGAGGAAAAGGTAAGTGAAATAAGAAGTCTACGAAGACTGAGAAGTCGAGAATAGGTAAGTGAAATAAGAAGACTACGAACACTGACAAGAGGATAAGAGGTAAGTGAAATAAGAAGACTACGAAGACTCAGAAGAGATAGAAAAAGTAAGTGAAATAAGAAGACTACGAAGACTGAGATGAGGAGGAAAGGTAAGTGAAACAAAAACATTACGAAGACTGAGAAGAGTATGAAAAGGTAAGTGAAATAAGAAGACTACGAAGACTGAGAAGAGGAGGAAAGGTAAGTGAAATAAGAAGACTACGAAGACTGAGAAGAGGAGGAAAGGTAAGTGAAATAAGAAGACTACGAAGACTGAGAAGAGGAGGAAAAGGTAAGTGAAATAAGAAGACTACGAAGACTGAGAAGAGGATGAAAAGGTAAGTGAAATAAGAAGACTACGAAGACTGAGAAGAGGAGGAAAAGGTAAGTGAAATAAGAAGACTACGAAAACTGAGAAGAGTATGACAAGGTAAGTGAAATAAGAAGACTACGAAGACTGAGAAGAGGATGAAAAGGTAAGTGAAATAAAAAGACTACGAAGACTGAGTAGAGGATGACAAGGTAAGTGAAATAAGAAGACTACGAAGACTGAGAAGACGAGGAAAGGTAAGTGAAATAACAAGACTACGAAGACTGTGAAGAGGAGGAAAGGTAAGTGAAATAAGAAGACTACGAAGACTGAGAAGAGGAGGAAAAGGTAAGTGAAATAAGAACTCTACAAAGACTGAGAAGAGGATAATAAGGTAAGTGAAATAAGAACACTACGAAGACTGAGAAGAGGAGGAAAAGGTAAGTGAAATAAGACTACGAAGAATGAGAAGAGGATGGAAAGGTACGTGAAATAAGAAGACTACGAAGAATGAGAAGAGGAGGGAAAGGTAAGTGAAATAAGAAGACTACGAAGAATGAGAAGAGGATGAAAAGGTAAGTGAAATAAGAAGACTACGAAGACTGAGAAGAGGAGGAAAAGGTAACTGAAATAAGAAGACTACGAAGACCGAGAAGAGGATAAAAGTTAAGTGAAATAAGTAGACTACGAAAATTGAGAAGAGGATGAAAAGGTAAGTGAAATAAGACTACGAAGAATGAGAAGAGGATGGAAAGGTACGTGAAATAAGAAGACTACGAAGAATGAGAAGAGGAGGGAAAGGTAAGTGAAATAAGAAGACTACGAAGAATGAGAAGAGGATGAAAAGGTAAGTGAAATAAGAAGACTACGAAGACTGAGAAGAGGAGGAAAAGGTAACTGAAATAAGAAGACTACGAAGACCGAGAAGAGGATAAAAGGTAAGTGAAATAAGTAGACTACGAAGACTGAGAAGAGGAGGAAAAAGTAAGTGAAATAAGAAGACTACGAAGACTGAGAAGTGGAGGAAAAGGTAAGTGAAATAAGAAGACTACGAAGACTGAGAAGAGGATGAAAATGTAAGTGAAATAAGAAGACTACGAAGACTGAGAAGAGGATAAGAAGGTAAGTGAAATAAGCAGACTACGAAGATTGAGAAGAGGAGGAAAGGTAAGTGAAATAAGAAGACTACGAAGACTGAGAAGAGGATGAAAAGGTAAGTGAAATAAGAAGACTACGAAGAATGAGAAGAGGAGGAAAAGGTAAGTGAAATAAGAAGACTACGAAGACTGAGAAGAGGATGAAAAGGTAAGTGAAATAAGAAGACTACGAAGACTGAGAAGAGGAGGAAAAGGTAAGTGTAATAAGAAGACTACGAAGACTGAGAAGAGGAGGATAAGGTAAGTGAAATAAGAAGACTACGAAGACTGAGAAGAGGATAAAAGGTAAGTGAAATAAGAAGACTACGACGACTGAGAAGAGGAGGAAAAGGTAACTCAAATAAGAAGACTACGAAGACCGTGAAGAGGATAAAAGGTAAGTGAAATAAGAAGACTACGAAGACTGAGAAGAGGAGGAAAAGGTAAGTGAAATAAGAAGACTACGAAGACTGAGAAGAGGAGGAAAAGGTAAGTGAAATAAGACGCATACGAAGACTGAGAAGAGGATGAGAAGGTAAGTGAAATAAGAAGACTACGAAGACTGAGAAGAGGAGAAAAATGTAAGTGAAATAAGAAGACTACGAAGACTGAGAAGAGGAGGAAAGGTAAGTGAAATAAGAAGAATACGAAGACTGAGAAGAGGAGGAAAGGTAAGTGAAATAAGAAGACTACGAGGACTGAGAAGAGGAGGAAATGTAAGTGAAATAAGAAGACTACGAAGACTGAGAAGAGAAGGAAAGGTAAGTGAAATAAGAAGACTACGAAGACTGAGAAGTGGAGGAAAAGGTAAGTGATATAAAAAGACTACGAAGACTGAGAAGTCGAGGAAAAGGTAAGTGAAATAAGAAGACTAGGAACACTGACAAGAGGATAAAAGTTAAGTGAAATAAGAAGACTACGAAGACTCAGAAGAGAAGGAAAAGGTAAGTGAAATAAGAAGACTACGAAGACTGAGAAGAGGATTAAAAGGTAAGTGAAATAAGAAGACTACGAAGACTCAGAAGAGGAGGAAAAGTTAAGTGAAATAAGAAGACTACGAAGACTGAGAAGACGAGGAAAAGGTAAGTGAAACAAAAACACTACGAAGACTGAGAAAAGGATGAAAAGGTAAGTGAAATAAGAAGATTACGAAGACTGAGAAGAGGAGGAAAGTTAAGTGAAATAAGTAGACTACGAAGACTGAGAGGAGGAGGAAAAGGTAAGTGAAATAAGAAAACTACGAAGACTGAGAAGAGGATGAAAAGGTAAGTGAAATAAGAAGACTACGAAGACTGAGAAGAGGAGGAAATGGTAAGTGAAATAAGAAGACTACGAAGACAGAGAAGAGGAGGGAAGGTAAGTGAAATAAGAAGACTACGAAGACTGAGAAGAGGAGGAAAGGTAAGTGAAATAAGAAGACTACGAAGACTGAGAAGAGGAGGGAAGGTAAGTGAAATAAGAAGACTACGAGGACTGAGAAGAGGAGGAAAGGTAAGTGAAATAAGAAGACTACGAAGACTGAGAAGAGAAGGGAAGGTAAGTGAAATAAGAAGACTACGAAGACTGAGAAGAAGAGGAAAAGGTAAGTGAAATAAGAAGACTACGAAGACTGAGAAGTCGAGGAAAAGGTAAGTGAAATAAGAAGACTTCGAAGATTGAGAAGAGGAGGAATAGGTAAGTGAAATAAGAAGACTACGAACACTGACAAGAGGATAAAAGGTAAGTTTAATAAGAAGACTACGAAGACTCAGATGAGAAGGAAAAGGTAATTGAAATAAGAAGACTAAGAAAACTCAGAAGAGGAGGAAAAGGTAAGTGAAATAAGAAGACTACGAAGACTGAGAAGACGAGGAAAAGGTAAGTGAAACAAAAACACTACGAAGACTGAGAAGAGGATGAAAAGGTAAGTGAATTAAGAAGACTACGAAGACTGAGAAGAGGAGGAAAGGTAAGTGAAATAAGAAGACTACGAAGACTGAGAAGAGGAGGGAAGGTAAGTGAAATAAGAAGACTACGAAGACTGAGAAGAGGAGGAAAGGTAAGTGAAATAAGAAGACTACGAAGACTCAGAACAGGAGGTAAGGTAAGTGAAATAAGAAGACTACGAAGACTGAGAACAGGATAAAAGGTAAGTGAAATAAGAAGACTACGAAGACTGAGAAGAGGAGGAAAGTTAAGTGAAATACGAAGACTACGAAGACTGAGAAGAGGAGGAAAAGGTAAGTGAAATAAGAAGACTACGAAGATTGAGAAGAGGATGAAAAGGTAAGTGAAATAAGTAGACTACGAAGACTGAGAAGAGGAGGAAAATGTAAGTGAAATAAGAAGACTACGAAGACTGAGAAGAAGAGGAAAAGGGAAGTGAAATAAGAAGACTACGAAGACTGAGAAGAGGATAAAAGGTAAGTGAAATATGAAGACTACGAAGACTGAGAAGAGGAGGAATAGGTAAGTGAAATAAGAAGACTACGTAGACTGAGAAGTGGAGGAAAAGGTAAGTAAAATAAGAAGACTACGAAGACTGAGACGAGGAGGAAAAGTAAGTGAAAAATGAAGACTACGAAGACTGAGAAGTCGAGGAAAAGGTAAGTGAAATAAGAAGACTACAAAGACTGAGAAGAGGATGAAAAGGTAAGTGAAATAAGAAGACTACGAACACTGACAAGAGGATAAAAGGTAAGTGAAATAAGAAGACTACGAAGACTCAGAAGAGAAGGAAAAGGTAAGTGAAATAAGAAGACTAAGAAGACTTAGAAGAGGATTTAAAGGTAAGTGAAATAAGAAGACTACGAAGACTCAGAAGTGTAGGAAAATGTAAGTGAAATAAGAAGACTACGAAGACTGAGAAGAGGATGAAAAGGTAAGTGAAATAAAAAGACTACGAAGACTGAGTAGAGGATGACAAGGTAAGTGAAATAAGAAGACTACGAAGACTGAGAAGACGAGGAAAGGTAAGTGAAATAACAAGACTACGAAGACTGTGAAGAGGAGGAAAGGTAAGTGAAATAAGAAGACTACGAAGAATGAGAAGAGGATGAAAAGGTAAGTGAAATAAGAAGACTACGAAGACTGAGAAGAGGAGGAAAAGGTAACTGAAATAAGAAGACTACGAAGACCGAGAAGAGGATAAAAGGTAAGTGAAATAAGAAGACTACGAAGACTGAGAAGAGGAGGAAAAGGTAAGTGAAATAAGAAGACTACGAAGACTGAGAAGTGGAGGAAAAGGTAAGTGAAATAAGAAGACTACGAAGACTGAGAAGAGGATGAAAAGGTAAGTGAAATAAGAAGACTACGAAGACTGAGAAGAGGATAAGAAGGTAAGTGAAATAAGCAGACTACGAACATTGAGAAGAGGAGGAAAGGTAAGTGAAATAAGAAGACTACGAAGACTGAGAAGAGGATGAAAAGGTAAGTGAAATAAGAAGACTACGAAGAATGAGAAGAGGAGGAAAAGGTAAGTGAAATAAGAAGACTACGAAGACTGAGAAGAGGATGAAAAGGTAAGTGAAATAAGAAGACTACGAAGACTGAGAAGAGGAGGAAAAGGTAAGTGTAATAAGAAGCCTACGAAGACTGAGAAGAGGAGGATAAGGTAAGTGAAATAAGAAGACTACGAAGACTGAGAAGAGGATAAAAGGTAAGTGAAATAAGAAGACTACGACGACTGAGAAGAGGAGGAAAAGGTAACTGAAATAAGAAGACTACGAAGACCGAGAAGAGGATAAAAGTTAAGTGAAATAAGAAGACTACGAAGACTGAGAAGAGGAGGAAAAGGTAAGTGAAATAAGAAGACTACGAAGACTGAGAAGAGGAGGAAAAGGTAAGTGAAATAAGACGAATACGAAGACTGAGAAGAGGATGAGAAGGAAAGTGAAATAAGAAGACTACGAAGACTGAGAAGAGGAGAAAAATGTAAGTGAAATAAGAAGACTACGAAGACTGAGAAGAGGAGGAAAGGTAAGTGAAATAAGAAGAATACGAAGACTGAGAAGAGGAGGAAAGGTAAGTGAAATAAGAAGACTACGAGGACTGAGAAGAGGAGGAAAGGTAAGTGAAATAAGAAGACTACGAAGACTGAGAAGAGAAGGAAAGGTAAGTGAAATAAGAAGACTACGAAGACTGAGAAGAGGAGGAAAAGGTAAGTGAAATAAGAAGACTACGAAGACTGAGAAGTCGAGGAAAAGGTAAGTGAAATAAGAAGACTAGGAACACTGACAAGAGGATAAAAGGTAAGTGAAATAAGAAGACTACGAAGACTCAGAAGAGAAGGAAAAGGTAAGTGAAATAAGAAGACTACGAAGACTGAGAAGAGGATTAAAAGGTAAGTGAAATAAGAAGACTACGAAGACTCAGAAGAGGAGGAAAAGTTAAGTGAAATAAGAAGATTACGAAGACTGAGAAGACGAGGAAAAGGTAAGTGAAACAAAAACACTACGAAGACTGAGAAAAGGATGAAAAGGTAAGTGAAATAAGAAGTTTACGAAGACTGAGAAGAGGAGGAAAGGTAAGTGAAATAAGAAGACAACGAAGACTGAAAAGAGGAGGAAAGGTAAGTGAAATAAGAAGACTACGAAGACTGAGAAGAGGAGGAAAAGGTAAGTGAAATAAGAAAACTACGAAGACTGAGAAGAGGATGAAAAGGTAAGTGAAATAAGAAGACTACGAAGACTGAGAAGAGGAGGAAATGGTAAGTGAAATAAGAAGACTACGAAGACTGAGAAGAGGAGGGAAGGTAAGTGAAATAAGAAGACTACGAAGACTGAGAAGAGGAGGAAAGGTAAGTGAAATAAGAAGACTACGAAGACTGAGAAGAGGAGGGAAGGTAAGTGAAATAAGAAGACTACGAGGACTGAGAAGAGGAGAAAAGGTAAGTGAAATAAGAAGACTACGAAGACTGAGAAGAGAAGGGAAGGTAAGTGAAATAAGAAGACTACGAAGACTGAGAAGAAGAGGAAAAGGTAAGTGAAATAAGAAGACTACGAAGACTGAGAAGTCGAGGAAAAGGTAAGTGAAATAAGAAGACTTCGAAGATTGAGAAGAGGAGGAATAGGTAAGTGAAATAAGAAGACTACGAACACTGACAAGAGGATAAAAGGTAAGTTTAATAAGAAGACTACGAAGACTCAGATGAGAAGGAAAAGGTAAGTGAAATAAGAAGACTACGAAGACTCAGAAGAGGAGGAAAAGGTAAGTGAAATAAGAAGACTACGAAGACTGAGAAGACGAGGAAAAGGTAAGTGAAACAAAAACACTACGAAGACTGAGAAGAGGATGAAAAGGTAAGTGAATTAAGAAGACTACGAAGACTGAGAAGAGGAGGAAAGGTAAGTGAAATAAGAAGACTACGAAGACTGAGAAGAGGAGGGAAGGTAAGTGAAATAAGAAGACTACGAAGACTGAGAAGAGGAGGAAAGGTAAGTGAAATAAGAAGACTACGAAGACTGAGAACAGGAGGTAAGGTAAGTGAAATAAGAAGACTACGAAGACTGAGAAGAGGATAAAAGGTAAGTGAAATAAGAAGACTCCGAAGACTGAGAAGAGGAGGAATGTTAAGTGAAATACGAAGACTACGAAGACTGAGAAGAGGAGGAAAAGGTAAGTGAAATAAGAAGACTACGAAGATTGAGAAGAGGATGAAAAGGTAAGTGATATAAGAAGACTACGAAGAATGAGAAGAGGATGAAAACGTAAGTGAAATAAGAAGACTACGAAGAATGAGAAGAGGAGGGAAAGGTAAGTGAAATAAGAAGACTACGAAGACTGAGAAGAGGATGAAAAGGTAAGTGAAATAAGTAGACTACGAAGACTGAGAAGAGGAGGAAAATGTAAGTGAAATAAGAAGACTACGAAGACTGAGAAGAAGAGGAAAAGGTAAGTGAAATAAGAAGACTACGAAGACTGAGAAGAGTATAAAAGGTAAGTGAAATATGAAGACTACGAAGACTGAGAAGAGGAGGAAAAGGTAAGTGAAATAAGAAGACTACGAAGACTGAGAAGTGGAGGAAAAGGTAAGTAAAATAAGAAGACTACGAAGACTGAGACGAGGAAAAGTAAGTGAAATATGAAGACTACGAAGACTGAGAAGTCGAGGAAAAGGTAAGTGAAATAAGAAGACTACAAAGACTGAGAAGAGGATGAAAAGGTAAGTGAAATAAGAAGACTACGAACACTGACAAGAGGATAAAAGGTAAGTGAAATAAGAAGACTACGAAGACTCAGAAGAGAAGGAAAAGGTAAGTGAAATAAGAAGACTACGAACACTCACAAGAGGATAAAAGGTAAGTGAAATAAGAAGACTATGAAGACTGAGAAGAGGAGGAAAGGTAAGTGAAATAAGAAGACTACGAAGACTGAGAAGAGGAGGAAAGGTAAGTGAAATAAGAAGACTAAGAAGACTGAGAACAGGAGGAAAGGTAAGTGAAATAAGAAGACTACGAAGACTGAGAAGAGAAGGAAAGGTAAGTGAAATAAGAAGAAGGCGAAGACTGAGAAGAGGAGGAAAAGGTAAGTGAAATAAGAAGACTACGAAGACTGAGAAGTCGAGAATAGGTAAGTGAAATAAGAAGACTACGAACACTGACAAGAGGATAAGAGGTAAGTGAAATAAGAAGACTACGAAGACTCAGAAGAGATAGAAAAGGTAAGTGAAATAAGAAGACTACGTAGATTGAGAAGAGGAGGAAAGGTAAGTGAAACAAAAACATTACGAAGACTGAGAAGAGGATGAAAAGGTAAGTGAAATAAGAAGACTACGAAGACTGAGAAGAGGAGGAAAGGTAAGTGAACTAAGAAGACTACGAAGACTGAGAAGAGGAGGAAAGGTAAGTGAAATAAGAAGACTACGAAGACTGAGAAGAGGAGGAAAGGTAAGTGAAATAAGAAGACTACGAAGACTGAGAAGAGGAGGGAAGGTAAGTGAAATAAGAAGACTACGAAGACTGTGAAGAGGAGGAAATGTAAGTGATATAAGAAGTCTACGAAGACTGAGAACAGGAGGTAAGGTAAGTGAAATAAGAAGACTACGAAGACTGAGAAGAGGATAAAAGGTAAGTGAAATAAGAAGACTACGAAGACTGAGAAGAGAAGGAAAGTTAAGTGAAATACGAAGACTACGAAGACTGAGAAGAGGAGGAAAAGGTAAGTGAAATAAGATGACTACGAAGATTGAGAAGAGGATGAAAAGGTAAGTGATATAAGAAGACTACGAAGAATGAGAAGAGGATGAAAACGTAGGTGAAATAAGAAGACTACGAAGAATGAGAAGAGGAGGAAAAGGTAAGTGAAATAAGAAGACTACGAAGACTGAGAAGAGGATAAAAGGTAAGTGAAATAAGAAGACTTCGACGACTGAGAAGAGGAGGAAAAGGTAACTGAAATATGAAGACTACGAAGACCGAGAAGAGGATAAAAGGTAAGTGAAATAAGAAGACTACGAAGACTGAGAAGAGGAGGAAAAGGTAAGTGAAATAAGAAGACTACGAAGACTGAGAAGAGGAGGAAAAGGTAAGTGAAATAAGACGAATACGAAGACTGAGAAGAGGATGAGAAGGTAAGTGAAATAAGAAGACTACGAAGACTGAGAAGAGGAGAAAAATGTAAGTGAAATAAGAAGACTACGAAGACTGAGAATAGGAGGAAAGGTAAGTGAAATAAGAAGAATACGAAGACTGAGAAGAGGAGGAAAGGTAAGTGAAATAAGAAGACTACGAGGTCTGAGAAGAGGAGGAAAGGTAAGTGAAATAAGAAGACTACGAACACTGACAAGAGGATAAAATGTAAGTGAAATAAGAAGACTACGAAGACTCAGAAGAGAAAGAAAAGGTAAGTGAAATAAGAAGACTACGAAGACTGAGAAGACGATTAAAAGGTAAGTGAAATAAGAAGACTACGAAGACTCAGAAGTGGAGGAAAAATTAAGTGAAATAAGAAGACTACGAAGACTGAGAAGACGAGGGAAAGGTAAGTGAAACAAAAACACTACGAAGACTGAGAAAAGGATGAAAAGGTAAGTGAAATAAGAAGATTACGAAGATTGAGAAGAGGAGGAAAGGTAAGTGAAATAAGAATACTACGAAGACTGAGAAGAGGAGGAAAGGTAAGTGAAATAAGAAGACTACGAAGACTGAGAAGAGGAGGAAAAGTTAAGTGAAATAAGAAAACTACGAAGACTGAGAAGAGGATGAAAAGGTAAGTGAAATAAGAAGACTACGAAGACTGAGAAGAGGATAAAAGGTAAGTGAAATAAGAAGACTACGAAGACTGAGAAGAGGAGGAAAGGTAAGTGAAATAAGAAGACTACGAAGAATCAGAAGAGGATAAAAAGGTAAGTGAAATAAGAAGATTACGAAGACTGAGAAGTGGAGGAAAGATAAGTGAAATAAGAAGACTACGAAGAATGAGAAGAGGATAAAAAGGTAAGTGAAATAAGAAGACTACGAAGACTGAGAAGAGGAGGAAAGGTAAGTGAAATAAGAAGACTACGAAGACTGAGAAGAGGATAAAAAGGTAAGTGAAATAAGAAGACTACGAAGACTGAGAAGAGGAGGAAATGTAAGTGAAATAAGAAGACTACGAAGAATCAGAAGAGGATAAAAAGGTAAGTGAAATAAGAGGAGTACGAAGACTGAGAACAGGAGGAAAGGTAAGTGAAATAAGAAGACTACGAAGAATGAGAAGAGGATAAAAAGGTAAGTGAAATAAGAAGACTACGAAGACTGAGAAGAGGATAAAAGGTAAGTGAAATAAGAAGACTACGAAGACTGAGAAGAGGAGGAAAGGTAAGTGAAATAAGAAGACTACGAAGACTGAGAAGAGGAGGAAAGGTAAGTGAAATATGAAGACTACGAAGACTGAGAAGAGGATGAAAAGGTAAGTGAAATAAGAAGACTACGAGGACTGAGAAGAGGAGGAAAGATAAGTGAAATAAGAAGACTACGAAGACTGAGAAGAGGAGGAAAGGTAAGTGAAATAAGAAGACTACGAAGACTGAGAAGAGAAGGAAAGGTAAGTGAAATAAGAAGACGGCGAAGACTGAGAAGAGGAGGAAAAGGTAAGTGAAATAAGAAGACTACGAAGACTGAGAAGTCGAGAATAGGTAAGTGAAATAAGAAGACCACGAACACTGACAAGAGGATAAGAGATGAGTGAAATAAGAAGACTACGAAGACTCAGAAGAGATAGAAAAGGTAAGTGAAATAAGAATACTACGAAGACTGAGAAGAGGAGGAAAGGTAAGTGAAACAAAAACATTGCGAAGACTGAGAAGAGGATGAAAAGGTAAGTGAAATAAGAAGACTACGAAGACTGAGAAGAGGAGGAAAAGGTAAGAGAAATAAGAAGACTACGAAGACTGAGAAGAGTATGACAAGGTAAGTGAAATAAGAAGACTACGAAGACTGAGAAGAGGATGAAAAGGTAAGTGAAATAAAAAGACTACGAAGACTGAGTAGAGGATGACAAGGTAAGTGAAATAAGAAGACTACGAAGACTGAGAAGACGAGGAAAGGTAAGTGAAATAACAAGACTACGAAGACTGTGAAGAGGAGGAAATGTAAGTGAAATAAGAAGATTACGAAGACTGAAAAGAGGAGGAAAAGGTAAGTGAAATAAGAAGACTACGAAGATTGAGAAGAGGATGAAAAGATAAGTGAAATAAGACTACGAAGAATGAGAAGAGGATGGAAAGGTAAGTGAAATAAGAAGACTACGAAGAATGAGAAGAGGAGGGAAAGGTAAGTGAAATAAGAAGACTACGAAGACTGAGAAGAGGATGAAAAGGTAAGTGAAATAAGAAGACTACGAAGACTGAGAAGAGGAGGATAAGGTAACTGAAATAAGAAGACTACGAAGACCGAGAAGAGGATAAAAGGTAAGTGAAATAAGAAGACTACGAAGACTGAGAAGAGGAGGAAAAGGTAAGTGAAATAAGAAGACTACGAAGACTGAGAAGTGGAGGAAAAGGTAAGTGAAATAAGAAGACTACGAAGACTGAGAAGAGGATGAAAAGGTAAGTGAAATAAGAAGACTACGAAGACTGAGAAGAGGATAAGAAGGTAAGTGAAATAAGCAGACTACGAAGATTGAGAAGAGGAGGAAAGGTAAGTGAAATAAGAAGACTACGAAGACTGAGAAGAGGATGAAAAGGTAAGTGAAATAAGAAGACTACGAAGAATGAGAAGAGGAGGAAAAGGTAAGTGAAATAAGAAGACTACGAAGACTGAGAAGAGGATGAAAAGGTAAGTGAAATAAGAAGACTACGAAGACTGAGAAGAGGAGGAAAAGGTAAGTGAAATAAGAAGACTACGAAGACTGAGAAGAGGAGGATAAGGGAAGTGAAATAAGAAGACTACGAAGACTGAGAAGAGGATAAAATGTAAGTGAAATAAGAAGACTACGACGATGAGAAGAGGAGGAAAAGGTAACTGAAATATGAAGACTACGAAGACCGAGAAGAGGATAAAAGGTAAGTGAAATAAGAAGACTACGAAGACTGAGAAGAGGAGGAAAAGGTAAGTGAAATAAGAAGACTACGAAGACTGAGAAGAGGAGGAAAAGTTAAGTGAAATAAGACGAATACGAAGACTGAGAAGAGGATGAGAAGGTAAGTGAAATAAGAAGACTACGAAGACTGAGAAGATGAGAAAAATGTAAGTGAAATAAGAAGACTACGAAGACTGAGAAGAGGAGGAAAGGTAAGTGAAATAAGAAGAATACGAAGACTGAGAAGAGGAGGAAAGGTAAGTGAAATAAGAAGACTACGAGATCTGAGAAGAGGAGGAAAGGTATGTGAAATAAGAAGACTACGAAGACTGAGAAGAGAAGGAAAGGTAAGTGAAATAAGAAGACTACGAAGACTGAGAAGAGGAGGAAAAGGTAAGTGAAATAAGAAGACTACGAAGACTGAGAAGTCGAGGAAAAGGTAAGTGAAATAAGAAGACTAGGAACACTGAGAAGAGGAGGAAAAGGTAAGTGAAATAAGAAGACTACGAACACTGACAAGAGGATAAAAGGTAAGTGAAATAAGAAGACTACGA
Organism: Periplaneta americana; assembly: GCF_040183065.1. Classification (NCBI taxonomy): domain Eukaryota; kingdom Metazoa; phylum Arthropoda; class Insecta; order Blattodea; family Blattidae; genus Periplaneta; species Periplaneta americana. Next base: position 163,021,704 of record NC_091131.1, read on the forward strand.
AGACTCAGAAGAGAAGGAAAAGGAAAGTGAAAAAAGAAGACTACGAAGACTGAGAAGAGGATTAAAAGGTAAGTGAAATAAGAAGACTACGAAGACTCAGAAGAGGAGGAAAAATTAAGTGAAATAAGAAGACTACGAAGACTGAGAGGACGAGGAAAAGGTAAGTGAAACAAAAACACTACGAAGACTGAGAAAAGGATGAAAAGGTAAGTCAAATAAGAAGATTACGAAGACTGAGAAGAGGAGGAAACGTAAGTGAAATAAGAAGACTACGAAGACTGAGAAGAGGAGGAAAGGTAAGTGAAATAAGAAGACTACGAAGACAAAGAAGAGGAGGAAAAGGTAGGTGAAATAAGAAAACTACGAAGACTGAGAAGAGGATGAAAAGGTAAGTGAAAGAAGAAGACTACGAAGACTGAGAAGAGGAGGAAATGGTAAGTGAAACAAGAAGACTACGAAGACTGAGAAGAGGAGGGAAGGTAAGTGAAATAAGAAGACTACGAAGACTGAGAAGAGGAGGAAAGGTAAGTGAAATAAAAAGACTACGAAGACTGAGAAGAGGAGGGAAGGTAAGTGAAATAAGAAGACTACGAGGACTGAGAAGAGGAGGAAAGGTATGTGAAATAAGAAGACTACGAAGACTGAGAAGAGAAGGAAAGGTAAGTGAAATAAGAAGACTACGAAGACTCAGAAGAAGAGGAAAAGGTAAGTGAAATAAGAAGACTACGAAGACTGAGGAGTCGAGGAAAAGGTAAGTGAAATAAGAAGACTTCGAAGCTTGAGAAGAGGAGGAAAAGGTAAGTGAAATAAGAAGACTACGAACACTGACAAGAGGATAAAAGGTAAGTTTAATAAGAAGACTACGAAGACTCAGATGAGAAGGAAAAGGTAAGTGAAATAAGAACACTACGAAGACTCAGAAGAGGAGGAAAAGGTAAGTGAAATAAGAAGACTACGAAGACTGAGAAGACGAGGAAAAGGTAAGTGAAACAAAAACACTACGAAGACTGAGAAGAGGATGAAAAGGTAAGTGAATTAAGAAGACTACGAAGACTGAGAAGAGGAGGAAAGGTAAGTGAAATAAGAAGACTACGAAGACTGAGAAGAGGAGGGAAGGTAAGTGAAATAAGAAGACTACGAAGACTGAGAAGAGGAGGAAAGGTAAGTGAAATAAGAAGACTAAGAAGACTGAGAACAGGAGGTAAGTTAAGTGAAATAAGAAGACTACAAAGACTGAGAAGAGGATAAAAGGTAAGTGAAATAAGAAGACTACGAAGACTGAGAAGAGGAGGAAAAGGTAAGTGAAATAAGAAGACTACGAAGACTGAGAAGTGGAGGAAAAGGTAAGTGAAATAAGAAGAGTACGAAGACTGAGAAGAGGATGAAAAGATAAGTGAAATAAGAAGACTACGAAGACTGAGAAGAGGATAAGAAGGTAAGTGAAATAAGCAGACTACGAAGATTGAGAAGAGGAGGAAAGGTAAGTGAAATAAGAAGACTACGAAGACTGAGAAGAGGATGAAAAGGTAAGTGAAATAAGAAGACTACGAAGAATGAGAAGAGGAGGAAAAGGTAAGTGAAATAAGAAGACTACGAAGACTGAGAAGAGGATGAAAAGGTAAGTGAAATAAGAAGACTACGAAGACTGAGAAGAGGAGCAAAAGGTAAGTGAAATAAGAAGACTACGAAGACTGAGAAGAGGAGGATAAGTTAAGTGAAATAAGAAGACTACGAAGACTGAGAAGAGGATAAAAGGTAAGTGAAATAAGAAGACTACGACGACTGAGAAGAGGAGGAAAAGGTAAGTGAAATACGACGAATACGAAGACTGAGAAGAGGAGGAAAAGGTAAGTGAAATAAGAAGACTACGAAGACTGAGAAGAGGAGGAAAAGGTAAGTGAAATAAGACGAATACGAAGACTGAGAAGAGGATGAGAAGGTAAGTGAAATAAGAAGACTACGAAGACTGAGAAGAGGAGAAAAATGTAAGTGAAATAAGAAGACTACGAAGACTGAGAAGAGGAGGAAAGGTAAGTGAAATAAGAAGAATACGAAGACTGAGAAGAGGAGGAAAGGTAAGTGAAATAAGAAGACTACGAAGACTCAGAAAAGGAGGAAAAGTTAAGTGAAATAAGGAGACTACGAAGACTGAGAAGACGAGGAAAAGGTAAGTGAAACAAAAACACTACGAAGACTAAGAAAAGGATGAAAAGGTAAGTGAAATAAGACGAATACGAAGACTGAGAAGAGGATGAGAAGGTAAGTGAAATAAGAAGACTACGAAGACTGAGAAGAGGAGAAAAATGTAAGTGAAATAAGAAGACTACGAAGACTGAGAAGAGGAGGAAAGGTAAGTGAAATAAGAAGAATACGAAGACTGAGAAGAGGAGGAAAGGTAAGTGAAATAAGAAGACTACGAGGACTGAGAAGAGGAGGAAATGTAAGTGAAATAAGAAGACTACGAAGACTGAGAAGAGAAGGAAAGGTAAGTGAAATAAGAAGACTACGAAGACTCAGAAGAGGAGGAAATGTTAAGTGAAATAAGAAGACTACGAAGACTGAGAAGACGAGGAAAAGGTAAGTGAAACAAAAACACTACGAAGACTGAGAAAAGGATGGAAAGGTAAGTGAAATAAGAAGATTACGAAGACTGAGAAGAGGAGGAAAGGTAAGTGAAATAAGAAGACTACGAAGACTGAGAAGAGGAGGAAAGGTAAGTGAAATAAGAAGACTACGAAGACTGAGAAGAGGAGGGAAGGTAAGTGAAATAAGAAGACTACGAAGACTGTGAAGAGGAGGAAATGTAAGTGATATAAGAAGTCTACGAAGACTGAGAACAGGAGGTAAGGTAAGTGAAATAAGAAGACTACGAAGACTGAGAAGAGGATAAAAGGTAAGTGAAATAAGAAGACTACGAAGACTGAGAAGAGAAGGAAAGTTAAGTGAAATACGAAGACTACGAAGACTGAGAAGAGGAGGAAAAGGTAAGTGAAATAAGATGACTACGAAGATTGAGAAGAGGATGAAAAGGTAAGTGATATAAGAAGACTACGAAGAATGAGAAGAGGATGAAAACGTAGGTGAAATAAGAAGACTACGAAGAATGAGAAGAGGAGGAAAAGGTAAGTGAAATAAGAAGACTACGAAGACTGAGAAGAGGATGAAAAGGTAAGTGAAATATGTAGACTACGAAGACTGAGAAGAGGAGGAAAAGGTAACTGAAATAAGAAGACTACGAAGACTGAAAAGAAGAGGAAAAGGTAAGTGAAATAAGAAGACTACGAAGACTGAGAAGAGGATAAAAGGTAAGTGAAATATGAAGACTACGAAGACTGAGAAGAGGAGGAAAAGGTAAGTGAAATAAGAAGACTACGAAGACTGAGAAGTGGAGGAAAAGGTAAGTGAAATAAGAAGACTACGAGAACTGAGAAGAGGATGATAAGGTAAGTGAAATAAGAAGACTACGAAGAATGAGAAGAGGATAAAAAGGAAAGTGAAATAAGAAGACTACGAAGACTGAGAAGACGAGGAAAGGTAAGTGAAATAAGAAGACTACGAAGACTGAGAAGAGGAGGAAAGGTAAGTGAAATATGAAGACTACGAAGACTGAGAAGAGGATGAAAAGGTAAGTGAAATAAGAAGACTACGAGGACTGAGAAGAGGAGGAAAGGTAAGTGAAATAAGAAGACTACGAAGACTGAGAAGAGGAGGAAAGGTAAGTAAAATAAGAAGACTACGAAGACTGAGACGAGGAGGAAAAGTAAGTGAAATATGAAGACTACGAAGACTGAGAATTCGAGGAAAAGGTAAGTGAAATAAGAAGACTACGAAGACTGAGAAGAGGAGGAAAGGTAAGTGAAATAAGAAGACTACGAAGACTGAGACGAGGAGGAAAAGTAAGTGAAATATGAAGACTACGAAGACTGAGAATTCGAGGAAAAGGTAAGTGAAATAAGAAGACTACGAACACTCACAAGAGGATAAAAGTTAAGTGAAATAAGAACACTACGAAGACTGAGAAGAGGATGACAAGGTAAGTGAAATAAGAAGACTACGAAGACTTAGAAGAGGATTTAAATGTAAGTGAAATAAGAAGACTACGAAGACTCAGAAGAGTAGGAAAATGTAAGTGAAATAAGAAGACTACGAAGACTGAGAAGACGAGGAAAAGATAAGTGAAACAAAAACACTACGAAGACTGAGAAGAGGATGAAAAGGTAAGTGAAATAAGAAGACTACGAAGTCTGAGAAGAGGAGGAAAGTTAAGTGAAATAAGAAGACTACGAAGACTGAGAAGAGGAGGAAAGGTAAGTGAAATAATAAGACTACGAAGACTGAGAAGAGGAGGGAAGGTAAGTGAAATAAGAAGACTACGAAGACTGAGAAGAGGAGGAAAGGTAAGTGAAATAAGAAGACTACGATGACTGAGAAGAGGATAAATAGGTAAGTGAAATAAGAAGATTACGAAGACTGAGAAGTGGAGGAAAGGTAAGTGAAATAAGAAGACTACGAAGAATGAGAAGAGGATAAAAAGGTAAGTGAAATAAGAAGACTACGAAGACCGAGAAGAGGAGGAAAGGTAAGTGAAATAAGAAGACTACGAAGACTGAGAAGAGGATAAAAAGGTAAGTGAAATAAGAAGACTACGAAGACTGAGAAGAGGAGGAAAGGTAAGTGAAATAAGAAGACTACGAAGAATGAGAAGAGGATAAAAAAGGTAAGTGAAATAAGAAGACTACGAAGACTGAGAACAGGAGGAAAGGTAAGTGAAATAAGAAGACTACGAAGAATGAGAAGAGGATAAAAAGGTAAGTGAAATAAGAAGAATACGAAGACTGAGAAGACGAAAAAAGGTAAGTGAAATAAGAAGACTACGTTGACTGAGAAGAGGAGGAAAGGTAAGTGAAATAAGAAGACTACGAAGACTGAGAAGAGGGGGAAAGGTAAGTGAAATATGAAGACTACGAAGACTGAGAAGAGGATGAAAAGGTAACTGAAATAAGAAGACTACGAGGATTGAGAAGAGGAGGATAGGTAAGTGAAATAAGAAGACTACGAAGACTGTGAAGAGGAGGAAAGGTAAGTGAAATAAGAAGACTACGAAGACTGAGAAGAGCAGGAATGGTAAGTGAAATAAGAAGACTACGAGGACTGAGAAGAGGAGGAAAGGTAAGTGAAATAAGAAGACTACGAAGACCGAGAAGAGGAGGAAAAGTAAGTGAAATAAGAAGACTACGAAGACTTAGAAGAGAAGGAAAGGTAAGTGAAATAAGAAGACTACGAAGACTGAGAAGTCGAGGAAAAGATAAGTGAAATAAGAAGACTACGAACACCGAGAAGAGGAGGAAAAGGTAAGTGAAATAAGAAGAGTACGAACACTGACAAGAGGATAAAAGGTAAGTGAAATAAGAAGACTACGAAGACTCAGAAGAGAAGGAAAAGGTAAGTGAAATAAGAAGACTACGAAGACTCAGAAGAGGAGGAAAAGGTAAGTGAAATAAGAAGACTACGAAGACTGAGAAGACGAGGAAAAGGTAAGTGAAACAAAAACACTACGAAGACTGAGAAGAGGATGAAAAGGTAAGTGAAATAAGAAGACTACGAAGACTGAGAAGACGAGGGAAGGTAAGTGAAATAAGAAGACTACGAAGTCTGAGAAGAGGAGGAAAGGTAAGTGAAATAAGAACACTACGAAGACTGAGAACAGGAGGTAAGGTAAGTGAAATAAGAAGACTACGAAGACTGAGAAGAGGATAAAAGGTAAGTGAAATAAGAAGACTACGAAGACTGAGAAGAGGAGGAAAGTTAAGTGAAATACGAAGATTACGAAGACTGAGAAGATGAGGAAAAGGTAAGTGAAATAAGAAGACTACGAAGACTGAGAAGAGGATGAAAAGGTATGTGAAATAAGAAGACTACGAAGACTGAGAAGAGGAGGAAAGGTAAGTGAAATAAGAAGACTACGAAGACTGAGAAGAGGAGGGAAGGTAAGTGAAATAAGAAGACTACGAAGACTGAGAAGAGGAGGAAAGGTAAGTGAAATAAGAAGACTACGAAGACTGAGAACAGGAGGTAAGGTAAGTGAAATAAGAAGACTACGAAGACTGAGAAGAGGATAAAAGGTAAGTGAAATAAGAAGACTACGAAGACTGAGAAGAGGAGGAAAGTTAAGTGAAATACGAAGACTACGAAGACTGAGAAGAGGAGGAAAAGGTAAGTGAAATAAGAAGACTACGAAGATTGAGAAGAGGATGAAATGGTAAGTGATATAAGAAGACTACGAAGAATGAGATGAGGATGAAAAGGTAAGTGAAATAAGTAGACTACGAAGACTGAGAAGAGGAGGAATAGGTAAGTGAAATAAGAAGACTACGAAGACTGAGAAGTGGAGGAAAAGGTAAGTGAAATAAGAAGACTAAGAAGACTGAGAAGAGGATAAAAGGTAAGTGAAATATGAAGACTACGAAGACTGAGAAGAGGAGGAAAAGGTAAGTGAAATAAGAAGACTACGAAGACTGAGAAGTGGAGGAAAAGGTAAGTGAAATAAGAAGACTACGAAAACTGAGAAGAAGATGAAAAGGTAAGTGAAATAAGAAGACTACGAAGACTGAGAAGAGGATAAAAAGGTAAGTGAAATAAGAAGACTACGAAGACTGAGAAGAGGAGGAAAGTTAAGTGAAATAAGAAGACTACGAAGACTGAGAAGAGGAGGAAAGGTAAGTGAAATATGAAGAATACGAAGACTGAGAAGAGGATGAAAAATTACGTGAAATAAGAAGACTACGAAGACTGAGAAGAGGAGGTAAAGGTAACTGAAATAAGAAGACTACGAAGACCGAGAAGAGGATAAAGGGTAAGTGAAATAAGAAGACTACGAAGACTAAGAAGAGGAGGAAAAGGTAAGTGAAATAAGAAGACTACGAAAACTGAGAAGAGGATGAAAAGGTAAGTGAAATAAGAAGACTACGAAGACCGAGAAGAGGATAAAAGGTAAGTGAAATAAGAAGACTACGAAGACTGAGAAGTGGAGGAAAAGGTAAGTGAAATAAGAAGACTACGAAAACTGAGAAGAGGATGAAAAGGTAAGTGAAATAAGAAGACTACGAAGAATGAGAAGAGGAGGAAGAGGTAAGTGAAATAAGAAGACTACGAAAACTGAGAAGAGGATGAAAGGTAAGTGAAATAAGAAGACTACGAAGACTGAGAAGAGGAGGAAAGGTAAGTAAAATAAGAAGACTACGAAGACTGAGACGAGGAGGAAAAGTAAGTGAAATATGAAGACTACGAAGACTGAGAAGTCGAGGAAAAGGTAAGTGAAATAAGACGAATACGAAGACTGAGAAGAGGATGAGAAGGTAAGTGAAATAAGAAGACTACGAAGACTGAGAAGAGGAGAAAAAGGTAAGTGAAATAAGAAGACTACGAAGACTGAGAAGAGGAGGAAAGGTAAGTGAAATAAGAAGACTACGAAGACTGAGAAGAGGAGGAAAGGTAAGTCAAACAAAAACATTACGAAGACTGAGAAGAGGATGAAAAGGTAAGTGAAATAAGAAGACTACGAAGACTGAGAAGAAGAGGAAAGGTAAGTGAAATAAGAAGACTACGAAGACTGAGAAGAGGAGGAAAGGAAAGTGAAATAAGAAGACTTCGAAGACTGAGAAGAGGAGGAAAAGGTAAGTGAAATAAGAAGACTACGAAGACTGAGAAGAGGATGAAAATGTAAGTGAAATAAGAAGACTACGAAGACTGAGAAGAGGAGGAAAAGGTAAGTGAAATAAGAAGACTACGAAGACTGAGAAGAGGATGACAAGGTAAGTGAAATAAGAAGACTACGAAGACTGAGAACAGGATGAAAAGGTAAGTGAAATAAGAAGGCTACGAAGACTGAGTAGAGGATGAAAAGGTAAGTGAAATAAGAAGACTACGAAGACTGAGAAGGGGATAAAAAGGTAAGTGAAATAAGAAGACTACGAAGACTGAGAAGAGGAGGAAAGGTAAGTGACATAAGAAGACTACGAAGACTGAGAAGAGGAGGAAAGGTAAGTGATATAAGAAGACTACGAAGAATGAGAAGAGGATAAAAAGGTAAGTGAAATAAGATGACTACGTAGACTGAGAAGAGGATAAAAGGTAAGTGAAATAAGAAGACTACGAAGACTGAGAAGAGGAGGAAAAGGTAAGTGAAATAAGAAGAATACGAAGATTGAGAAGAGGATGAAAAGGTAAGTGAAATAAGACTACGAAGAATCAGAAGAGGATGGAAAGGTAAGTGAAATAAGAAGACTACGATGAATAAGAAGAGGAGGAAAAGGTAAGTGAAATAAGAAGACTACGAAGACTGAGAAGAGGATGAAAAGGTAAGTGAAATAAGAAGACTACGAAGACTGAGAAGAGGAGGATAAGGTAACTGAAATAAGAAGACTACGAAGACCGAGAAGAGGATAAAAGGTAAGTGAAATAAGAAGACTACGAAGACTGAGAAGAGGAGGAAAAGGTAAGTGAAATAAGAAGACTACGAAGACTGAGAAGTGGAGGAAAAGTTAAGTGAAATAAGAAGACTACGAAAAACTGAGGAGAGGATGAAAAGGTAAGTGAAATAAGAAGACTACGAAGACTGAGAAGAGGATAAAAATGTAAGTGAAATAAGCAGACTACGAAGACTGAGAAGACGAGGAAAAGGTAAGTGAAACAAAAACACTACGAAGACTGAGAAGAGGATGAAAAGGTAAGTGAAATAAGAAGACTACGAAGTCTGAGAAGAGGAGGAAAGTTAAGTGAAATAAGAAGACTACGAAGACTGAGAAGAGGAGGAAAGGTAAGTGAAATAATAAGACTACGAAGACTGAGAAGAGGAGGGAAGGTAAGTGAAATAAGAAGACTACGAAGACTGAGAAGAGGAGGAAAGGTAAGTGAAATAAGAAGACTACGATGACTGAGAAGAGGATAAATAGGTAAGTGAAATAAGAAGATTACGAAGACTGAGAAGTGGAGGAAAGGTAAGTGAAATAAGAAGACTACGAAGAATGAGAAGAGGATAAAAAGGTAAGTGAAATAAGAAGACTACGAAGACCGAGAAGAGGAGGAAAGGTAAGTGAAATAAGAAGACTACGAAGACTGAGAAGAGGATAAAAAGGTAAGTGAAATAAGAAGACTACGAAGACTGAGAAGAGGAGGAAAGGTAAGTGAAATAAGAAGACTACGAAGAATGAGAAGAGGATAAAAAAGGTAAGTGAAATAAGAAGACTACGAAGACTGAGAACAGGAGGAAAGGTAAGTGAAATAAGAAGACTACGAAGAATGAGAAGAGGATAAAAAGGTAAGTGAAATAAGAAGAATACGAAGACTGAGAAGACGAAAAAAGGTAAGTGAAATAAGAAGACTACGTTGACTGAGAAGAGGAGGAAAGGTAAGTGAAATAAGAAGACTACGAAGACTGAGAAGAGGGGGAAAGGTAAGTGAAATATGAAGACTACGAAGACTGAGAAGAGGATGAAAAGGTAACTGAAATAAGAAGACTACGAGGATTGAGAAGAGGAGGATAGGTAAGTGAAATAAGAAGACTACGAAGACTGTGAAGAGGAGGAAAGGTAAGTGAAATAAGAAGACTACGAAGACTGAGAAGAGCAGGAATGGTAAGTGAAATAAGAAGACTACGAGGACTGAGAAGAGGAGGAAAGGTAAGTGAAATAAGAAGACTACGAAGACCGAGAAGAGGAGGAAAAGTAAGTGAAATAAGAAGACTACGAAGACTTAGAAGAGAAGGAAAGGTAAGTGAAATAAGAAGACTACGAAGACTGAGAAGTCGAGGAAAAGGTAAGTGAAATAAGAAGACTACGAGGACCGAGAAGAGGAGGAAAAGGTAAGTGAAATAAGAAGAGTACGAACACTGACAAGAGGATAAAAGGTAAGTGAAATAAGAAGACTACGAAGACTCAGAAGAGAAGGAAAAGGTAAGTGAAATAAGAAGACTACGAAGACTCAGAAGAGGAGGAAAAGGTAAGTGAAATAAGAAGACTACGAAGACTGAGAAGACGAGGAAAAGGTAAGTGAAACAAAAACACTACGAAGACTGAGAAGAGGATGAAAAGGTAAGTGAAATAAGAAGACTACGAAGACTGAGAAGACGAGGGAAGGTAAGTGAAATAAGAAGACTACGAAGTCTGAGAAGAGGAGGAAAGGTAAGTGAAATAAGAACACTACGAAGACTGAGAACAGGAGGTAAGGTAAGTGAAATAAGAAGACTACGAAGACTGAGAAGAGGATAAAAGGTAAGTGAAATAAGAAGACTACGAAGACTGAGAAGAGGAGGAAAGTTAAGTGAAATACGAAGATTACGAAGACTGAGAAGATGAGGAAAAGGTAAGTGAAATAAGAAGACTACGAAGACTGAGAAGAGGATGAAAAGGTATGTGAAATAAGAAGACTACGAAGACTGAGAAGAGGAGGAAAGGTAAGTGAAATAAGAAGACTACGAAGACTGAGAAGAGGAGGGAAGGTAAGTGAAATAAGAAGACTACGAAGACTGAGAAGAGGAGGAAAGGTAAGTGAAATAAGAAGACTACGAAGACTGAGAACAGGAGGTAAGGTAAGTGAAATAAGAAGACTACGAAGACTGAGAAGAGGATAAAAGGTAAGTGAAATAAGAAGACTACGAAGACTGAGAAGTGGAGGAAAAGGTAAGTGAAATAAGAAGACTAAGAAGACTGAGAAGAGGATAAAAGGTAAGTGAAATATGAAGACTACGAAGACTGAGAAGAGGAGGAAAAGGTAAGTGAAATAAGAAGACTACGAAGACTGAGAAGTGGAGGAAAAGGTAAGTGAAATAAGAAGACTACGAAAACTGAGAAGAAGATGAAAAGGTAAGTGAAATAAGAAGACTACGAAGACTGAGAAGAGGATAAAAAGGTAAGTGAAATAAGAAGACTACGAAGACTGAGAAGAGGAGGAAAGTTAAGTGAAATAAGAAGACTACGAAGACTGAGAAGAGGAGGAAAGGTAAGTGAAATATGAAGAATACGAAGACTGAGAAGAGGATGAAAAATTACGTGAAATAAGAAGACTACGAAGACTGAGATGAGGAGGTAAAGGTAACTGAAATAAGAAGACTACGAAGACCGAGAAGAGGATAAAGGGTAAGTGAAATAAGAAGACTACGAAGACTAAGAAGAGGAGGAAAAGGTAAGTGAAATAAGAAGACTACGAAAACTGAGAAGAGGATGAAAAGGTAAGTGAAATAAGAAGACTACGAAGACCGAGAAGAGGATAAAAGGTAAGTGAAATAAGAAGACTACGAAGACTGAGAAGTGGAGGAAAAGGTAAGTGAAATAAGAAGACTACGAAAACTGAGAAGAGGATGAAAAGGTAAGTGAAATAAGAAGACTACGAAGAATGAGAAGAGGAGGAAGAGGTAAGTGAAATAAGAAGACTACGAAAACTGAGAAGAGGATGAAAGGTAAGTGAAATAAGAAGACTACGAAGACTGAGAAGAGGAGGAAAGGTAAGTAAAATAAGAAGACTACGAAGACTGAGACGAGGAGGAAAAGTAAGTGAAATATGAAGACTACGAAGACTGAGAAGTCGAGGAAAAGGTAAGTGAAATAAGACGAATACGAAGACTGAGAAGAGGATGAGAAGGTAAGTGAAATAAGAAGACTACGAAGACTGAGAAGAGGAGAAAAAGGTAAGTGAAATAAGAAGACTACGAAGACTGAGAAGAGGAGGAAAGGTAAGTGAAATAAGAAGACTACGAAGACTGAGAAGAGGAGGAAAGGTAAGTCAAACAAAAACATTACGAAGACTGAGAAGAGGATGAAAAGGTAAGTGAAATAAGAAGACTACGAAGACTGAGAAGAAGAGGAAAGGTAAGTGAAATAAGAAGACTACGAAGACTGAGAAGAGGAGGAAAGGAAAGTGAAATAAGAAGACTTCGAAGACTGAGAAGAGGAGGAAAAGGTAAGTGAAATAAGAAGACTACGAAGACTGAGAAGAGGATGAAAATGTAAGTGAAATAAGAAGACTACGAAGACTGAGAAGAGGAGGAAAAGGTAAGTGAAATAAGAAGACTACGAAGACTGAGAAGAGGATGACAAGGTAAGTGAAATAAGAAGACTACGAAGACTGAGAACAGGATGAAAAGGTAAGTGAAATAAGAAGGCTACGAAGACTGAGTAGAGGATGAAAAGGTAAGTGAAATAAGAAGACTACGAAGACTGAGAAGGGGATAAAAAGGTAAGTGAAATAAGAAGACTACGAAGACTGAGAAGAGGAGGAAAGGTAAGTGACATAAGAAGACTACGAAGACTGAGAAGAGGAGGAAAGGTAAGTGATATAAGAAGACTACGAAGAATGAGAAGAGGATAAAAAGGTAAGTGAAATAAGATGACTACGTAGACTGAGAAGAGGATAAAAGGTAAGTGAAATAAGAAGACTACGAAGACTGAGAAGAGGAGGAAAAGGTAAGTGAAATAAGAAGAATACGAAGATTGAGAAGAGGATGAAAAGGTAAGTGAAATAAGACTACGAAGAATCAGAAGAGGATGGAAAGGTAAGTGATATAAGAAGACTACGATGAATAAGAAGAGGAGGAAAAGGTAAGTGAAATAAGAAGACTACGAAGACTGAGAAGAGGATGAAAAGGTAAGTGAAATAAGAAGACTACGAAGACTGAGAAGAGGAGGATAAGGTAACTGAAATAAGAAGACTACGAAGACCGAGAAGAGGATAAAAGGTAAGTGAAATAAGAAGACTACGAAGACTGAGAAGAGGAGGAAAAGGTAAGTGAAATAAGAAGACTACGAAGACTGAGAAGTGGAGGAAAAGTTAAGTGAAATAAGAAGACTACGAAAACTGAGGAGAGGATGAAAAGGTAAGTGAAATAAGAAGACTACGAAGACTGAGAAGAGGATAAAAATGTAAGTGAAATAAGCAGACTACGAAGATTGAGAAGAGGAGGAAAGGTAAGTGAAATAAGAACACTACGAAGACTGAGAAGAGGATGAAAAGGTAAGTGAAATAAAAAGACTACGAAGAATGAGAAGAGGAGGAAAAGGTAAGTGAAATAAGAAGACTAAGAAGACTGAGAAGAGGATGAAAAGGTAAGTGAAATAAGAAGACTACGAAGACTGAGAAGTGGAGGAAAAGGTAAGTGAAATAAGAAGACTACGAAGACTGAGAAGAGGAGGATAAGGTAAGTGAAATAAGAAGACTACGAAGACTGAGAAGAGGATAAAAGGTAAGTGAAATAAGAAGACTACGACGACTGAGAAGAGGAGGAAAAGGTAACTGAAATAAGAAGACTACGAAGAAAGAGAAGAGGATAAAAGGTAAGTGAAATAAGAAGACTACGAAGACTGAGAAGAGGAGGAAAAGGTAAGTGAAATAAGAAGACTACGAAGACTGAGAAGAGGAACAAAAGGTAAGTGAAATAAGACGAATACGAAGACTGAGAAGAGGATGAGAAGGTAAGTGAAATAATAAGACTACGAAGACTGAGAAGAGGATAAAATGGTAAGTGAAATAAGAAGACTACGAAGACTGAGAAGAGGGGGAAAGGTAAGTGAAATAAGAAGACTACGAAGACTGAGAAGAGAAGGAAAGGTAAGTGAAATAAGAAGACTACGAGGACTGAAAAGAGGAGGAAAGGTAAGTGAAATAAGAAGACTACGAAGACTGAGAAGTCGAGGAAAAAGTAAGTGAAATAAGAAGACTAGGAACACTGAGAAGAGGAGGAAAAGGTAAGTGAAATAAGAAGACTACGAACACTCACAAGAGGATAAAAGGTAAGTGAAATAAGAAGACTACGAAGACTCAGAAGAGAAGGAAAAGGTAAGTGAAATAAGAAGACTACGAAGACTGAGAAGAGGATTAAAAGGTAACTGAAATAAGAAGACTACGAAGACTCAGAAGGGGAGGAAAAGTTAAGTGAAATTAGAAAACTACGAAGACTGAGAAGAGGCTGAAAAGGTAAGTGAAATAAGAAGACTACGAAGACTGAGAAGAGGAGGAAATGGTAAGTGAAATAAGAAGACTACGAAGACTGAGAAGAGGAGGAAAGGTAAGTGAAATAATAAGACTACGAAGACTGAGAAGAAGAGTAAAGGTAAGTGAAATAAGAAGACTACGAAGACTGAGAAGAGGAGTGAAGTTAAATGAAATAAGAAGACTACGATGACTGAGAAGAGGAGGAAAGGTAAGTGAAATAAGAAGACTACGAAGACTGAGAACAGGAGGTAAGGTAAGTGAAATAAGAAGAATACGAAGACTGAGAAGAGGAGGAAAGTTGAGTGAAATACGAAGACTACGAAGACTGAGAAGAGGAGGAAAAGTTAAGTGAAATAAGAAGACTACGAAAAGACAAGAAGACTGAGAAGAGGAGGAAAGGTAAGTGAAATATGTAGACTACGAAGACTGAGAAGAGGATGAATAGGTAAGTGAAATAAGAAGACTACGAGGACTGAGAAGAGGGGGAAAGGTAAGTGAAATAAGAAGACTACGAAGACTGAGAAGTCGAGGAAAAGGTAAGTGAAATAAGAATACTACGAAGACTGAGAAGAGGAGGAAATTTAAGTGAAATAAGAAGACTACGAAGACTGAGAAGAGGATGAAAAGGTAAGTGAAATAAGAAGAATACGAACACTGAGAAGAGGAGGAAAGGTAAGTGAAATAAGAAGACTACGAAGACTGAGAAGAGGAGGAAAAGGTAAGTCAAATAAGAAGACTACGAAGACTGAGAAGTGGAGGAAAAGGTAAGTGAAATAAGAAGACTACGAAGACTGAGAAGACGAGGAAAAGGTAAGTGAAACAAAAACACTACGAAGACTGAGAAAAGGATGAAAAGGTAAGTGAAATAAGAAGACTACGAAGACTGAGAAGAGGAGGAAAGGTAAGTGAAATAAGAAGACTAAGAAGACTGAGAAGAGGAGGAAAGGTAAGTGAAATAAGAAGACTACGAAGACTGAGAAGAGGAGGAAAATGTAAGTGAAATAAGAAAACTCCGAACACAGAGAAGAGGATGAACAGGTAAGTGAAATAAGAAGACTACGAAGACTGAGAAGAGGAGGAAAATGTAAGTGAAATAAGAAGACTAGGAAGACTGAGAAGAGGAGGGATGGTAAGTGAAATAAGAAGACTACGAAGACTGAGAATAGGTGGAAAGGTAAGTGAAATAAGAAGACTACGAAGACTGAGAAGAGGAGGGAAGGTAAGTGAAATAAGAAGACTACGAAGACTGAGAAGAGGAGGAAAGGTAAGTGAAATAAGAAGACTACGAAGTCTGAGAAAAGGAGGTAAGGAAATTTAAATAAGAAGACTACGAAGACTGAGAAGAGGATAAAAGGTAAGTGAAATAAGAAGAATACGAAGACTGAGAAGAGGAGGAAAGTTAAGTGAAATACGAAGACTACGAAGACTGAGAAGAGGAGGAAAAGGTAAGTGAAATAAGAAGACTACGAAGACTGAGAAGACGAGGAAAAGGTAAGTGAAACAAAAACACTACGAAGACTGAGAAGAGGAGGAAAAGGTAAGTGAAATAAGAAGACTACGAAGACTGAGAAGAGGAGGAGAGGTAAGTGAAATAAGAAGACTACGAAGACTGAGAAGAGGAGGGAAGGTAAGTGAAATAAGAAGACTACGAAGACTGAGAAGAGGAGGAAAGGTAAGTGAAATAAGAAGACTACGAAGACTGAGAACTGGAGGTAAGGTAAGTGAAATAAGAAGACTACGAAGACTGAGAAGAGGATAAAAGTTAAGTGAAATAAGAAGACTACGAAGACTGAGAAGAGGTGGAAAGTTAAGTGAAATACGAAGACTACGAAGACTGAGAAGAGGAGGAAAAGGTAAGTGAAATAAGAAGACTACGAAGAATGAGAAGAGGAGGAAAAGGTAAGTGAAATAAGAAGACTACGAAGACTGAGAAGAGGATGAAAATGTAAGTGAAATAAGAAGACTACGAAAACTGAGAAGAGGAGGAAAAGGTAAGTGAAATAAGAAGACTACGAAGACTGAAAAGAGGAGGATGTGATAAGTGAAATAAGAAGACTACGAAGACTGAGAAGAGAATAAAAGGTAAGTGAAATAAGAAGACTACGAAGATTGAGAAGAGGAGGAAATGATAACTGAAATAAGAAGACTACGAAGACCGAGAAGAGGATAAAAGGTAAGTGAAATAAGAAGACTACGAAGACTGAGAAGAGGAGAAAAGGTAAGTGAAATAAGAAGACTACGAAGACTGAGAAGTGGAGGAAAAGGTAAGTGAAATAAGAAGACTAGGAAGACTGAGAAGAGGATGAAAAGGTAAGTGAAATAAGAAGACTACGAAGACTGAGAAGAGGATAAAAAGGTAAGTGAAATAAGAAGACTACGAAGACTGAGAAGAGGAGGAAAGGTAAGTGAAATAAGAAGACTACGAAGACTGAGAAGAGGAGGAAAGGTAAGTGATATAAGAAGACTACGAAGAATGAGAAGAGGATAAAAAGGTAAGTGAAATAAGATGACTACGTAGACTGAGAAGAGGATAAAAGGTAAGTGAAATAAGAAGACTACGAAGACTGAGAAGAGGAGGAAAGGTAAGTGAAATAAGAAGACTACGAAGACTGAGAAGAGGAGGAAAGGTAAGTGAAATAAGAAGATTACGAAGACTGAGAAGAGGAGAAAAGGTAAGTGAAATATGAAGACTACGAAGACTGAGAAGAGGAGGAAAATGTAAGTGAAATAAGAAAACTACGAAGACTGAGAAGAGGATGAACAGGTAAGTGAAATAAGAAGACTACGAAGACTGAGAAGAGGAGGAAAATGTAAGTGAAATAAGAAGACTACGAAGACTGAGAAGAGGAGGGATGGTAAGTGAAATAAGAAGACTACGAAGACTGAGAAGAGGAGGAAAAGGTAAGTGAAATTAGAAGACTACGAAGACTGAGAAGAGGAGGAAAAGGTAAGTGAAATAAGAAGACTACGAAGACTGAGAAGAGGAGGAAAAGGTAAGTGAAATAAGAAGACTAAGAAGACTGAGAAGAGGATGAAAAGGTAAGTGAAATAAGAAGACTACGAAGATTGAGAAGAGGAGGAAAGGTAAGTGAAATAAGAAGACTACGAAGATTGAGAAGAGGAGGAAAAGGTAATTGAAATAAGAAGACTACGAAGACTGAGAAGAGGAGGAAAAGGTAAGTGAAATAAGAAGACTACGAAAGACTGAGAAGAGGAGGAAAAGGTAAGTGAAATAAGAAGACTACGAAGACTGAGAAGAGAATAAAAGGTAAGTGAAATAAGAAGACTACGAAGACTGAGAAGAGGAGGAAAAGGTAACTGAAATAAGAAGACTACGAAGACCGAGAAGAGGATAAAAGGTAAGTGAAATAAGAAGACTACGAAGACTGAGAAGAGGAGGAAAAGGTAAGTGAAATAAGAAGACTACGAAGACTGAGAAGTGGAGGAAAAGGTAAGTGAAATAAGAAGACTACGAAGACTGAGAAGAGGATGAAAAGGTAAGTGAAATAAGAAGACTACGAAGACTGAGAAGAGGATAAAAATGTAAGTGAAATAAGAAGACTACGAAGATTGAGAAGAGGAGGAAAGTTAAGTGAAATAAGAAGACTACGAAGACTGAGAAGAGGATGAAAAGGTAAGTGAAATAAGAAGACTACGAAGAATGAGAAGAGGAGGAAAAGGTAAGTGAAATAAGAAAACTACGAAGACTGAGATGTCGAGGAAAAGGTAAGTGAAATAAGGAGACTACGAACACTGAGAAGAGGAGGAAAAGGTAAGTGAAATAAGAAGACTACGAACACTGACAAGAGGATAAAAGTTAAGTCAAATAAGAAGACTACGAAGACTCAGAAGAGAAGGAAAAGGTAAGTGAAATAAGAAGACTACGAAGACTGAGAAGAGGATTAAAAGGTAAGTGAAATAAGAAGACTACGAAGACTCAGAAGAGGAGGAAAATGTAAGTGAAATATGAAGACTACGAAGACTGAGAAGACGAGGAAAAGGTAAGTGAAACAAAAACACTACGAAGACTGAGAAAAGGATGAAAAGGTAAGTGAAATAAGAAGACTACGAAGACTGAGAAGAGGAGGAAAGGTAAGTGAAATAAGAAGACCACGAAGACTGAGAAGAGGAGGAAAGGTAAGTGAAATAAGAAGACTACGAAGACTGAGAAGAGGAGGAAAATGTTAGTGAAATAAGAAAACTACGAAGACTGAGAAGAAGAAGAACAGGTAAGTGAAATAAGAAGACTACGAAGACTGAGAAAAGGAGGAAAAGGTAAGTGAAATAAGAAGACTACGAAGACTGAGAAGAGGAGGGATGGTAAGTGAAATAAGAAGACTACGAAGACTGAGAAGTCGAGGAAAAGGTAAGTGAAATAAGAAGACTACGAAGACTGAGAAGAGGAGGGAAGGTAAGTGAAATAAGAAGACTACGAAGACTGAGAAGAGGAGGAAAGGTAAGTGAAATAAGAAGACTACGAAGACTGAGAAGAGGAGGAAAGGTAAGTGAAGTAAGAAGACTACGAAGACTGAGAAGAGGTGGAAAGGTAAGTGAAATAAGAAGACTACGAAGACTGAGAAGAGGAGGGAAGGTAAGTGAAATAAGAAGACTACGAAGACTGAGAAGAGGAGGAAAGGTAAGTGAAATAAGAAGGCTACCAAGATTGAGAAGAGGATGAAAAGGTAAGTGATATAAGAAGACTACGAAGAATGAGAGGAGGATGAAAACGTAAGTGAAATAAGAAGACTACGAAGAATGAGAAGAGGAGGAAAAGGTAAGTGAAATAAGAAGACTACGAAGACTGAGAAGAGGATGAAAAGGTAAGTGAAATAAGAAGACTACGAAGAATGAGAAGAGGAGGAAAAGGTAAGTGAAATAAGAAGACTACGAAGACTGAGAAGAGGATGAAAAGGTAAGTGAAATAAGATGACTACGAAGACTGAGAAGAGGAGGAAAAGGTAAGTGAAATAAGAAGACTACGAAGACTGAGAAGAAGAGGAAAACGTTAGTGAAATAAGACGAATACGAAGACTGAGAAGAGGATGAGAAGGTAAGTGAAATAAGAAGACTACGAAGACTGAGAAGAGGATAAAAAGCTAAGTGAAATAAGAAGACTACGAAGACTGAGAAGAGGAGGAAAGGTAAGTGAAATAAGAAGACTACGAAGACTGAGATGTCGAGGAAAAGGTAAGTGAAATAAGAAGACTACGAACACTGAGAAGAGGAGGAAAAGGTAAGTGAAATAAGAAGACTACGAACACTGACAAGAGGATAAAAGATAAGTGAAATAAGAAGACTACGAAGACTCAGAAGAGAAGGAAAAGGTAAGTGAAATAAGAAGACTACGAAGACTGAGAAGAGGATTAAAAGGTAAGTGAAATAAGAAGACTACGAAGACTCAGAAGAGGAGGAAAATGTAAGTGAAATAAGAAGACTACGAAGACTGAGAAGACGAGGAAAAATGTAAGTGAAACAAAAACACTACGAATACTGAGAAAAGGATGAAAAGGTAAGTGAAATAAGAAGACTACGAAGACTGAGAAGCGGAGGAAAGGTAAGTGAAATAAGAAGACTACGAAGACTGAGAAGAGGAGGAAAAGGTAAGTGAAATAAGAAGACTACGAAGACTGAGAAGAGGAGGAAAAGGTAAGTGAAATAAGAAAACTACGAAGACTGAGAAGAGGATGAACAGGTAAGTGAAATAAGAAGACTGAGAAGAGGAGGAAAAGGTAAGTGAAATAAGAAGACTACGAAGACTGAGAAGAGGAGGGATGGTAAGTGAAATAAAAAGACTACGAAGACTGTGAAGAGGTGGAAAGGTAAGTGAAATAAGAAGACTACGAAGACTGAGAAGAGGAGGGAAGGTAAGTGAAATAAGACTACGAAGACTGAGAAGAGGAGGAAAGGTAAGTGAAATAAGAAGACTACGAAGACTGAGAAGAGGAGGAAAGGTAAGTGAAATAAGAAGACTACGAAGACTGAGAAGAGGTGGAAAGGTAAGTGAAATAAGAAGACTACGAAGACTGAGAAGAGGAGGAAAGGTAAGTGAAATATGAAGACTACGAAGACTGAGAAGAGGATGAAAAGGTAAGTGAAATAAGAAGACTACGAAGACTGAGAAGAGGAGGAAAGTTAAGTGAAATAAGAAGACTACGAAGACTGAGAAGAGGATGAAAAGGTAAGTGAAATAAGAAGACTACGAAGACTGAGAAGAGGAGGAAAGGTGAGTGAAATAAGAAGACTACGAAGACTGAGAAGAGGAGGAAAAGGTAATTGAAATAAGAAGACTACGAAGACTGAGAAGAGGAGGAAAAGGTAAGTGAAATAAGAAGATTACGAAGACTGAGAAGAGGAGGAAAAGGTAAGTGAAATAAGAAGACTACGAAGACTGAGAAGAGGATAAAAGGTAAGTGAAATAAGAAGACTACGAAGACTGAGAAGAGGAGGAAAAGGTAACTGAAATAAGAAGACTACGAAGACCGAGAAGAGGATAAAAGGTAAGTGAAATAAGAAGACTACGAAGACTGAGAAGAGGAGGAAAAGGTAAGTGAAATAAGAAGACTACGAAGACTGAGAAGAGGATAAAAGGTAAGTGAAATAAGAAGACTACGAAGACTGAGAAGAGGAGGAAAAGGTAACTGAAATAAGAAGACTACGAAGACCGAGAAGAGGATAAAAGGTAAGTGAAATAAGAAGACTACGAAGACTGAGAAGTGGAGGAAAAGGTAAGTGAAATAAGAAGACTACGAAGACTGAGAAGAGGATGAAAAGGTAAGTGAAATAAGAAGACTACGAAGACTGAGAAGAGGATAAAAATGTAAGTGAAATAAGAAGACTACGAAGATTGAGAAGAGGAGGAAAGTTAAGTGAAATAAGAAGACTACGAAGACTGAGAAGAGGATGAAAAGGTAAGTGAAATAAGAAGACTACGAAGAATGAGAAGAGGAGGATAAGGTAAGTGAAATAAGAAGACTACGAAGACTGAGAAGAAGATGAAAAGGTAAGTGAAATAAGAAGACTACGAAGACTGAGAAGAGGAGGAAAAGGTAAGAGAAATAAGAAGACTACGAAGACTGAGAAGAGGAGGATAAGGTAAGTGAAATAAGAAGACTACGAAGACTGAGAAGAGGATGAGAAGGTAAGTGAAATAAGAAGACTACGAGGACTGAGAAGAGGAGGAAAGTTAAGTGAAATAAGTAGACCACGAAGACTGAGAAGAGAAGGAAAGGTAAGTGAAATAAGAAGACTACGAAGACTGAGAAGAGGAGGAAAAGGTAAGTGAAATAAGAAGACTACGAAGACTGAGAAGAGAAGGAAAGGTAAGTGAAATAAGAAGACTACGAAGACTGAGAAGAGGAGGAAAAGGTAAGTGAAATAAGAAGACTACGAAGACTGAGATGTCGAGGAAAAGGTAAGTGAAATAAGGAGACTACGAACACTGAGAAGAGGAGGAAAAGGTAAGTGAAATAAGAAGACTACGAACACTGACAAGAGGATAAAAGGTAAGTGAAATAAGAAGACTACGAAGACTCAGAAGAGAAGGAAAAGGTAAGTGAAATAAGAAAACTACGAAGACTGAGAAGAGAATTAAAAGGTAAGTGAAATAAGAAGACTACTAAGACTCAGAAGAGGAGGAAAATATAAGTGAAATAAGAAGACTACGAAGACTGAGAAGACGAGGAAAAGGTAAGTGAAACAAAAACACTACGAAGACTGAGAAAAGGATGAAAAGGTAAGTGAAATAAGAAGACTACGAAGACTGAGAAGAGGAGGAAAGGTAAGTGAAATAAGAAGACTACGAAGACTGAGAAGAGGAGGAAAGGTAAGTGAAATAAGAAGACTACGAAGACTGAGAAGAGGAGGAAAATGTTAGTGAAATAAGAAAACTACGAAGACTGAGAAGAGGATGAACAGGTAAGTGAAATAAGAAGACTACGAAGACTGAGAAGAGGAGGAAAAGGTAAGTGAAATAAGAAGACTACGAAGACTGAGAAGAGGAGGGATGGTAAGTGAAATAAGAAGACTACGAAGACTGAGCAGTCGAGGAAAAGGTAAGTGAAATAAGAAGACTACGAAGACTGAGAAGAGGAGGGAAGGTAAGTGAAATAAGAAGACTACGAAGACTGAGAAGAGGAGGAAAGGTAAGTGAAATAAGAAGACTACGAAGACTGAGAAGAGGTGGAAAGGTAAGTGAAGAAAGAAAACTACGAAGACTGAGAAGAGGAGGGAAGGTAAGTGAAATAAGAAGACTACGAAGACTGAGAAGAGGAGGAAAGGTAAGTGAAATAAGAAGGCTACGAAGATTGAGAAGAGGATGAAAAGGTAAGTGATATAAGAAGACTACGAAGAATGAGAGGAGGATGAAAACGTAATTGAAATAAGAAGACTACGAAGAATGAGAAGAGGAGGAAAAGGTAAGTGAAATAAGAAGACTACGAAGACTGAGAAGAGGATGAAAAGGTAAGTGAAATAAGAAGACTACGAAGAATGAGAAGAGGAGGAAAAGGTAAGTGAAATAAGGAGACTACGAAGACTGAGAAGAGGATGAAAAGGTAAGTGAAATAAGAAGACTACGAAGACTGAGAAGAGGAGGAAAAGGTAAGTGAAATAAGAAGACTACGAAGACTGAGAAGAGGAGGATAAGGTAAGTGAAATAAGAAGACTACGAAGACTGAGAAGAGGATAAAAGGTAAGTGAAATAAGAAGACTACGAAGACTGAGAAGAGGAGGAAAAGGTAACTGAAATAAGAAGACTACGAAGACCGAGAAGAGGATAATAGGTAAGTGAAATAAGAAGACTACGAAGACTGAGAAGAGGAGGAAAACGTTAGTGAAATAAGACCAATACGAAGACTGAGAAGAGGATGAGAAGGTAAGTGAAATAAGAAGACTACGAAGACTGAGAAGAGGATAAAAGGGTAAGTGAAATAAGAAGACTACGAACACTGAGAAGAGGAGGAAAGGTAAGTGAAATAAGAAGACTACGAAGACTGAGAAGAGGAGGAAAGGTAAGTGAAATAAGAAGACTACGAGGACTGAGAAGAGGAGGAAAGGTAAGTGAAATAAGTAGACTACGAAGACTGAGAAGAGAAGGAAAGGTAAGTGAAATAAGAAGATTACGAAGACTGAGAAGAGGAGGAAAAGGTAAGTGAAATAAGAAGACTACGAAGACTGAGATGTCGAGGAAAAGGTAAGTGAAATATGAAGACTACGAAGACTGAGAAGAGGATGAAAAGGTAAGTGAAATAAGAAGACTACGAGGACTGAGAAGAGGAGGAATGGTAAGTGAAATAAGAAGACTACGAAAACTGAGATGAGGAGGAAAGGTAATTGAAATAAGAAGACTACGAAGACTGAGAAGAGGAGGAAAGGTAAGTGAAATAAGAAGACTAGGAAGACTGAGAAGAGGATGAAAAGGTAAGTGAAATAAGAAGACTACGAAGACTGAGAAGAGGATAAAAAGGTAAGTGAAATAAGAAGACTACGAAGACTGAGAAGAGGAGGAAAGGTAAGTGAAATAAGAAGACTACGAAGACTGAGAAGAGGAGGAAAGGTAAGTGATATAAGAAGACTACGAAGAATGAGAAGAGGATAAAAAGGTAAGTGAAATAAGATGACTACGTAGACTGAGAAGAGGATAAAAGGTAAGTGAAATAAGAAGACTACGAAGACTGAGAAGAGGAGGAAAGGTAAGTGAAATAAGAAGACTACGAAGACTGAGAAGAGGAGGAAAGGTAAGTGAAATAAGAAGATTACGAAGACTGAGAAGAGGAGAAAAGGTAAGTGAAATATGAAGACTACGAAGACTGAGAAGAGGAGGAAAATGTAAGTGAAATAAGAAAACTACGAAGACTGAGAAGAGGATGAACAGGTAAGTGAAATAAGAAGACTACGAAGACTGAGAAGAGGAGGAAAATGTAAGTGAAATAAGAAGACTACGAAGACTGAGAAGAGGAGGGATGGTAAGTGAAATAAGAAGACTACGAAGACTGAGAAGAGGAGGAAAAGGTAAGTGAAATTAGAAGACTACGAAGACTGAGAAGAGGAGGAAAAGGTAAGTGAAATAAGAAGACTACGAAGACTGAGAAGAGGAGGAAAAGGTAAGTGAAATAAGAAGACTAAGAAGACTGAGAAGAGGATGAAAAGGTAAGTGAAATAAGAAGACTACGAAGATTGAGAAGAGGAGGAAAGGTAAGTGAAATAAGAAGACTACGAAGATTGAGAAGAGGAGGAAAAGGTAATTGAAATAAGAAGACTACGAAGACTGAGAAGAGGAGGAAAAGGTAAGTGAAATAAGAAGACTACGAAAGACTGAGAAGAGGAGGAAAAGGTAAGTGAAATAAGAAGACTACGAAGACTGAGAAGAGAATAAAAGGTAAGTGAAATAAGAAGACTACGAAGACTGAGAAGAGGAGGAAAAGGTAACTGAAATAAGAAGACTACGAAGACCGAGAAGAGGATAAAAGGTAAGTGAAATAAGAAGACTACGAAGACTGAGAAGAGGAGGAAAAGGTAAGTGAAATAAGAAGACTACGAAGACTGAGAAGTGGAGGAAAAGGTAAGTGAAATAAGAAGACTACGAAGACTGAGAAGAGGATGAAAAGGTAAGTGAAATAAGAAGACTACGAAGACTGAGAAGAGGATAAAAATGTAAGTGAAATAAGAAGACTACGAAGATTGAGAAGAGGAGGAAAGTTAAGTGAAATAAGAAGACTACGAAGACTGAGAAGAGGATGAAAAGGTAAGTGAAATAAGAAGACTACGAAGAATGAGAAGAGGAGGAAAAGGTAAGTGAAATAAGAAAACTACGAAGACTGAGATGTCGAGGAAAAGGTAAGTGAAATAAGGAGACTACGAACACTGAGAAGAGGAGGAAAAGGTAAGTGAAATAAGAAGACTACGAACACTGACAAGAGGATAAAAGTTAAGTCAAATAAGAAGACTACGAAGACTCAGAAGAGAAGGAAAAGGTAAGTGAAATAAGAAGACTACGAAGACTGAGAAGAGGATTAAAAGGTAAGTGAAATAAGAAGACTACGAAGACTCAGAAGAGGAGGAAAATGTAAGTGAAATATGAAGACTACGAAGACTGAGAAGACGAGGAAAAGGTAAGTGAAACAAAAACACTACGAAGACTGAGAAAAGGATGAAAAGGTAAGTGAAATAAGAAGACTACGAAGACTGAGAAGAGGAGGAAAGGTAAGTGAAATAAGAAGACCACGAAGACTGAGAAGAGGAGGAAAGGTAAGTGAAATAAGAAGACTACGAAGACTGAGAAGAGGAGGAAAATGTTAGTGAAATAAGAAAACTACGAAGACTGAGAAGAAGAAGAACAGGTAAGTGAAATAAGAAGACTACGAAGACTGAGAAAAGGAGGAAAAGGTAAGTGAAATAAGAAGACTACGAAGACTGAGAAGAGGAGGGATGGTAAGTGAAATAAGAAGACTACGAAGACTGAGAAGTCGAGGAAAAGGTAAGTGAAATAAGAAGACTACGAAGACTGAGAAGAGGAGGGAAGGTAAGTGAAATAAGAAGACTACGAAGACTGAGAAGAGGAGGAAAGGTAAGTGAAATAAGAAGACTACGAAGACTGAGAAGAGGAGGAAAGGTAAGTGAAGTAAGAAGACTACGAAGACTGAGAAGAGGTGGAAAGGTAAGTGAAATAAGAAGACTACGAAGACTGAGAAGAGGAGGGAAGGTAAGTGAAATAAGAAGACTACGAAGACTGAGAAGAGGAGGAAAGGTAAGTGAAATAAGAAGGCTACCAAGATTGAGAAGAGGATGAAAAGGTAAGTGATATAAGAAGACTACGAAGAATGAGAGGAGGATGAAAACGTAAGTGAAATAAGAAGACTACGAAGAATGAGAAGAGGAGGAAAAGGTAAGTGAAATAAGAAGACTACGAAGACTGAGAAGAGGATGAAAAGGTAAGTGAAATAAGAAGACTACGAAGAATGAGAAGAGGAGGAAAAGGTAAGTGAAATAAGAAGACTACGAAGACTGAGAAGAGGATGAAAAGGTAAGTGAAATAAGATGACTACGAAGACTGAGAAGAGGAGGAAAAGGTAAGTGAAATAAGAAGACTACGAAGACTGAGAAGAAGAGGAAAACATTAGTGAAATAAGACGAATACGAAGACTGAGAAGAGGATGAGAAGGTAAGTGAAATAAGAAGACTACGAAGACTGAGAAGAGGATAAAAAGCTAAGTGAAATAAGAAGACTACGAAGACTGAGAAGAGGAGGAAAGGTAAGTGAAATAAGAAGACTACGAAGACTGAGATGTCGAGGAAAAGGTAAGTGAAATAAGAAGACTACGAACACTGAGAAGAGGAGGAAAAGGTAAGTGAAATAAGAAGACTACGAACACTGACAAGAGGATAAAAGATAAGTGAAATAAGAAGACTACGAAGACTCAGAAGAGAAGGAAAAGGTAAGTGAAATAAGAAGACTACGAAGACTGAGAAGAGGATTAAAAGGTAAGTGAAATAAGAAGACTACGAAGACTCAGAAGAGGAGGAAAATGTAAGTGAAATAAGAAGACTACGAAGACTGAGAAGACGAGGAAAAATGTAAGTGAAACAAAAACACTACGAATACTGAGAAAAGGATGAAAAGGTAAGTGAAATAAGAAGACTACGAAGACTGAGAAGCGGAGGAAAGGTAAGTGAAATAAGAAGACTACGAAGACTGAGAAGAGGAGGAAAAGGTAAGTGAAATAAGAAGACTACGAAGACTGAGAAGAGGAGGAAAAGGTAAGTGAAATAAGAAAACTACGAAGACTGAGAAGAGGATGAACAGGTAAGTGAAATAAGAAGACTGAGAAGAGGAGGAAAAGGTAAGTGAAATAAGAAGACTACGAAGACTGAGAAGAGGAGGGATGGTAAGTGAAATAAAAAGACTACGAAGACTGTGAAGAGGTGGAAAGGTAAGTGAAATAAGAAGACTACGAAGACTGAGAAGAGGAGGGAAGGTAAGTGAAATAAGACTACGAAGACTGAGAAGAGGAGGAAAGGTAAGTGAAATAAGAAGACTACGAAGACTGAGAAGAGGAGGAAAGGTAAGTGAAATAAGAAGACTACGAAGACTGAGAAGAGGTGGAAAGGTAAGTGAAATAAGAAGACTACGAAGACTGAGAAGAGGAGGAAAGGTAAGTGAAATATGAAGACTACGAAGACTGAGAAGAGGATGAAAAGGTAAGTGAAATAAGAAGACTACGAAGACTGAGAAGAGGAGGAAAGTTAAGTGAAATAAGAAGACTACGAAGACTGAGAAGAGGATGAAAAGGTAAGTGAAATAAGAAGACTACGAAGACTGAGAAGAGGAGGAAAGGTGAGTGAAATAAGAAGACTACGAAGACTGAGAAGAGGAGGAAAAGGTAATTGAAATAAGAAGACTACGAAGACTGAGAAGAGGAGGAAAAGGTAAGTGAAATAAGAAGATTACGAAGACTGAGAAGAGGAGGAAAAGGTAAGTGAAATAAGAAGACTACGAAGACTGAGAAGAGGATAAAAGGTAAGTGAAATAAGAAGACTACGAAGACTGAGAAGAGGAGGAAAAGGTAACTGAAATAAGAAGACTACGAAGACCGAGAAGAGGATAAAAGGTAAGTGAAATAAGAAGACTACGAAGACTGAGAAGAGGAGGAAAAGGTAAGTGAAATAAGAAGACTACGAAGACTGAGAAGAGGATAAAAGGTAAGTGAAATAAGAAGACTACGAAGACTGAGAAGAGGAGGAAAAGGTAACTGAAATAAGAAGACTACGAAGACCGAGAAGAGGATAAAAGGTAAGTGAAATAAGAAGACTACGAAGACTGAGAAGTGGAGGAAAAGGTAAGTGAAATAAGAAGACTACGAAGACTGAGAAGAGGATGAAAAGGTAAGTGAAATAAGAAGACTACGAAGACTGAGAAGAGGATAAAAATGTAAGTGAAATAAGAAGACTACGAAGATTGAGAAGAGGAGGAAAGTTAAGTGAAATAAGAAGACTACGAAGACTGAGAAGAGGATGAAAAGGTAAGTGAAATAAGAAGACTACGAAGAATGAGAAGAGGAGGATAAGGTAAGTGAAATAAGAAGACTACGAAGACTGAGAAGAAGATGAAAAGGTAAGTGAAATAAGAAGACTACGAAGACTGAGAAGAGGAGGAAAAGGTAAGAGAAATAAGAAGACTACGAAGACTGAGAAGAGGAGGATAAGGTAAGTGAAATAAGAAGACTACGAAGACTGAGAAGAGGATGAGAAGGTAAGTGAAATAAGAAGACTACGAGGACTGAGAAGAGGAGGAAAGTTAAGTGAAATAAGTAGACCACGAAGACTGAGAAGAGAAGGAAAGGTAAGTGAAATAAGAAGACTACGAAGACTGAGAAGAGGAGGAAAAGGTAAGTGAAATAAGAAGACTACGAAGACTGAGAAGAGAAGGAAAGGTAAGTGAAATAAGAAGACTACGAAGACTGAGAAGAGGAGGAAAAGGTAAGTGAAATAAGAAGACTACGAAGACTGAGATGTCGAGGAAAAGGTAAGTGAAATAAGGAGACTACGAACACTGAGAAGAGGAGGAAAAGGTAAGTGAAATAAGAAGACTACGAACACTGACAAGAGGATAAAAGGTAAGTGAAATAAGAAGACTACGAAGACTCAGAAGAGAAGGAAAAGGTAAGTGAAATAAGAAAACTACGAAGACTGAGAAGAGAATTAAAAGGTAAGTGAAATAAGAAGACTACTAAGACTCAGAAGAGGAGGAAAATATAAGTGAAATAAGAAGACTACGAAGACTGAGAAGACGAGGAAAAGGTAAGTGAAACAAAAACACTACGAAGACTGAGAAAAGGATGAAAAGGTAAGTGAAATAAGAAGACTACGAAGACTGAGAAGAGGAGGAAAGGTAAGTGAAATAAGAAGACTACGAAGACTGAGAAGAGGAGGAAAGGTAAGTGAAATAAGAAGACTACGAAGACTGAGAAGAGGAGGAAAATGTTAGTGAAATAAGAAAACTACGAAGACTGAGAAGAGGATGAACAGGTAAGTGAAATAAGAAGACTACGAAGACTGAGAAGAGGAGGAAAAGGTAAGTGAAATAAGAAGACTACGAAGACTGAGAAGAGGAGGGATGGTAAGTGAAATAAGAAGACTACGAAGACTGAGCAGTCGAGGAAAAGGTAAGTGAAATAAGAAGACTACGAAGACTGAGAAGAGGAGGGAAGGTAAGTGAAATAAGAAGACTACGAAGACTGAGAAGAGGAGGAAAGGTAAGTGAAATAAGAAGACTACGAAGACTGAGAAGAGGTGGAAAGGTAAGTGAAGAAAGAAAACTACGAAGACTGAGAAGAGGAGGGAAGGTAAGTGAAATAAGAAGACTACGAAGACTGAGAAGAGGAGGAAAGGTAAGTGAAATAAGAAGGCTACGAAGATTGAGAAGAGGATGAAAAGGTAAGTGATATAAGAAGACTACGAAGAATGAGAGGAGGATGAAAACGTAATTGAAATAAGAAGACTACGAAGAATGAGAAGAGGAGGAAAAGGTAAGTGAAATAAGAAGACTACGAAGACTGAGAAGAGGATGAAAAGGTAAGTGAAATAAGAAGACTACGAAGAATGAGAAGAGGAGGAAAAGGTAAGTGAAATAAGGAGACTACGAAGACTGAGAAGAGGATGAAAAGGTAAGTGAAATAAGAAGACTACGAAGGCTGAGAAGAGGAGGAAAAGGTAAGTGAAATAAGAAGACTACGAAGACTGAGAAGAGGAGGATAAGGTAAGTGAAATAAGAAGACTACGAAGACTGAGAAGAGGATAAAAGGTAAGTGAAATAAGAAGACTACGAAGACTGAGAAGAGGAGGAAAAGGTAACTGAAATAAGAAGACTACGAAGACCGAGAAGAGGATAATAGGTAAGTGAAATAAGAAGACTACGAAGACTGAGAAGAGGAGGAAAACGTTAGTGAAATAAGACCAATACGAAGACTGAGAAGAGGATGAGAAGGTAAGTGAAATAAGAAGACTACGAAGACTGAGAAGAGGATAAAAGGGTAAGTGAAATAAGAAGACTACGAACACTGAGAAGAGGAGGAAAGGTAAGTGAAATAAGAAGACTACGAAGACTGAGAAGAGGAGGAAAGGTAAGTGAAATAAGAAGACTACGAGGACTGAGAAGAGGAGGAAAGGTAAGTGAAATAAGTAGACTACGAAGACTGAGAAGAGAAGGAAAGGTAAGTGAAATAAGAAGATTACGAAGACTGAGAAGAGGAGGAAAAGGTAAGTGAAATAAGAAGACTACGAAGACTGAGATGTCGAGGAAAAGGTAAGTGAAATATGAAGACTACGAAGACTGAGAAGAGGATGAAAAGGTAAGTGAAATAAGAAGACTACGAGGACTGAGAAGAGGAGGAATGGTAAGTGAAATAAGAAGACTACGAAAACTGAGATGAGGAGGAAAGGTAATTGAAATAAGAAGACTACGAAGACTGAGAAGAGGAGGAAAGGTAAGTGAAATAAGAAGACTACGAAGACTGGGAAGAGGAGGAATGGTAAGTGAAATAAGAAGAGTACGAGGACTGTGAAGAGGCGTTAAGGTAAGTAAAATATGAAGACTACGACGACTGAGAAGAGGAGGAAAAGTAAGTGAAATAAGAAGAATACGAAGACTGAGAAGAGCAGGAAAGGTAAGTGAAATAAGGAGACTACGAAGACTGAGAAGACGAGGAAAAGGTAAGTGAAATAAGAAGACTACGAAGACTGACAAGATGAGGAAAGGTAAGTGAAATAAGAAGACTACGAAGACTGAGAAGAGGAGGGAAGGTAAGTGAAATAAGAAGACTACGAAGACTGAAAACAGAAGGAAAGAGAGGACAAGGTAAGTGATATAAGAAGACTACGAAGACTGAGAAGAGGATGGAAAAGTAAGTGAAATAAGAAGACTACGAAGCCTGAGAAGAGGAGGAAAAGGTAAGTGAAATAAGAAGTCTACGAAGACTGAGAAAAGGAGGAAAGGGAGGACAAGGTAAGTGATATAAGAAGACTACGAAGATTGAGAAGAGGATGGAAAGGTAAGTGAAATAAGAAGACTACGAACACTGAGAAGAGGATGAAAAGGTAAGTGAGATAAGAAGACTACGAAGACTGAGAAGAGGATGAAAAGGTAAGTAAAATAAGAAGACTACGAAGACTGAGAAGAGAATGAAAATGTAAGAGAAATAAGAGCACTACGAAGACTGAGAAGAGGAGGAAAAAGTAAGTGAAATAAGAAGACTACGAAGACTGAGAAGAGTAGGAAAGGTAAGTGAAATAAGAAGACTACGAAGACTGAGAAGAGGATGAAAAAGTTAGTGACATAAGAAGACAACGAAGACTGAGAAGAGGACGAAAATGTAAGTGAAATAAGAAGACTACGAAGACTGAGAAGAGGAGGTAAGGTAAGTGAAATAAGAAGACTACGAAGACCGAGAAGAGGAGGAAAGGTAATTGAAATAAGAAGACTACGAAGACTGAGAAGAGGATAAAAGGTAAGTGAAATAAGAAGACTACGAAGACTGAGAAGAGGAGGAAAAGGTAAGTGAAATAAGAATACTACGAAGACCGAGAAGAGGATAAGACGTAAGTGAAATAAGAAGACTACGAAGACTGAGAAGAGGAGGAAAGGTAAGTGAAATAAGAAGACTACGAAGACTGAGAAGAGGATGAAAAAGTAAGTGACATAAGAAGACAACGAAGACTGAGAAGAGGACGAAAATGTAAGTGAAATAAGAAGACTACGAACACTGAGAAGAGGAGGTAAGGAAGTGAAATAAGAAGACTACGAAGACCGAGAAGAGGAGGAAAGGTAATTGAAATAAGAAGACTACGAAGACTGAGAAGAGGATAAAAGGTAAGTGAAATAAGAAGACTACGAAGACTGAGAAGAGGAGGAAAAGGTAAGTGAAATAAGAAGACTACGAAGAATGAGAAGAGGATGAAAAGGTAAGTCAAATAAGAAGACTACGAAGAATGAGAAGAGGATAAAAAGTAAGTGAAATAAGAAGACTGCGAAGACTGAGAAGAGGAGGAAAAGGTAACTGAAATAAGAAGACTACGAAGACCGAGAAGAGGATAAGAGGTAAGTGAAATACGAAGACTACGAAGACTGAGAAGAGGAAGAAAAGGTAAGTGAAATAAGAAGACTACGAAGACTGAGGAGTGGAGGAAAAGGTAAGTGAAATAAGAAGACTACGAAGGCTGAGAAGAGGATGAAAAGATAAGTGAAATAAGATGACTACGAAGACTGAGAAGAGGAGGAAAGGTAAGTGAAATAAGAAGACAACGAGGACTGAGAAGAGGAGGAAAGGTAAGTAAAATAAGAAGAATACGACGACTGAGAAGAGGAGGAAAAGTAAGTGAAATAAGAAGACTACGAAAACTGAGAAGAGAAGGAAAGCTAAGTGAAATAAGAAGACTTCGAAGACTGCGAAGAGGAGGAAAAGGTAAGTGAAATATGAAGACTACGAAGACTGAGAAGAGGAGGAAAAGGTAAGTGAAGTAAGAAGACTACGAAGACTGAGAAGAGGATGAAAATGTAAGTGAAATAAGAAGACTACGAAGTCTGAGAGGTCGAGAAAAAGGTAAGTAAAATAAGAAGACTACGAAAACTGAGAAGAGAATAAAAGTTAAGTGAAATAAGAAGACTACGAAGACTGTGAAGAGGATGAAAATGTAAGAGAAATAAGAAGACTACGAAGACTGAGAAAAGGATAAAAGGTAAGTGAAATAAGAAGACTACGAAGACTGAGAAGAGGAGCAATGGTAAGTGAAATAAGAAGACTACGAAGACTGAGAAGAGGACTAAAGGTAAGTGAAATAAGAAGACTAAGAAGACTGAGATGAGGATGAAAAGGTAAATGAAATAAGAAGACGACGAAGACTGAGAAGAGGATGAAAAGGTAAGTGAAATAAGAAGACTACAATTTCTGAGAGGTCGAGGAAAAGGTAAGTGAAATAAGAAGACTACGAAGACTGAGAAGAGGATAAAAGGCAAGTGAAATAAGAACACTACGAAGAATAAGAAGAGGAGGAAAGGTAAGTGAAATAAGAAGACTACGAAGACTGAGAAGAGGAGGAAAGGTAAGTGAAATAAGAAGACTACGAAGACTGAGAAGAGGAGGTAAGGTAAGTGAAATATGAAGCCTACGAAGACCGAGAAGAGGAGGAAAAGGTAAGTGAAATAAGAAGACTACGAACACTGAGAAGAGGAGGAAAGGTAAGTGAAATAAGAAGACTACGAAGACTGAGAATTCGTGGAATAGTTAAGTGAAATAAGAAGACTACGAAGACTGAGAAGGGGAGGTAAGGTAAGGGAAATAAGAAGACTACGAAGACTGAGAAGAGGATGAAAAGGTAAGTGAAATAAGAAGACTACTAAGACTGAGAAGAGGTTAAAATTTAAGTGAAATAAGAAGACTACGAAGACTGAGAAGAGGAGCACAGGTAAGTGAAATAAGAAGACTACGAAGACTGAGTAGAGGATTAAAGGTAAGTGAAATAAGAAGACTAAGAAGACTGAGATGAGGATGAAAAGGTAAATGAAATAAGAAGACTACGAAGACTGAAAAGAGGAGGAAAGGTAAGTGAAATAAGAAGACTACGAGGACTGAGAAGAGGAGGAAAGGTAAGTGAAATAAGAAGACTACGAAGATTGAGAAGAGGAGGAAAGGTAAGTGAAATAAAAAGACTACGAAGACTGAGAAGAGGAGGAAAGGTAAGTGAAATAAGAAGACTACGAAAAATGAGAAGAGGAGGAAAAGATAAGTGAAATAAGAAGACTACGATGACTGAAAAGACGATGAAAAGTTAAGTGAAATAAGAAGACTACGAAGACTGAGAAGAGGATGAAAAGGTAAGTGAAATAAGAAGACTACGAGGACTGGGAAGAGGAGGAAAGGTAAGTGAAATAAGAAGACTACGAAGACTGAGAAGAGGAGGAAAGGTAAGTGAACTAAGAAGACTACGAAGACTGAGAAGAGGAGGAAAGGTAAGTGAAATAAGAAGACTACGAAGACTAAGAAGAGGAGGAATGGTAATTGAAATAAGAAGACTACGAGGACTGAGAAGAGGAGGTAAGGTAAGTAAAATATGAAGACTACGACGATTGAGAAGAGGAGGAAAAGTAAGTGAAATAAGAAGACTACGAAGACTGAGAAGAGAAGGAAAGGCAAGTGAAATAAGAAGACTACGAAGACTGAGAAGAGGATGAAAAGGTAAGTGAAATAAGAAGACTACGAACACTGACAAGAGGATAAAAGTTAAGTGAAATAAGGAGACTACGAAGACTCAGAAGAGAAGGAAAAGGTAAGTGAAATAAGAAGACTACGAAGACTCAGAAGAGGAGGAAAATGTAAGTCAAATAAGAAGACTAAGAAGACTGAGAAGACGAGGGAAAGTTAAGTTAAATAAGAAGACTACGAAGACTGACAAGAGGAGGAAAGGTAAGTGAAATAAGAAGACTACGAAGACTGAGAAGAGGAGGAAAGTTAAGTGAAATAAGATGACTACGAAGACTGAGAAGAGGAGGAAAAGGTAAGTGAAATAAGAAGACTACGAAGACTGAGAAGAGGAGGAAAGGTAAGTGAAATAAGAAGACTACGAAGACTGAGAAGAGGAGGGAAGGTAAGTGAAATAAGAAGACTACGAAGACTGAGAAGAGGAGGAAAGGTAAGCGAAATAAGAAGATTACGAAGACTGAGAAGAGGATGAAAAAGTAAGTGACATAAGTAGACTACGAAGACTGAGAAGAGGACGAAAAGATAAGTGAAATAAGAAGACTACGAAGACTGAGAAGAGGAGGTAAGGTAAGTGAAATAAGAAGACTACGAAGACCGAGAAAAGGAGGAAAGGTAATTGAAATAAGAAGACTACGAAGACTGAGAAGAGGATAAAAGTTAAGTGAAATAAGAAGACTACGAAGACTGAGAAGAGGAGGAAAGTTAAGTGAAATAAGAAGACTACGAAGACTGAGAAGAGATGGAAAGGTAAGTGAAATATGAAGACTACGAAGACTGAGAAGAGGATGAAAAGGTAAGTGAAATAAGAAGACTACGAGGACTGAGAAGAGGAGGAAAGGTAAGTGAAATAAGAAGACTACGAAGACTGAGATGAGGAGGAAAGATAAGTGAAATAAGAAGACTACGAAGACTGAGAAGAGGAGGAATGGTAAGTGAAATAAGAAGACTACGAGGACTGAGAAGAGGAGGAAAGGTAAGTAAAATATGAAGACTACGACGACTGAGAAGAGGAGGAAAAGTAAGTGAAATAAGAAGAATACGAAGACTGAGAAGAGAAGGAAAGGTAAGTGAAATAAGGAGACTACGAAGACTGAGAAGAGGATGAAAAGGTAAGTGAAATAAGAAGACTACGAACACTGACAAGAGGATAAAAGTTAAGTGAAATAAGTAGACTACGAAGACTCAGAAGAGAAGGAAAAGGTAAGTGAAATAAGAAGACTACGAAGACTCAGAAGAGGAGGAAAATGTAAGTGAAATAAGAAGACTACGAAGACTGAGAAGACGAGGAAAAGGTAAGTGAAATAAGAAGACTACGAAGACTGACAAGATGAGGAAAGGTAAGTGAAATAAGAAGACTACGAAGACTGAGAAGAGGAGGAAAGTTAAGTGAAATAAGAAGACTACGAAGACTGAGAAGAGGAGGAAAAGGTAAGTGAAAAAAGAAGACTACGAAGACTGAGAAGAGGATGAAAATGTAAGTGAAATAAGAAGACTACGAAGACTGAGAAGAGGACGAAAACGTAAGTGAAATAAGAAGACTACGAAGACTGAGAAGAGGAGGGAAGGTAAGTGAAATAAGAAGACTACGAAGACTGAAAACAGAAGGAAAGAGAGGACAAAGTAAGTGATATAAGAAGACTACGAAGACTGAGAAGAGGATGAAAAAGTAAGTGAAATAAGAAGACTACGAAGCCTGAGAAGAGGAGGAAAAGGTAAGTGAAATAAGAAGACTACGAAGACTGAGAAAAGGAGGAAAGGGTGGACAAGGTAAGAGATATAAGAAGACTACGAAGATTGAGATGAGGATGAAAATGTAAGTGAAATAAGAAGACTACGAACACTGAGAAGAGCAGGATAGTTAGGACAAGGTAAGTGATATAAGAAGACTACGATGACTGAGAAGAGGAGGAAAAGGTAAGTGAAAGAAGAAGACTACGAAGACTGAGAAGAGAATGAAAAGGTAAGTGAAATAAGACGACTACGAAAACTGGGAACAGGATGAAAATGTAAGTGATTTGAGAAGACTACGAAGACTGGGATGAGGATGAAAAGTTAAGTGAAATAAGAAGACTACGAAGCCTGAGAAGAGGATGAAAATGTAAGTGAAATAAGACGACTACGAAGACTGTGAACTGGATGAAAATGTAAGTGATTTGAGAAGACTACGAAGACTGGGATGAGGATGAAAAGTTAAGTGAAATAAGAAGACTACGAAGCCTGAGAAGAGGATGAAAATGTAAGTGAAATAAGACGACTACGAAGACTGAGAAATGGATGAAAATGTAAGTGATTTGAGAAGACTACGAAGACGGGGTTGAGGATGAAATATTAAGTGAAATTAGAAGACTACGAAGACTGAAAAGAGGAGGAAAATTAAGTGAAATAAGAAGACTACGAAGACTGAGAAGAGGATCAATAGGTAAGTGAAATAAGAAGACTACGAAGACTGAGAAGACGAGGAAAAGGTAAGAGAAATAAGAAGACTACGAAGACTGAGAAGAGCAGGATAGTTAGGACAAGGTAAGTGATATAAGAAGACTACGATGACTGAGAAGAGGAGGAAAAGGTAAGTGAAAGAAGAAGACTATGAAGTCTGAGAAGAGCAGGAAAGGTAGGACAAGGTAAGTGAAATAAGAAGACTACGAAGACTGAGAAGATAATGACAAATGTAAGTGAAATAAGTAGACTAAAAAGAGTTAGAAGAGGATGAAAATGTAAGTGATATAAGAAGACTAGGAAGATCGAGAAGAGTATGAAAAGGTAAGTGAAATAAGAAGACTACGAAGACTGAGAAGAGGAGGAAAGGTAAGTGAAATAAGGAGACTGCGTAGACTGAGAAGAGGAGGAAAAGGTAAGTGATACAAGAAGACTATGTAGACTGAGAAGAGGATGCAAATGTAATAGAAATAAGGAGCCTACGAGGGCCGAGAAGACGATGAAAAGTAAGTGATATGAGAAGATTAAGAAGACTGAGAAGAGGATGAAGAAGTAAGAGATATAAGAAGACTACGAAGACTGACAAGAGGAAAGTTAAGTGATATAAGAAGATTTCGAAGACTGACATCAGGATGAAAAGGTAAGTGAAATAAGAAGTCTACGAAGACTGAGAAGAGGATGAAAAGGTAAG
Source organism: Periplaneta americana (assembly GCF_040183065.1). Lineage (NCBI taxonomy): Eukaryota > Metazoa > Arthropoda > Insecta > Blattodea > Blattidae > Periplaneta > Periplaneta americana. Next base: position 163,059,057 of record NC_091131.1, read on the forward strand.
TGAAATAAGAAGACTACGGAGACTGAGAAAAGGAGGAAAGTTAAGTGAAATAAGAAGACTACGAAGACTGAGAAGAGGATGAAAATGTTAGTGAAAAAAGTAGACATCGAAGACAGAGAAGAGCATGAAAAAGTAAGTGACTTAAGAAGACCACGAAGACTGAGATGAGGATGAAAATTTAAGTGAAATAAGAAGATTACGAAGACTGAGATGAGGATGAAATGGTAAGTGAAATAAGTAGACTAAGTAGAGTGAGAAGAGGATGAAAATAAAAGTGATATAAGAAGACTATGCAGACCGAGAAGAGGATGAATAGGTAAGTGAAATTAGAAGACTACGAAGATTGAGAAGGGGAGGAAAGGCAAGTGAAATAGGAAGACTACGAAGACTGACAAGAGGAGGAAAGGTATGTGATATAAGAAGACTACGAAAACTGAGAAGAGAATGAAAAGGTAAGTGAAATAAGACGACTACGAAAACTGGGAACAGGATGAAAATGTAAGTGATTTGAGAAGACTACGAAGACTGGGATGAGGATGAAAAGTTAAGTGAAATAAGAAGACTACGAAGCCTGAGAAGAGGATGAAAATGTAAGTGAAATAAGACGACTACGAAGACTGAGAACTGGATGAAAATGTAAGTGATTTGAGAAGACTACGAAGACGGGGTTGAGGATGAAATATTAAGTGAAATTAGAAGACTACGAAGACTGAAAAGAGGAGGAAAATTAAGTGAAATAAGAAGACTACGAAGACTGAGAAGAGGATGAACAGGTAAGTGAAATAAGAAAACTACGAAGACTGAGAACAGGATGAAAACTTATGTGATATAAGAAGAATACGAAGACTGAGAATAAGATGAAAAGGTAAGTGAAATAAGAAGAATACGAAGTCTGAGAAGAGGATGAAAATTTAAGTGAAATAAGAAGACTATGAAGACTGAGAAGAGAATGACAATGGTAAGTGAAATAAGAAGACTACGATGACTGAGAAGAGGAGGAAAATGTAAAAGATACAAGAAGACTACGAAACCTGAGAAGAGGATGAAAACATAAGTGAAATAACAAGACTGTGAAGACTGAGAAGAGGATGAATAGTTAAGTGATATAAGAAGATTACGAAGACTGAGATGAGGATGAAAATTTAAGTGATATAAGAATACTACGAAGAGTGAGAAGAGGATTAAAAATGTAAATAATATAAGAAGACTACGATCACTGAGATCAGGATGAAAAGTTAAGTGATATAAGAAGACTACGAAAACTGAGAAGGGGATGAAAATTTAAGGGAATCAAGAAGATTACGAAGACTAAAAATAGGGTGAAAAGATAAGTGAAATAAGGAAACTGCGAAGACTGAAAAGAGGGTGAAAAGGTAAGTGAAATAAGAAGACTACGAAGATTGAGATGAGGATGAAAATGTAAGTGAAATAAGAAGACTACGAAGACTGAGAAGAGGAGGAAAGGTAAGTCAAATAAGAAGACTACGAAGTGTGAGAAGAGGATGAAAAGGTAAGTGACATAGGAAGACTACGAAGAATGAGAAGAGGAGGAAAGTTATGTGAAATAAGAAGACTACGAAGACTGAGAATAGAATGAATAGGTAAGTGAAATAAGAAGACTACGAAGACTGAGAAGAGGATGAAAAAGTAAGTGAAATAAGTAGACTAAGAAGAGTGAGAAGAGGATGAAAATAAAAGTGATATAAGAAGACTACGCAGACCGAGAAGAGGATGAAAATGTAAGTGAAATTAGAAGACTACGAAGACTGAGAAGGGGAGGAAAGGTAAGTAAATAAGAAGACTACGAAGACTGACAAGAGGAGGAAAAGTATGTGATACAAGAAGACTACGAAAACTGAGAAGAGAATGAAAAGGTAAGTGAAATAAGACGACTACGAAGACTGGGAACAGTATGAAAATGTAAGTGATTTGAGAAGACTACGAAGACTGGGATGAGGATGAAAAGTTAAGTGAAATAAGAAGACTACGAAGCCTGAGAAGAGGAGGAAAAGTGAGTGAAATAGGAAGACTACGAAGACTGAGAAGAGGATGAACAGGTAATTGAAATAAGAAAACTACGAAGACTGAGAACAGGATGAAAAGTTATGTGATATAAGAAGAATATGAAGACTGAGAAGAAGATGAAAAGTAAGTGAAATAAGAAGACTACGAAGTCTGAGAAGAGGATGAAAATGTAAGTGAAATAAGAAGACTACGAAGACTGAGAAGAGAATGACAAAGGTAAATGAAATAAGAAGACTACGATGACTGAGAAGAGGAGGAAAATGTAAATGATACAAGAAGACTACGAAACCTGATAAGAGGATAAAAACATAAGTGAAATAACAAGACTGCGAAGACTGAGAAGAGGATGAATAGTTAAGTGATATAAGAAGACTACGAAGACTGAAATGAGGATGAAAATTTAAGTGATATAAGAATACTACGAAGAGTGAGAAGAAGATGAAAAGGTAAGTAATATAAGAAGACAACGATCACTGAGATCAGGATGAAAAGTTAAGTGATATAAGAAGACTACGAAGACTGAGAAGGGGATGAAAAGGTAAGTCAATCAAGAAGATTACGAAGACTAACAAGAGGGTGAAAGTTAAGTGAAATAAGGAAACTGCGAAGACTGAGAAGAGGAGGAAAGGTAAGTCAAATAAGAAGACTACGAAGTGTGAGAAGGGGATGAATAGGTAAGTGAAATAAGAAGACTACGAAGACTGAGAAGAGGAGAAAAGTTATGTGAAATAAGAAGACTACGAAGACTGAGAATAGGATGAAAAGGTAAGTGAAGTAAGAAGTCTACGAAGAATGAGAAGAGGAGGAAAGGTATGTGAAATGAGAAGACTACGAAACTGAGAAAAAGAGGAATAGGTAAGTGATATAAGAAGACTACGAAGAATGAGAACAGGATGAAGAGGTAAGTGATATAAGAAGAATACGAGGACTGAGAAGAGGAGGAAAGGTCTGTGAAATAAGAAAATTACGAAGACTGACAAGAGGAGGTTAGATAATCGATATAAGAAAACTACGAAGACTGAGAAGAGGATGACATTCTAAGTGAAATAAGAAGACTACGAAGACTGAGAAGAGGAGGAGAGGTAAGTGAAATATGAAGACTACGAAGACTGAGAAGAGGATGAAAAGTTTAGTGATAAAAGTAGACATCGAAGACTGACAAGAGGATGAAAATGTAAGTGATATAAGAAGACTACGGAGACTGAGGAGAGGATGAAAAGGTAAGTAAAATAAGAAGGCTACGAAGATTGAGAAGAGGATGAAATGGTAAGTGAAATAACAAGACTACGAAGACTGCGAAGAGGAGGAAAGGTATGTGACATAAGAAGACTACGAAGACTGAGAAGACGGTGAAAAGTTAAGTGAAATAAGAAGACTAAGAAGACTGAGAAGAGGATGAAAAGGTAAGTGAAATAAGAAGACTACGAAGACTGCGAAAATGAGGAAAGATAAGTGAAATAAGAAGACTACGAAGACTGAGAAGAGAATGAAAAGGTAAGTGAAATAAGAAGACTACGAACTGAGAAGAGGATGACAAATGTAAGTGAAATAAGAAGACTACGAAGAGTGAGAAGAGGAGGAAAAGGTAAATGATACAAGAAGACTACGTAGACTGAGAAGAGGATGGTAAGGTAATAGATATAAGGAGACTACGAGTGCTGAGAAGACGATGAAAAGGTAAGTGATGTAAGAAGACTACGAAGACTGAGAAGAAGATGAATAAGTAAGAGATATAAGAAGACTACGAAGACTGAGAAGAGGATAAAAAGATATGTGAAATAAGAAGACTACGAAGACTGAGAAGAGGATGAAAATTTAAGAGATATAAGAAGACTTCGAAGACTGAGAAGAGGATGAAAAGGTAAGTGAAATAAGAAGACTACAAAGACTGAGAAGAGGAGGAAATGTAAGTGAAATAAGAGGACTACGAAGACTGAGAAGAGGAAGAATTGGTAAGTATAAGGTGATGACTACGAAGACTGAGAAGAGGATGAAGAGGTAAGTGAAAAAAGAAGACTACGAAGACTGAGAAGAAGATGAAATGGTAAGTAATATAAGAAGACTACGAAGACTGCGAAGAGGAGGAAAGGTAAGTGACATAAGAGGACTAGGAAGACTGAGAAGAGGATGATAAGTTAAGTGAAATAAGAAGACTACGAAGACTGAGAAAAGGATGAGAAGGTAAGTGAAATAAGAAGACTACGAAGACTGAGAAGAGGATGAAATGGTAAGTGAAATAGGAAGACTACGAAGACTGCGAAGAGGAGGAAAGGTGACTGAAATAAGAAGACTACGAAGATTGAGAAGAGGATGAAAAGGTAAGTGAATTAAGAAGACTACGTACTGAGAAGAGGATGACAAATGTAAATGAAATAAGAAGACTACTAAGAGTGAGAAGAGGAGGAAAAGATAAGTGATACATGAAGACTACGTAGACTGAGAAGAGGATGAAAAGGTAATAGATATAAGGAGACTACGAGGGCTGGGAAGACGATGAAAAGGTAAGTGATATAAGAAGACTACGAAGACTGAGAAAATGATGAAAAATTAAGAGATATAAGAAGACTACGAAAACTGAGAAGAGGATGAAAATGTAAGTGAAATAAGAAGTCTACGAAGACTGAGAAGAGGATGAAAATGTAAGAGATATAAGAAGACTTCGAAGACTGAGAAGAGGATGAAAAGGTAAGTGAAATAATAAGACTACGAAAACTGAGAAGAGAATAATAAAGGTAAGTGAAATAAGTAGACTAAGAAGAGTGAGAAGAGGATGAAAATGTAAGTGATATAAGAAGACTACGAACACTGAGAAGAGGATGAAAATGTAAGTGAAATAAGAACACTACGAAGACTGAGAAGAGGAGGAAAGTTAAGTGAAATAAGAAGACTACGAAGACTGACAAGAGGAAAGTTAAGTGATATAAGAAGACTACGAAGACTGAGAAGAGGATGAAAAAGTATGTGAAATAAGAAGACTAAAAGGACTGAGAAGAGGATGAAATGGTAAGTGAAATAAGAGGACTACGAAGACTGCGATGAGGAGGAAAGGTAAGTGAAATAAGAAGACTACGAAGACTGAGAAGAGGATGAAAAGTTAAGTGAAATAAGGAGACTACGAACTGAGAAGAGGATGACAAATGTAAGTGAAATAAGAAGACTACGAAGAGTGAGAAGAGGAGGAAAAGGTAAGTGATACAAGAAGACTACGAAGACTGAGAAGAGGATGAAAAGGTAAGTGAAATAAGAAGACTACGAAGAGTGAGAAGAGGAGGAAAATGTAAGTGAAATAAGAAGACTACGAAGACTGAGAAGAGGATGAAAATATAAGAGATATAAGAAGACTACGTAGACTGAGAAGATGATGAAAAGGTAATAGATATAAGGAGACTACGAGGGCTGAGAAGACGATGAAAAGGTAAGTGATATAAAAAAGACTACGAAGACTGAGAAGAGGATGAAGAAGTAAGGGATATAAGAAGACTACGAAGACTGAGAAGAGGATGAAAAGGTAAGTGAAATAAGAAGACTACGAAGACTGAAAAGAGGATGAAAATGTAAGAGATCTAAGAAAACTTCGAAGACTGAGAAGAGGATGAAAAGTAATTGAAATAAGTAGACTACGAAGACTGAGATGAGGATGAAAAAGTAATTGAAATAAGAAGACTACGAAGACTTGTAAGAGGATGAAAAGGTAAGTGAAACAAGAAGACTACGAAGACTGAGTAGAGTCTAAGAAACAAATAAAATATAAAGACTACGTAAACTGAGAAGAGGATGAAATGTAAGTAAAGTAAGAAGACGACGGGGACCGAGAAGAAGATAAAAATTAAGTAAAATAAGAAAGGAGCGAAGACTGAGAAGACAACGAATAGTGAGAAGATTACCGAATCCGAGAATAATTGGGAATACTGAGGAGACTAGAAGTAATAAGAAATTCACCTAAATTGAGATGTCTTTGAAGCCTATGATTCTCTCGTAAAGGAACAGATGTTTGAGCAGGAGGAATACAGTTGTTAATTTTCATTTTACGTGTAAATATCGGTAATCTTTTTAATGTTAGTTTATATAGGTGAAGTCTTAAATGAAAATAATTATATTAATAATTGGCAAATGTCAAAGTAAATATAAAGGAAAATGTAGCGATGAGGAAATAAGGACTTTTAAGTGAATCACTTATTGAGTATGTACAGTGTGCATGTGAAAGAAGAGACATAATTTTAGTAAGAAAATGTCTTAAAATGCAATTTAGCTAGGAGACGTAAGACTACAGTGAAAGTTATGGTGAGTGAAAGGACAAGAAAACTATAATGACAAAAACATGAAGAATATGTCGTTCAGAAAGATGCCAGGAAATGGTGGCCGCAATATATCCTGAAAATATCTCCCACTTCTTCTGCATTCTTTAGTTTGAGTTTCCTTTCTCTTCCTTATATATCTCTTCAAACTTAATGCAATCGTATCATTGATTCCGCGGGAGTTCTTTCTATTTAGTAATGTTAAATTTTCGCAAATTTGTTAATGTTTTAATTTTCCATTTTTTTTATTAACTTCAGAGCTGGTTTATGTCAACCGGCTACAATGAGTCAGCGGCGGCTGATGAAACCCGTTCCATTCCAGTTCCTCTCAACTGGGAACTGCTATGGACTTAATGCAGCTTCTTGCTACGCATTCACACGTGTCATAATCGTCTGGTTAAACGTGTCTTACAATCTACTATGATTGTTTTAATCAGGATAACTGTTTATTGTATTTTATTTTACTTGTGCTCTGGAATGTAAGTTTTAGTTTCATTGTCAATGTGGCTGTAGCTTGAAGCTGGGGGACCGCATGCGTTGTAATCCAGTTCTCTTGATGTACCCAGAAATTCTGTGCACTATATCAATATGGTAATATGTTAATTCTTCGATGCTATAAAAATTGTGGATAAGAACTTAATAGATAGATATACAGGTACATCATTTTATTTTTAATAACATTTTTAATATTAACCTGGCTATACCTTTAGAGAACCGGAAACACCGTTCGCTATCCCCTTCCACAATTGGAGTTCGATAATACTGCCGTAAAACACAAACAAAATCACTTTACTAGTACAGGAGGGAAGAAAAGTAGTTCATCCATTTACGTAAACTAGGAAATATCGCGATTTTGACTTCGATAATTTTCATTAGGTTTTTGTTTAATCAAAATGCAGTACTGCATTAAGAATAAGTGTTTTTACTCACGAACTGAGTTATCTACGCGAACGTATTCATTATGCAGTGTATATTATACTGTCTACAGCACATTAGCGTGCAATATAGAGAATGAAGTTAAAATGAAAACAATCACAATATGGATATTTAAACATATTTTTTAAAATGGTGGCCGTTCATTTCGATACAGGCTTCAGTTCTTTTGTGCATATTATTGCACTATAGACTATTGCATCTAATTCCAATTGCCAGTTTCGTCCTTCGTAACAGTAACTCACGTTGAAATAATTCTGTACCTACTCTATAAAAGAGTACCTTACGTACTGTAAATTCAATCTTCACTTCTGCCCGACCCGCACAGATAAAATTACTTAGACATGCTATCTACTGTCCGTCCAAGTGGTTATGCCGCAGGATCGTAGAAAGGGGGGAACTTACGTGACAGTTAATTACTTAACGAGGCCCTTTTATTTAAGTTAGGGCCTATTTTAAATAGTTGTATAATATTACGTAAACGTCCAATTCCTAACAGAAATTAATGTTTTCAGAAAAAAGCTAAGACAGCCCAGCTTTTACAGAAGGGTGTGCAGAAGCAGGTGGGGGAAATCGGGATGCGACGTAGGCAAACGAACAGTACCTGTGCGAAAATATGATTCAATATTGAAAGCTCTTTCGTCATTGAAAAAACGCGAACATATTTCTGGAACATACTATACTCACTAACTCAGTGCTATTTACTACACGCGGCCTTGATTCTGTCTGGAGAACAGTTGAAACTTCATTAGTACCTAGAAGGGGTGAGAGTGAAGTACATTCAAAAACTCGGGTACAATAAAAATTGAAGTAAAAATAAAATGATGTCCCTGTATATATATATATATATATATATATATATATATATATATATAGATAGATAGATAGATAGATAGATAGATAGATAGATAGATAGATAGATAGATAGATAGATAGATAGATAGATAGATAGATAGATAGATAGATAGATAGATAGATAGATAGATAGATAGATAGATAGATAGATAGATAGATAGATAGATAGATAGATAGATAGATAGATAGATAGATAGATAGATAGATAGATAGATAGATAGATAGATAGATAGATAGATAGATAGATAGATAGATAGATAGATAGATAGATAGATAGATAGATAGATAGATAGATAGATAGATAGATAGATAGATAGATAGATAGATAGATAGATAGATAGATAGATAGATAGATAGATAGATAGATAGATAGATAGATAGATAGATAGATAGATAGATAGATAGATAGATAGATAGATAGATAGATAGATAGATAGATAGATAGATAGATAGATAGATAGATAGATAGATAGATAGATAGATAGATAGATAGATAGATAGATAGATAGATAGATAGATAGATAGATAGATAGATAGATAGATAGATAGATAGATAGATAGATAGATAGATAGATAGATAGATAGATAGATAGATAGATAGATAGATAGATAGATAGATAGATAGATAGATAGATAGATAGATAGATAGATAGATAGATAGATAGATAGATATATAGATAGATAATAGTTTCGTTGACCGACACAATGATACTGATTCATATTTTGATTTTCAGTAATAACTTCGGATAGATTCAATTTAAGCCCTGAAATTTCCACATTTCTGGCAGATATTTTCGTGGTTGTCTTTTGCTGGTGGAAGATCTATCGAAGTTTGAAAATGTACAGGTTCCCAAAAAGGAATGAGACGACTCTTGGTGATGCGAAAATCAAAGTTATATAGCGTGGTTCACACGTTATCGACGTAATCATGCAGGAAAACATCTGGCAGTACATGTGTATTTTTACCCTATTCCGATGTACACATCAGTCAAAATGTTATTAGATATCTGTTCATTTCTGATGCAGGTCCCTGATTACGTACCATTATCTTTTATCATTTATGAAAGAATGGAAAGAACCATGTGGCAAAAAGTCACTTATCGCAGGGGAAGAAACACTTATCATGAAATGATAAATATCGAGTTATGATAAAAACCACAAGGACGAGAAACATAACAAGGACCACGAAAAGTACAAAGATAAGGACCACGATAATGATCACGACAAGAACCAGGACCATGATATCGACTATGACGAAGAGAACAAGTATCACGATAAAGATCATGGCGAAGACAACAGCAACTACAATTATAAGGACTACGACAAGGACAAAGACGAAGATAAGGACAACGACAAGGACCATTACAAGAATCACGACATGATATGGATCACAAGGGTCACAAATGGACAATGATAAGAACTAAGACAACGATAAGGACCATGAAAAATTCATCAAATACCATAATATAGACCATGAAAGACAACAAATACCACGATAAGGACCATGAAAAAGACGAAAAGAAGAACGATAAGGATCATTACAATAAACGCGACTGTGATACGGACCACGACAAAGACAACAAGGATCTTGATAAGGAACATAACAAAGACAAACACATCCCACTAAGAGGATAAAGGACACGAAAAGGATCAACACAAGGCCCACGTTAATTATCACAACATGGACAACGGCAAGCACCAGGACAAGGATCACTATAATGACCACAATATGGACCACAAAGATCACGAAAGCACCATAATAAGTACCATTACAAAGACAAAGACCACGACAGGACAAGGGCAAAACCATGACAAGGACAACGAAATGGACCACGATAAGGATCACAAGACATGTCACGACAAAACCACAAAGGTCACGATAAAAACCACGACAAGGACAATAACAATGACCACGATGAAGATCACGATATGGACTACTCTAAGAACAATGAAAATTACCGCAAAATTATCACGATAAGGATAACTACAAGGACAATGGCAATGACAGCGATAAGGATCTCGATAAGGGCCACTACAGGGACAATGACTGATCACGATATAGATCACGATAGATCATTACGAGGACAATAACTGACAACGATAAGGACAACTGCAAGGACAATGACCACTATGAAGACCATTATATGACAATGGCAATGACCACGATAAGGGCCACTACAGGGAAAATATCAATGACCACGATAAGTATAACATGGACCACTACAGTCAAATTACCACAATAAGGATCACGATAAGGACCACTACAAGGACAATATCAATGACGATGAGGACCACTAGGATATTGGCTATTACGACGATAAGTATCACGACATGGACCACTACAAGGACAATGACAATTACCACAAGAAGGATCACGGTAAAAATCAGGGCTTGCCACACTCTTTTTCAAAGGCTCCACAGAACAATATTCCACCACTTGTTTATTGCATTTCAACTGCAAGTTTACTGCGATGACATTTAAGTCTGTTCGGATATGTGGTTTAGCTTTCGATACAGTTAACAGAATTTTCAGAATCAAAATCAGACTAAGTCCTTCTTCAATAAAGGAGCATCATACCTTACTCCGCACTACACAAACAATGTGGATGTTTAATCAGACCCAGCAATAAGATGTTCCCCGACAGGCACTATCGCTTCATTTGAATAATGGGGCTCGTCGACTCGACCTTATTGGTATTCGAGTATTGGTTTCGTAATCAACACGGAGATTCACATATTTCATCTCCCCGTATCACACCCTCGAGCTGCCAGTCCGTCTGCATCTGCGTGATTGTAAAAGGGATTAAGATTGGCAATGCTGAATAAGAAAATTTGCAAATCTTGTTCATATACCCTGTATTCATTAGTGTTGTAAAAATTGTGTATTTACTTTTTTAAATACAAAAATAAGAACATAGTTAAATTCAACATAACAGCATGCTTAAAGGTACGTTTTCCTCGGTGCGACTATTGCGATGATCGTTCAACGATGATCGTGCAACGATAATCGTTGAGCACTATTTCTTTGCATTTTCTATGGAGCGGTTTTCCTCCGAGCGACTGCCGCGACTCTAGAAAATACAAAGAAATAGTGCTCAACGATCATCGTTGCACGATCATCGCAATAGTCGCACCGAGGAAAACGTACCTTAAGATATATGTACGTGAACGACCATAAATATTATCAGAAGATGCAGGCTCTACATTTCTAAAATTTTATAAGGAAATGAACTCACAATCGGACAAAAATCACAAGGTACCACAATAAGACTTATTAGAACTTGAATATCTGATAAAAGTATAAAAAAAGTTTCTAATAATATTTTTCAAACCAGTTTAATCTAAGTATGAAAAAAGAAAATTCTGCAGTTACATCATTTGGTAACCGTAACATTGTTATGGTCCCTCTGACGTTTTGAATATTTTTCCTGCATGTATGAAACACTTATTTCCGAAAAGTAGACTACTCTCAGACATATAGAGTTGTTTACTTTAATACAATTAATTTTTTGTTTGTCCTATATAAAATATATTAAAATTTACAAATTTTGTGACCTAATTTTTCTATTTTTGAAGAAATGAGCATTATTGTAGTCTACTTTTTGCATAAATGCATGTTAAATCAGTGTACAAATTTTAATAATTTTATCTCTAATGATTGTGCAGTTATGAAAAAATATGTGTGGAAATTTTCAAATTTTGGAAAATTTAATTTAAAGTAAAAAGTGAATTCTAAAAAATATTACTAGTAACCTTTTTATATTTTCATCAGATATTTAAGTTCTAATAGTCTTGTTGTGGTACCTTGTAATTTTTGTCCATTTGTGAGTTCATTTCCTTATAATATTCTAGAAATTTAGAGTCTGCATTTTCTGAAAATGTTTGAGGTCGTTCACGTACATATACCCTTAATAAACTTAAAAACTGATATTCATTGAAATAATACATCAGTATATACGAATAGTTGTAAGTAAACCTTAGGAGATTTCAGGCAACTTTTTATTCATCAATGTTTGAAAAGTGATGAAAAAATGGTGAGAAGACAGAATAAAACGAAATGTTAATATCAATTTGTACACATTCCCTTTCTTTGCAGCATTAATATCTTACAGTATCTTATTTATTTCTGTACCTTTTTTCTGGAACGCTTTGAAAGTTTTTCTTACACTGAAATGCTCGTTGGCCAGCCAAATTAATTAAACTTTAATTTCGTATTTAGACTAAAATACCTGCATTTAATGCATACACGCATATTTAGTTATAATAAAATTAGTAGGGCATACATTATAAAATGTCTCTCTTTAGATTAGTAATGTGCCGTAACTGTAAATTAAAGGCTTCCCCAAACAGACGCGATACGGATAGCGTTACGATTTCGCGATAACGCAATATCGCACTATCGCGAAGAGGTGCCCAAACTGGCGCGTCCGCGATATACGATATTCTAACGTCCCCAGCCAATCAGATTATCGTAATGGGTGACCACATATGCGGATTTTAGTTTTCCAGCCACAGCGCAAAGACCAGTTACCTTCAGCAGGTGTATATCACTTGTGCTCACAGATTGCGATTTCGGATTACTTGTAAACGAACGTGGAATTTTTTATTGAGTTCGTAAAGGAAAATCCGTGGCATGGAAAAGGAGAAGAAATGGATGGAGATAGCTACAAAGTTAGATGTAAACAATAAGTGCAATTATTTATTTATAATTTGATGTCATACTGGCTTGTAGACTGACGCGGGGTTTAAGGTAGAAAATAAATAACTGTCGCAAAAATGCACAAATGAAAAAAATATATTTGTGGAAATTGCAAAATGCTTGTACAATATTATAAATAATTGTGCAGAAATATAAAATTAATAAAGTATGTGGAAACAAAAAGTTATGTAATTTGTTTGTCGGAGTTTTATTACTTTCAATATCTTACCACACTCTAGATATACTTATGTAAGTAGGTAAATCATTAGACGTAGGTATGTTTAGAATAAATTACCAATGAATTTACTTCACATTAAAATTAGTTATTTTATGGGTACTCTAAACATTGAAATTCTTTACTAGTAGGCTCTTCAAGGTTAGCAGAGTGCCAAGGTTAGTTGTTGAACTAAGGTATAAAATTCATCTTTTTCTTCCCTTGCGGCATTTAACTCGTGAATCCACAACCTCCTGCAACAAAAAGAGCAAATTAAAAAAAAAATAAAGTTTATAATCGGGAAGGGATACTTGTTATTTATTTCACGTTCTTGGCAAAGAAAAGCTAAATCATCATTTTATACCTTTTTATATTCTACCATGGACTTACCTGCGCCTGCTTTGCCTGCGACGATTCTCATCCAAGAGAAGTTCCTCTTCCTTTGACGATGAATCCATAAATGACACACTTCAACCCAGCATCAAAATAAACGCGTGGCGTTCTCGCGATCTACATCTCCGGGAGAATAGATCGCAAAATCGTCGCGTTCTACTTCCTGCGATAATAACGCATATTGCGATAACCGCGTGTGTGTGAACACAATCATTGAACGCAGTGAAAACATTTATCGCAAAATCGTAACGCTATCGTAACGCATTCCGTATCGCGTCTGTTTGGGGGAGCCTTTTCTCCGTCACAGACATTGCCCCTAGAGCATTTGGTAAGCGGCAAACTGCGTTACAAAAAGATGGCGGTAATAATATGACGGTTAATGGAGAACTGTGGGAGTGCCCGCAGAAGAGATGACAGTATACCCTGAGAAGCCCTGTCCTAAACACCATTGGAATACATGGGAATTATCTAAGAAAGTTACTGTAACAAATTATACCATTATTGGATGTCAAAAAATGTAACAGCAGTTTGGATTCAAAAACAAAAATCGACAGAGAGTGCAGAATTAGGTGAGCGCATGAAGTATTGAGTTCTTTAAATTCGAAATTAAATATTGGAGAAATATTTTCTGATTTAGCTAGAGATTTGTCTGTGTCGATCATAAAAATATATTGATTAAAAACTTGAAATATATGGCATTAAAAATCAGACTTCAAGTTGGTTTACATCTTACTAATCAAATAGGAAACAAGAACCCGAAATAAATATACTAAACAACCACAAAATTACTCACTCATAAATTACGAATATTAAACACAGATTACCCCAAAGATCAATTTAAGCCCATTATTGTTTCTAGTTTATATTAATCATTTTATTTTTACTAACATTTTTAATATTAATTTGCCTATACCTCTGGATCAACGCCGTTTGCTACCCCCTTCCACGACTGGAGTTCGATGATACTGGCGTAATATACAAACAGATCACTTTACTAGATATAGGAGGGAAGAAAAATAGTTCATCCATTTACGTAAACTAAAAAATATTGCGCTTTTGAGTTTGATCATTTTCATTAGGTTTTTGTTTAATCAAAATACAGTACAGTATTAACAATGAGTGTTTTTACTCACGAACTGAGCTGTCCATGTGGACGTATTCATTATGCAGCGTATATTACACTGTCTACAGCACATTAGCGTAAAATATAGAGAATGAAGTTAAATTGAAAAATATTCATAAAATGGATATTTAAACACATATTTTGAAATGGTGGCCGTTCATTTCGATACAGACTTCAGTTCTAATGTGCATATTATCGCATTACAGACTAGACTATTGTACCTAATTCCAATTAGGCCACCAGTTTCGTTCTTCGTACTGGTAACTCATGTTGAAATAATTCCATCCTAGTCTATAAAAGAGTACCTTACGTACTGTAAATTCAATCTTCACTTCTGACCGATCCGAAAATATAAAATTACTCAGACATACTATCTACTGTCCGTCCAAGTGGTTATGTCGTAGGGTCGTAGACAGGGAGGAAATCACGTGACAGTTAATTACTTAACGAGGCACTTTTATTTAAGTAATTTTAAACAGTTGTATAATATTACGTAGACATCCAAATCCTAACAGAAATTAATGTTCTCAGAAAAGAGCTAAGACAGCCCAGCCACTAGCTGGCGAATAAAAGCTGGTGGGGGAAACCGGGATACGACGTAGGCAAATGGGCGACAGTACCTGTGCTAAAATGATTCAATATTGAATCACTGGAAAACGCGAATATATTTTTGGAACGTACTATTTACTAAAGGCTACTATGACTGTATATGCGGTCTTGGATCTGTGTGGAGGACGGTTGAACTTCATTAGTAGAAGGGGTGGGAGTGAAGTACATTCAATAACTCAGGTAGAATAAAAATTGAAGTAAAAATAAAATGATGTCCCTGTACAAGTGTGATTACTTCAATTAAATAAAAATAAAATGATGTCCCTGTACAAGTGTGATTACTTCAATTAAATAACACGGTACTTCTAACAAAAAGCTAATAAGTGATTGTTACGATGTACCGAAGTACACTTAACGGCAAAAAGAATGGGCACCGACTATTTCAAAATTCCAGACACAACATTGTGCATGCTTGTCTCGACAAAGCCATAGTTAATCAGGTAACATATAATTAAACCATTTGCTGGATTTTGTTTAAGAGCCTAAAATATGTTATAAAATCGAATAGAGGGTTGATTCTAGATACATCAGAGCCTCTGAAATAATAACATTTATAAATACTAAATCAACCGAAGTGAATATTAACAGGAAAACCACGTATTATGGCGAAACGATACAAAGCTGGTAATATAAATTCAGAAGAAAGATGTCACGCCTCGAGGTTTACCCTGCCGAGTTTACTGTAACACGAGGGAAGGAAGTTGAATCAGATTTCAAAATTTTTTACTTTGATCTATCTCAACTTAAACGGTTGTTAAGATGTTGACTTACGCGGTGTTGTTGCTTGTTGAGGTTGATGCGTACGTGTCGATTGCTCGGCTGTGACTGAAACTCGAGTTGTGCTCACGTGGTATATGCTACCGTACATATTATGCTACATATATTACCAACTTTTTATTCACGCCGAGTTAATTTTATTTATTTTATCTTTTAACTTAAATATTAATATCTACTGTACCACTTGATATTCACTCCATACCAACTCAAACAATACGTACATCTGAACATAACCAACACTAATGATCACAACCACACAGCGAATAATATAACAATGATTGTGTTATATTGTATAATTGCATCTACTATATGTCAATCATGTCAACTGAGGCCCATATGGGCAAGCGCGCGCTTCAGAGCTCAGGAGAGCCTGAGCGCTGAGACAGACGAAAGAGGTAGTATATACCGCTTGGTCGAGCTATATACAAGGATGGCCAGCACTGATTCAATGGATAAAAGGAATATAACTTATTAAAACTGTATCCATGTTAATTTTTAGATTTGTCTGAGAAGTATAAGTGCATTATAAGAATGTAAGTTTTAATTTTAATGCTCATTACCACATGCGTGCTTTGTTTATTCAAAAGAAAAATTTTCTCAACTTTTTTACAGAAAAGTGAAATTTTAAGATGTTTATTTAGAGCCTTACAGATACTGAAACAATGTTTTCGTTAACCTTACCTGATGAGTTGTCTGTATTGTCCGACATTTACAACGTTTACGTTTATTGTAAACACGTATTACTGAAGACAATGTATTACAAATTTTGAAAATATTCGCATGGAAATGAATTAAGAAAGCAACTACTGCATCATAAACAAGAGATATGTGCCCATATTGAATAAACGTCAGCTGTATAGCTTCAGCATATTTCGAGAAAATAATTTAATATTCTGATGATAGGAAGTTGCTCACAAATATCAGCTTAAAAGCATAATGCGATAAGAGTTTTGTTATGTAATATTAGTTACACTTAAAACAGATACAGTACCTAGTAGTGCGCTTTCAATCGGAGACCTCCGGTTATCTCCGATTGATGCCGCGCAGGCACTTTCCGCTGAGCATTCCTTTAATCGGATCAGGTAGTGATTGGAGTCCGCTGACGTCCGCGTATCTTTTAAAATAAGTTGTAATTTGTTGTTGTTTATTCTCTCCTTTATGCTAATCTCTCTCTCTCTCTTTTTCTTCGGCTCTTTTTTTTTCTTGTGTTGCTTAAAGTGCTACGTTAGCTGACAGATTTTTTTTCTAGTTTTGAAATTCATAGTATATGTGGAAAGTCGTATTAGTTTTATGTCATTGCTCAAATTAATAACATTCAATCTAACTGCAAAATTAACGCAGTAGTAAAGCTTTTCAGTAGCTAATGTAAACATTTATACTTTAATTCTCCTAGAAACTCTCGTTTAATCCCAAACAGGGTTCGTCAATTATTATTCTAATCGGTTTAGTTAACGTAAAATATATTAAGGGAGCTTCAGAATGGAACAATAGAAACGTGGGCTATTAATGGGATAAAGTTTTCTGTCCAACATAATTTATTCAGATTCTTCACCGGACAGGATTGTAATTATTGTGTTAAAGGGTGTCAGTATTTGAACTGCCTCTTCTAAAACGCGCCACTCTTGCTCTGTAATAAAAATATAAGTGGATATCAAATTAAGGATAATTGTAATCATATTATTACCAGATATTTCTTTAGTTTCATTCAGAAATATTTTAATCCAAACAGTAAAATTTAACTCAAGTTGTCTAAACAGTAAAATATAACTCGAGTCGTCTTGTAAATATTTCATTTGTTTTTTATTGCCTCGAAAGTTACGTTTTAGACAAAATTTCAAGACTTTTTCATAGACTGTGAGCCTTTGGGAACAATAGCCCTAAAACAATTTAAAAGTAAATCGTATCAAATGTTTTGCGTAATTGTTTTCATCAAGTTCGCGATTGTGCGACCGCTTCAAATGGTCTAACAAATTCGAAGTTCCACCACCCTTAGAGTAAATTCGCCCACAAAGTATACAGTGTGCGACTTTATTATTACCTTCAACTAAATTAAAGAATTTCCATGCGACGGATATCCGATTTGGTGCCATTTTATTCCCCTCACAACTACCGTCAGTCCGTACGCGCCGGTCGTCCTTCAGCTAACTGTTGCTTCGCTCCGAATCCCCGCATCCCTCCGTATGTCCCCTGTTCCACCTACGGTACTATCAGAGATCGCCGGTGGAGAGCTTTATTCGCAATCTCCGATTCCTCCGCGGTAGTAGTCACTCCGATGAGCAGCACTGGTACCTAGGTAACTTTGCTTTGTACTATAATATTGTTTTGATTAGTTTGTTGATTACCATCAATATAAATTCCATGTCATACTCAATCTCTTTCTTTGAGATGTCACTTTCTTTATGAATGATGTGTTTAATCCACTTACTACATTATAGTTGTACTAGTATGTAATTTATGTGAACAGTCCTTCTTAACTCTTTATTATTTATTA
The DNA here is from genome assembly GCF_040183065.1 of Periplaneta americana. NCBI lineage: Eukaryota > Metazoa > Arthropoda > Insecta > Blattodea > Blattidae > Periplaneta > Periplaneta americana. The sequence continues at coordinate 163,077,471 of NC_091131.1, forward strand.
ACGTTTAAAACATAACTGCAATATTAAGAAATCAGTGTTAGTACTTTTGTTTTACAGACAATATAGATAATATCAACCAGAAGGAAGTCATATAAAAATAACTACATAAAAATTTCATGTTCTGTCTGAAGTTATTACACCACTGTTTTCTTAAACCAACAGGATGCTTATTCATATACATAATCCTTCCTCCTTCCATATCTAGCGCTTAATGCCCGCGCACGACGTCAAGGTCAGAAAAATGCGCTTGCTTTGACATCACTGACTATATGTTGTTCCTTGTACGAGTATTAAGCATGTTCTAACGAGTGAATTGAATGATATAGTGATGGCATTTAATGTTGAAAACGTTTATCATAATAACAATGTTTGATAGTTATTAACACTATTTACCATTTCATAAGCAAAACGACGGCCCCATATATTCATACTTACAGTTATCCCTGCTTATCGGTCAACACCATCTTCAACATGAAAGAAAATGAAAAATGATTATGGATAGTCACGTATCATTTGAGGAACGTTAATGGACGTCACCCTCTCCACAAGTCTCATATTATTGTAACGTTAATTATTGTACAAAAATTGTCAAATAAAAAAAAACAGTCACGTATCAGAGATTGTTTAATACAGTATACTGATAATTGAAGTGAAATGCAACTCTTTTAATAAAAATGGAAGTGAATCAACAAAGTCTCCTTGACTAACAATCGTCCACAGAGTTCAATGAAGATCGTATAGTTGACACAACTGGTAACACGAGAACAGCTCATCATAAGATACTACTGCTATCTAGCGGAATATTTGTAATGATGAAACGGTACAATAATACATTTTCAAAACAGTTTAATATTTTAGTAAGTCAATTAATACTTTATTGTATTAGAGTAGGCCTACTTTATTTCTTGTAATCTTCATATACTTTCTTGTAATCGTGTAATAGTCAATTAAATCCCACTCGAGTTTTGATTTTCTCTATACAAATCAAACATCTAATAAGATTACTATACATACCTGTAGTATACATACCAAGTAAGAATTTTCAATTTTCTTAAAGAACCTACAAGCACAAATGCTCTTAGTTCGATAATGGATAACGATAACCACTTAAAGTGGAAGCGAGCGCACAGAAACATAACCCGGGCCTTGAATGGACAAGTGAACCTCTTCAGCCAACGAGTACATTACACTGAAGTTGTCTATCTGTTGTGTATTAAGATTTTTATCTCCTATTGGCGAAATAACACGCTTAAAATGACATATTTTGCACACATTCATTTTATAATGAAATATGGACAAATATTCTGGGCTGATTCATTTGAAACTAAATACAGTATGTATTAGTTTCATAAAAGAAAGTCCTAAGAATAATGGCATCAGTACATAAAAAGACATCGTGTTGAAATGTATTCTGAAACCGAAATCTGGACCTTTTCGTTTTGTAAGGTATTTCCCTGTTCATATTTTGTGTTAAAAATCAAAATACTTGTGAATATGTATGATAAGACTTTCTTGTGTTAAATTCTAACGTACCTTGTTTACATGTTTCGACCTATTTATGGGTCATCCTCAGAACTGGTCGTTGTTGGTCTTGGCACCTCTTGTTTTGTTTCCTGTGAGGGTGAGTTCGTGTGGTGCAATGTAGAGTCAAAGAGTATGTGTGGTCTGAAATTGAGTTGTGTTGAGAATTTCGTTGGGGTGTGTTTTCGTGTGTCTGTATATTTCATATTGTTCTAGTGTGTTTAGTTTCTGGCTTTTTGGTTGGATGTGCAGTATTTCCATGTCTGTGTAGATATCTCTGTGGGTGTAGTTAGCATTTGTGATATGTTCTGCATATGTGGAGGTGTTTTTTAATTTCGTTATGGCTGTGATGTGAGCTAATCACAATCAAATACATAGCACAAGAAAACGGATACAACCCTAACATAATAGACAACATAATACGTAAGACAAAACATAATCACAAGAAACATAAGAATACAATACAAACACAAGAACACAAAAAATACATCACACTAACATACGAAAACAAAAACACACACAAAATTGCAATCTCATTCAAGAAATTAAATTATAACATCGCATACAGAACAAATAACACTCTACAAAAACATCTCAACACACAAACAACACAAACAAATACAACCACAGAGGCGTATACAAACTCAAATGTAACACCTGCAACAACGTCTACATAGGACAGACAGGCAGATCATTTCAAACACGTTACATAGAACACATCACAGCCATAAAAAAATTACAAAACACCTCCACATATGCAGAACACATCACAAATGCTAACCACACCCACAGAGACATCAACACAGACATGGAAATACTACACATCCTACCAAAAAGCCGGAAACTAAACACACTAGAACAATATGAAATATAGCCTACAGACACACGTAAACACATCCCAACGAAATTCTCAACACACAACTCAATTTCAGAACACACACACTCTTTGGCTCTACATTTCACCACACGAACACACCCTCACAGGAAACAAAACAAGAGGCCCCAAGACCACAACGACCAGTTCCGAGGATGACCCATAAAAGGTCGAAACATGTAAACAAGGTAGGCCTACGTTAGAATTTAACACAGGAAAGTCTTATCATACATATTCCGAAATACAGTATGCATTAGTTTCACAAAAGAAAGTCCTAAGAATAATGGCAGCAATGCATAAAAAGACATCGTGTTGAAATATATTCCGAAACATAGAAATCTGGACCTTTTCTTTTTGTAAGGTATTTCCCTGATCATATTTTGTGTTAAAAATCAAAATACTTACATTACTAATCATAACATTCATAATTGTAATATAGGAGACATATTAGATCTTTATCTATCCTCTGTTAACCTCAACTGTCCTAGAAGAGGAGTTAACTATTCATGTATTATAGTCTTCAAGTGTAGGCCTATTCCCTATCTTAAAGTTTTGTAGAACTATGAGAAAAGTTTAGAAAAGAATTAACATGATTTCTTCATATTCATACTTTCTACTCAACTGATGGATTGTTTATACTTGTAAAATGTTTTTAATCAATTTTCTCTGCATTATATATTATTTTTGTATAATTTGTTACTTGTGGTACATCTCAAAACTACGATGCTGATTTTACATGCACGGAATACAATAAATGAAATATACAATAAAGTGAAATAATAAATCTAAATCCTTTATCAAAATTGAATGAAATAAGTAGTTAAATATTGGAAAATAAAATAATAGTCCTATATTAGAAGCGACTCTAAATTCTATTTTTTTACTTGATTACTTAACGACCCTGTATCAACTACTGGGTTATTTAGCAACAATGGAACTGGTGACAGCGAGACGGTCTTCGGCGAGGTGAGGTCTGGGATTCACCATAAATTACCTGTCATTCACCTGATCTACGTCGGTAGCACTAAATTCTAACACTGCAGACAAAGAAGACAGTCACTCTGCAGTATGTATTAGACTATTTATCAGTGTGGTTTCATTTATATTAATGTTCCATGTTCACTTACCGAAGTTACGTGCACTATTGGACCGCCATAATAGGATCGCCAAATATCGGGAGGTGTCTTCTACATAATCGGGAGGTGTAAATTAGAGTCGTGCACAACCGTTACGAAAAATAGAAATTATATTATATTGGTATTGAACGCCTGACGCTGTAATCAGTCTGCAAAGCTCTTCTGTCTCGCGTAGTGTCTCAGGTTCGGTTTAACGAATATTCGAGTTGTATCTCACTCTTTGTGGGTGGACGGCAAACATTGAGCCATGCAGGAGTTCCAAAGGCCCTTGCAAGGACGCGTTTATCATCGTATATGCCTAATGTTTAATTGATAATTCTTCTCTCACTACAATCAATCGATCAATCAATCAATCAATCAATCAATCAACCAATCGTCCATCGAACCATCCATCCATCGACTAATTGATTCATCCATGGATTTATTGATTCATTGACTGATTCAGTGATTCACTAATTGATTCATTCATTCATTCATTGATTTATTAGTTGATTGACTGATTCATTCATTCATTCATTCAGATATTACAGTTGGTATCGTCAAGAGCAAAATATATATTCTTAAAAATGATTTAATAATGAAATAATAATACATCTCCTTAGACTAATTAAAAGGCATTAACAACTACGGTTTTGGAGGTATTCATTTTGAGTTTAAAGTGTAAACGTCATACAGGGACATCATTTTATTTTTACACGCATTTTTATTGTACCTGCATTTCTGAATGTACTTCACTCTCACCCCTTCACTAATGTCCTTGCTCCCGTCAGACACACAAACTTACGGCCGCTGTTGCATTCGAAGTCTTCAAGCAGTGAAGTAAACACTGCAGTGTATAGTGTGTTTCATAAATATGATTGCGTTTTCTATAGAAGAAAGAACCTATATTAATAATATCGTACTAAAAAATTATATTCAAGAAACGATAAATTCAATTTCAGAGAATATGCTTCAAAATGTTTTTAATAATATGCGTACTGAATTGAAGCCTGCATTGTAATGAACGACAACCATTTTCAGCAACTTGTTTAAAAATTCGGATTAGCTTTTTTTTTTTAATTGATGTGGCTAGAAGCAAAGGAATGCTAGTGACATTTGTAATAACATGAGTTAAGTGCATCCAGTGTAAGCTAAAGTATCTAAAATTTTAGTGGTAAAGGGATATTTTAATCGCATCACACATTAAAATTTAAATAAAAAACTTCACCGATTTTACGGAAGCTTAAATATTAAACCCCATTTTCTCAAAAGTAACTTAAGTGCACTTACAGCCCTTTACTTATGACCCCCTCAATTTAAATGCATTCTCTATATTGTATGATAACATCAATAATTAATATGCTAAATAAAGTAGACATTACATAACGAACATAGCCGCCTGAAAAGTTGAGTTTTTGAAAAAAAAATGTTACTACTCTACTGTATTTTGATAAATTCCGTAAAAGTGATGATCAAACTGAAAATCGTAATATCGTATTTCCCTACAACATAAATGGATACACTACTTTTCTCTCCTCCTATACCTAGTAAAATGATTTGCTTACATATTGCACTAGTAACATCAAACTCCTGTAATGGAAGGGGGAAACAGTGTTTCCGAGTATATCCAGGTTAATGTTAAAAATGTTGGTAAAAATAAAGTGATGTCCCTGTACATCTTGTAATGGCAAGACAGATACAACATCCCTAGGTAAGGAACACGAATCTTTTTCATTCCCTAAGTTGGTCATTTAACAACGCGGCATCAACTGCTAGATTATTTAGAGTCAATGGAATTGGTGATAGCGAAATGGTTTCAGAAGAGGAAGCCGAAAATTCGTCATGTTATTTCCTGACATTCATTTTAAAGTTGGTATAAACCTCGGAAAAAAACCATGTAACGATCCCAAAAGGATTTGAAACCAACTCCCGAGCCCAGCCCTGGATCGGCAGGCAAACACGCCCACCGCCTGAACTACGCTGGTTGTCTTTTTCATCTTACGGGCAAGGTTTATTGTCAAAGCCGCCAATATGAAATATCGGTATGAGGCTAATGACCTAACGAAACATGTTAGCCAGTAAGCTATACAGTAATGAAATATACAGACACACGAAAACACACCCAACGAAATTCTCAACACACAACTCAATTTCAGAACACACACACTCTTTGACTCTACACTATACCAAACGAACACACCCTCACAGGAAACAAAACAAGAGGCGCCAAGACCAACAACGACCAGTTCTGAAGATGACCCATAAATAGGTCGAAACATGTAAACAAGGTACGTTAGAATTTAACACAAGAAAGTCTTATCACACATATTCCGAAGTGATACAGTGTTAAAAATTATGTAATCAAGATGTATAAATAACTGTCCTGTTATTTCCTCGTTTTGATGACACTGGGACATAACCACTCGAACGGATAGTGTATCAACATTGGAAACCAGTACGACCCTGAAGACTTCACCCAAGCCTTTTTTTCAATATTGCTAATGATATATGAAATGAGAGGAGGTAGAGTGTGTTGGTAGAATGATAGAGGAAAAGTGGAGTATTCCGTGCAGATCTCTCTATAGCGTCTGCTTTCTCCAAAAATGCCTGGCCGGGGTCAAACCTGGGCCGCCTAAATGGAAGACCAGCAAGCTACAGACGCGGCTACTTGAGCTACTACTACCGTTGCGTTTGCTTTTCATTTGTTCACTCTTCAGCCATTCTTTAGCGGATTTAGGAATTTATTAGTATTTATTAAAATATCTGTTTCTGGAGACGATGTTTTCTACATGGGTTAACCACTTCCCTGATTAACTTGTGTCAAAATTTATTAACCCGAGTTAACTCCTTTGAGTCCCATTTTCGCTGCTAAGAATTATATCCCGAATATATACGTTTTCATTCTTTCATTAACCTTTTCCTCACTAGATGGCTACAAGAAGTTAGTGATATTGCTATATCTGGTCGTGTTTTTTTTGTATTCCTTCCTTGCGAGTGGAATTCTATGCTCATATAGCATTCACACACAGTAGTGAGTAGATGCTAGTTAGTTTTGGCGGTTTCTGTTTGTGTTTAGTGTTTTTGTGCTGTTTTATGTAAAGATGGATCAAGTTAGTGATACCGAAACTTTTGATCAGGAATATATTCCTGTAGAAGATTAGGAAATGGAACATCGGTATCAGAAGACGAAGTTATAGACCAACAAACAAATTCAGATCAGTTGATATCGCGTCTTTTCGACAGTGGTTTGAATAGAAGACATCCGGCACCATTTCTTCTGCACCTCCGAGGTCCCCATTCTCTGAAATTGTAACATTGTTTCTGATAACGATAATTCTCAATTGTTAAAATTATTCTTTAATAATGACCTCATCAACATTATATTCGAGGAGACGATTCGGCATGCTAATAAGTGTTCACAGAATGCTGAAAATAATTCGTGACGGCCTACTACAGACTCTGAAATACGTGTACTTTTGGGCATAGTGATACTGCAGAATATTATTCACAAACCAGAAGAACAGATGTACTGGTACAAATATTCAATGACTCCTACACCATTCTCCCCAAAACGCTCTCATATAGGAGAGCAGATACTACTGTCCGGAATGCAATGTGCCACTGTGCGCAATACCCTGCTTTCGAGTCTATCACACGACAAGCAACATTTAACGCCTTGATAACAGCACTGGCATTGTACCTCATAAATTAATCCACAAAAAAACATAAGTTGGTAAATAGTTCAGGAGAAAATCAAAGTGGGACAACTACCAGAGCTGGAATCAAGGTGCACGAGATAACTCGGGGTAATAATTCAGGTATGAATGAATGTCTATTTCATAGTGATTTTTAGGTATGTAAGAAAATTAGTGATGTACAGTGATTCTGCAATATTAAATGACCTCTTTACGAAAATAAAAAAATATGATACTTTTTTCACAAAACTGGTAAAATCTATACTAATAATAAATCTGTAGCCGAAATTTTTCTGGTAATTTTCGATTTTCCAAAAATAATTGGTCCTAACATACATAATTAACCACCCTGAAACCGAAAATCGCTTTTTTTGAAATTTTTGTTTGTATGTCTGTCTGTCTGTATGTTTCTTACCTTTTCACGCGATAATGGCTGAACGGATTTCGATGAAAATTGGAATATAAATTAAGTTCGTTGTAACTTAGATTTTAGGTCATATGGCATTCAAAATACATTATTTAAAAGGAAGGTTATAAGGGGGCTTGAATTAAATAAATCGAAATATCTCGCTTATTATTGATTTTTGTGAAAAATCTTACATGACAAAAGTTTCTTTAAAAATAATTTGCGATAAGTTTTATTCCATGAAAAATTTTGATAGGGCTGATATTTAATGAGATAAATAAGTTTTAAAATTAAAATAACTGCCATCTAAGGCCATGTAATGAATTAAAAAACAAATGACTTCGTCTATAAGGGGCCTTGGACAGCAACAATCGAAAACTATGAAAGATAGCCTACAGAGAATGTTTCTATGTTTGTATGAAGTAATATCGGAAGCTAAATTAACCGATTTGTATAATTAATTATTATTTCACCATTGGAAAGTGTAGTTTCTCTGTATGGACATAATGCTATAATGTTATTACAGTAACTTCTGATATAATATAATATAATATAATATAATATAATATAATATAATATAATATGTAATATTATACAGAGTGTTTAAAAAATACGGGGCATAATTTCAGGTGTGTATTTCCCACATGTAGACAATCAAAATAGTTCCTTACAACATGTGTCCGGAAATGCTTCATTTCCGAGTTATGCCCTTCACAACATTGAAATTCACCGGAACGTTTTTCTTTCCGCAGTTCGTTGTCATTACAGAAGATGTTCAAAATGTCCACCTCCTGCTTGAATACAAACCTCACATCGATGTCTCATTGACCTGCGAACACGATCCCAAACTCCAGGAGTATTGCGTATGTCCTCAGAACATGCCACAATTCGATTCCGAAGGGATTCCAAATCAGGCGCCGGAGACGAATAAACCAATGATTTTAAATGGCCCCACAAGTAGAAATCGAGAGGGTTCAGATCAGGTGAGCGTGGAGGCCAAGCAATTGGGCCACCTCTACCTATCCATCGATCAGGAAACCTTCGATCCAAGTACTGGCGAGCCGTACGACTGAAGTGTGCAGGAGCGCCATCATGCAAGAAGTGAATGTGTTGACGATTGATCAGTGGAGTGTGTTCTAAAACATGAGGTATGGTTCCGGTGAATGTCAATGTTGTGAAGGTCATAACTCGGAAATAAAGCATTTTCGGACACATGTTGTAATGAACTATTTTCATTGTCTACATGTGGGAAATACATACCTGAAATTATGCCCCGTATTTTTGAAACACCCTGTATAGTATAATTTAAGTTATTTGAAGGGTTCAGAACCATAGTGGGCCAAGAGCCATTTACTGAATACATAGAAAACAAGGGTTAAAATTAAGTTATTACCATAATTCAATGGAAACCTATAACAAGTAAAATAAAATATACACATTAAATCTAAATGGTGTCAATCTTCATTAAACTATGGTTGCATGTAATAAAAATTAAGAAACAGGTTAAAGGAATTGTCATTGCACCAAATGAGTGTCTCTAGACCAAAATGATCGCATTTTAATTATTTGGATGCAATTTAAATTAAGTTACATATTAAACGATTTATCCTTCTATCAAACACGAATGTTCCCTGGATCAAACGTCCTATTTTAATTATGTAATTACTTTATATTTATTTCTAACGGGTGCAGCGGAGCGCACGGGTACGGCTAGTATATAGTAAGGGAAGAGGTTAAAAGCAGCAGTTACAAGAATGTAATAAATATATTCTGAGGATCTTGTTAATTTAACTTGACGAGAAAAACATACGTTATGAAATTCAGATGCAAATGGATCTCTTAGCGACACTAAGAACGAAACAGTTCCACCGAAGGACCTGCCGAACATTTCATGACAAGGTGTGTTGTGCATTCTGATGGGGTCAGCGTAGCTCAAATCCCTCTTAGCTCTCTCCACTGCCTTGGTATTTCTCCCGATTCAACTATCGTTGGTACCGCATAGGATCAATGAAGGAGAGATACCCCACACCACCCCTTCGCGTCCCTTATCAGCGGCTCCAGCCCCAGACAACCACCACACACTTGGAAACTTCCTCCACCAAATCGCTGCACTTCTAGTCCGATAAAATTAACTTATGTTCTTGAGATTAATTAAAGTGTGTGTGCCAGTCTGTAATGCACTGCTCCGAGCTATAGAGGTCAGGTCCACTCTTAGGCCACAATATTTTACTTCATTTGTGCGTTTATACTGTAACATTTGTGACTTTATATGCATACACAGGGTGTTAGGGGTATACGTGCAAATATTTTAGAGGTAATCGGGTGCAGTAGACTGAATCACATTATACAGGGACATCATTTTATTTTTACTTCAATTTTTATTGTACCTGAGTTTTTTAATGTACTTCACTCCCACTCCTTCTACTAATGAACTTCAACCGTCCTCCACACAGATCCAAGACCGCATATACAAACATAGTAGCCTTACGGTCATAGTAAACAGTACGTTCCAAAAATATGTTCGCGTTTTCCAGTGACGAAAGAGCTTTCAATATTGAATCATTTTCGCACAGGTGCTGTCGTTAATTTGCATACGTCGTATCCCGGTTTCCCCCACCTGATTTTATTCGCCAGCTAGTGGCTGGGCTGTCTTAGCTCTTTTCTAAGAACATTAATTTCTCTTTGGAATTGCACGTCTACGTAATATTATACAACTATTTAAAATAACTTAAATAAAAGGCCTCGTTAAGTAATTAACTGTCACGTGATTTCCTCCCTTTCTGCGACCCTACCACATAACCACTTGGACGGACAGTAGATAGTATGTCTGAGTAATTTTATCTTTTCGGATCGGGTAGAAGTGAAGATTGAATTTACAGTACGTAAGGTACGAAGGACGACACTGGTAATTGGGAATAGGTACAATAGTCTATAGTGCGATAATATGCACATTAGAACTGAAGCCTGTATCGAAATGAACGGCCACCATTTTCAAAAATGTGTTTAAATAGGCCTATCCATATTATGATTATTTTTCAATTTAACTTCATTCTCTGTAGTGTACGCTAATGTGCTGTAGACAGTATAATATACACTGCATAATGAATACGTCCACATGGACAGGTCAGTTCATGAGTAAAAACGCTCATTGTTAATACTGTACTGTATTTTGATTAAACAAAATCCTAATGAAAATAATCAAACTCAAACGCGCGATATTTCCTAGTTTACGTAAATGGATGAACTACTGTTTTCCCTCCTATACCTAGTAAAGTGATTTGTTTGTATTTTACGCCAGTATCATCGAACTCCAGTCATGGAAGAGGGTAGCAAACGGTGTTGATCCAAAGGTATAGCCAGGTTAATATTAAAAACGTTAGTAAAAATAAAATGATGTCCCTGTATAAAGAATATTTCAATCTTTGAATTTATTTTTAAACAAGAAGAAATACCAAGTTTTCAGTGAAATGAACAGACAGAATAAGAAATGATGCTGTGCTTGAAAGAGTGGGTGAAGAAATCATAATGCTGAAACTGATCAGGAGGAGAAAAAGAATTGTTTTGGTCACTGGCTGAGAAACTGCTTACTGAAAGGAATAGTAAAAGTTCAGGGTATAAGAAATCAGGTGATAAACTACATTAAGATATGACGATCATATACGGAGAATAAGAGATGGAAGATCGGAGAATGCTGGGTTTGTGATGAAAGACCTATAAAATTGTGAGTGAGTGAGTGAGTGAGTGAGTGAGTGAGTGAGTGAGTGAGTGAGTGAGTGAGTGAGTGAGTGAGTGAGTGAGGCGATTTATTCTCCCTAAGAACGCCTGCCTAGTTAATCGGAAGTTAATGCTTGTGGTGGCTTAACCATGAAGGTCTTCGTACTGTAACAGATAACCAAACAATTTAATTTAAAGTGCTTAGGAAAATATTTAGGGCTAATTACGATGAAGTTACAGGAGAATTTAGAAAGTTACACAACGCAGAATTGCCTGCATTGTACTCTTCACCTGACATAACTAGGAATATTAAATCCAGACGTTTGAGATAAGCAAGGCATGTAGCACGTATGGGTGAATACAGAAATATACATAGAGCGTTAGTTCGGAGGCCAGAGGGAAAAATACCTTTGGAAGGGCCGAGACGTAGATGGAAGGATAATATTAAAATGGATTTGAGAGAGGGTGGTTTTATATGATAATGGGCACTGGATTAATCTTGCTGATGATAGGAACCAATATCATGATTATGTGAGAGCGGCAATGAACCTCCGGGTTCTCTAAAAGTCATTTGTAAGTAAGTCTCAACAGGATTTTCTGATCATGATGTCATTTGATTTCAAGCTAATATTAGTATGGGTAAAGATTCAAAGTAGTTTATGAATATTTTTAAGTTTTATCGACCAATTATTGATCTAAGCGTAAGTCATACTTGTAAGAAATTTTAATTGGTTTTCTATGTACAGCATACATAATATTAATTATCAAGTTGAATGTTTCTTAAATATTTTATTATATTTTCTTGACAGAGCATTTCCACCGTCATCTGTATATTTAAGATCCAGTAAGAGTGGAGTCAGCAACGAATTGTGTATACAAGATCTAAAGAATTAAAAAAAAAAATATGGATGTTTTATTATAAACTCTACTTGGAATTTGGAAGTGAAGTTTCTAATGCAAATATAACGATCTTAAGTATGTACATTAAAAAAATCTCTAAAATCAGAAAAAGTTAAATATTTTTCCAATAAAATCAACAAATCTAAACCAACATGGTCTGTAATTTCCAAATTGGTCAATAATAATAGTAAACCAATTATGAATGATCTTAATCTGAATGCAAATAGTTTACACACTTATTTTGTTTCGGAATATGTGTGATAAGACTTTCTTGTGTAAAATTCTAACGTACCTTGTTTACATGTTTCGACCTATTTATGGATCATCCTCAGAACTGGTCGTTGTTGATCTTGGCGCCTCTTGTTTTGTTTCCTGTGAGGGTGTGTTCGTGTGGTATAATGTAGAGTCAAAGAGTGTGTGTGTGTTCTGAAATTGAATTGTGTGTTGAGAATTTAGTTGGGTTGTGTTTTCGTGTGTCTCTATATTTCATATTGTTCTAGTGTGTGTTAGTTTCTGGCTTTTTGGTAGGATGTGTAGTATATCCATGTCTGTGTTGATGTCTCTGTGGGTGTGGTTAGCATTTGTGATGTCTTCTGCATATGTGGAGGTATTTTGTAATTTTGTTATGGCTGTGATGTGTTCTTTGTAACGTGTTTTAAATCATCTGCCTGTCTGTCCTATGTAGAAGTTGCTGCAGGTGTTACATTTGAGTTTGTATACACCTGTGTGGTTGTATTTGTTTGTTTGTTTGTATTGTTTGTGTGTTGAGATGTTTTTGTAGAGTGTTATTTGTTCTGTATGCGATATTATAATTTAATTTCTTGAACGAGGTTGCAATTTTGTGTGTGTTTTTGTTTTCGTATGTTAGTGTGATGTATTTTTTGTGTTCTTGTGTTTGTGTTGTATTCTTCTGTTTTTTGTGATTATGTTTTGTCTTACGTATTATGTTGTATATTATGTTAGGGTTGTATCCGTTTTCTTGTGCTATGTATTTGATTGTGTTTAGCTCTTCGTTGTAATCCTGTTGGTTCATTGGAATGTGTGTAGTCTGTGTACCATTGTTCGGAATGCAGCTTGTTTGTGTTGTGTTGGGTGGTTGGATGTGTTGTGTATGTGTATTGTTATTGTTGTTGTGGGTTTTCTGTATACTTTGAATGTGTGTGTATTGTCTACTTTTGTTATTGTGATGTCTAGAAAATTTATGGATTTTTTGTTTTCAATTTCTAATGTGTAGTGTAGCTTTTGGTGTATTTTGTTTATGTGTTGATGCAGGTTTTGGATCTGTCTTTTGTTTCCTTTGTATAGTATTAGTATGTAATCTACGTATCTGTGCCAATATATGATGTTATCTGCGTGTTTGTTGTTGTCTTTGTTTAGTATGTATGTCTGTTCTATGTGGTGTAAAAATATTTCTGCTAATATGCTGGAAATGGGTGATCCCATGGGTAGGCCTTCGGTGTGAGTGTAATATTTGTTATTGTATGTGAAGTAGTTTTGTTTTGTGATGATGTCTGTGGTGTGGACGATTTCTTTAATGTGTTCTTATGGTGTGTTGTTTGTTTCTGAGCATTTGTTCTAGTATCTATAGTGTATCTTTTATGGGTATGTTTGTGTACAGGTTAGTTATGTTATTAATTATTATGTTTTGTTAACTCAGTTGAAGAAATTGTAAACCATATACATCATAATAACGATGTTATGTATTATTAAATTATAACTATCCAATAGTAATTTTTCCTTTAATACTGTTAAGGCCCATTCACAATGAAAATTAAACATAAACATAACGTAAGCATAAAATATATATTTTGATGTACCGAAGTACATATGATATTTCCATGCAGATATTCTGCGTCATCATATGATGAAAGAGTGATGGAAATATCATATGTACTTCGGTACATCAAAATATATATGATATGCGTAATAAATCACTTTGTGATTTAAGACGGCGCCCATACCGTCGGATCCCGGCCAACCAGTCACTCATTCGAGTGCACCTCAACACATGTATGGACTTCGGTCCTGCGTTCATAGACATCTATGACGTAGTGGAGAGGGCGGCCACTAGAGGGAACCCAAGAGATGGAGCTTAATCTGAGACGATTCTAACCGGCGTCGGGGTTGTATCCGGTGTGGCTTAGTGGATAAAGCATCAGCACGTAGAGCTGAAAACCCGGGTTCAAATCCCGGCGCCGGAGAGAATTTTTCTCCGTTCCATCACTCTTTCATCGTAAGCATAAAACCTTGTGTCCATGTTATTTAATGAAAGCATTCACAATGAATTACATAAGCATAAACTTAATCTTAATCATAAGACGTTAACATGAAAGTTTGCAAACTCCAAACTTTCATGCTTATGTTTATGCGATTTGGAAACAATACACAAGCGGAAAGCGTGTTTTCACTTTTTGTTTAACATCTCATGGGCTTTGCCTACAGGCAATATTTTGATCTACTGGCCGTGATGACAGCTAGGCGAGCAACATGGAATCATATGACGAAAAGTTTGTTATTTTACATCTCCGTTTCTTTGATTTCAAGTGTTGAAAGCCATATACTGATGCCATTGTAGTTATTAGAAACATAAATTGAATAGCTACATCGTCAGTCATTGTGCAATTCACCATTTTTATGTAATATATTCTGTAGTTTTGTTGATTCGGTATGTTTGTTTCCACTCACGTGTTATGTTTACGTTATGTTTAATTTTCATTGTGAATAGGCCTTGGCTACTTAAGTTTGTGGCATATGTTTATGTGCTTATGTTAATGTTTACGTTATGTTTAATTTTCATTGTGAATGAGCCTTCACAGTTGAAGTTTATTTTGCAATTTGTAAATTAAATAATAGCTGCTGTTTAGATGTTTATGGTATGAATTCTTGATTACTAAAATTACCAGATAATTTTTTGTGTAGTTGTTGATGCTTGTGTTTTTCCTGATCTTTTGAAATACGTAAAAGTAATTTCTATTTTTAAGAGGGTCAACAGGAGTGATTTAGGAAATTATAGACGTATTAGTATCACACCAGTTGTTTTTAAACTGTTTGAAACCTAATTACAAAAACAAATTTATAACTATTTCCAAGATTATGCATTGCTTTCTAAATCTCAGTATGGTTTTCTGAAGTCCTGTAGTACTATCGATACAGTTGTTTCCTTTCTTAAACGTAGTTTTGAAAATCTTGAACATGGTGACACAGTTTCAACTAGATTGTTTGACATGACGAAAGCTTCTGATATGGTAACAAAGTTGAAGTTTTATGAATTTAATAGTTCGTCCCTTTATTTACTAAACTCGTATCTTACTAATAGTTTTCAGTTAGTGTATAATGTTTCCAACCTTACTTGTATGCTGATGATCTAGCTGTTAACATTATTGTCACTAATAAAGAACTTTATAATGTAAAACTAGATAATTTGACTAGCATGGTAATAACACAGTCTAGTATACACAGTCACGAAGCTTGAGCTGTGAGGGTGCTAAGAGCAATAGACTGTTCCGGTACTATTTCGCATTGTCTGTAATGAGGCGATATTACCGATCCTAGTGGTTAGCAACTATCTATGGATGCATATTTACTACCTATTGAGCTTCGTGACTATAACTAAACTGTGATAATATACTGGTGCAATAAAAATCTCCTTCCTCTCAACCATCATAAAATCAATTATATTAATTTTAACATTAGATGTAATGGAAATTCTAGTATTTATGTTGAACCCGGCTTGGGTTGGACTTCACATATTAATCATGCTTCAAAAAAGTAAGTAGTGGTTTATATTTTTCGAGAATATTACGTAATAGCGTGACAGATGAAACAATAACCACGGCCTGTTATGGACTTATCCATGGTCATCTAAATTGTGGAATCTTGTTCTGGGGCATTCATCAACTAAAAAACTTCTACTTTTGGAGAAGTGAGCTGTTAGCATTATACGTGGAGTTGGTTTTTGATATCACTGTTAACCTCTCTCTCCTGATAAAGATATTCTTACTGCACCGTCTATATTTGTCTTGGCATGTCTCCTATATTTAGAAAAAATATTGAAAATTACAAACTGTGTTCTGATATTCATAATTGTTATACTCGCAATAATAATAATAATAATAATAATAATAATAATAATAATAATAATAATAATAATAATAATAATAATAATAATAATAAATAATAATAATAATAATAATAATAATAATAATAATAAAGGTAAAGGTAAAGGTATCCTCGTAACATGCCATGAAGGCACTTGGGGGGCATATTCTCATTTTATAATCATAAATTTAATTTCATTTTTCGGCAAATCAATGCATTAGAAAAATTATTCAAAATTGAACCCTTTTCCATTATAAGTTTTTCATTACATAAAATTCATTATTAATCATTCAACCACTGTAATGCATAGTACATTTGTACAACTTAATAACTTATGTCTAGATTTCGTCAAACTTTTGAACATCTGATGATGCCGTACAGGCGAAAACGTTCATGAATATCTTTTTCAAGATATATTAGCAAATAATAAATTTGCAGATTGATAAATCATATGATTGAGCATTTGAATAAATTTAGGGCCTATTTGCAACCTTTTGTGTTCACGTTGCGTTTTCGTTTACGTTTTATTGTAAATAGGCCCGTAACTCGTACGAATTAATGCAATACATTTTCCACTACCTCTACATTTTATTTCCTATGTAATACCTTCTTGTGCACCTTTAGCTTAATATGTGGAATCTGATTTCTCTAGCCTGCACTTTCTCTTGACGCACGCTCTCTTATCTATGATTGGCTTCTATACGACCTTGGCACTACAGCCACACGAGGAGTCTAGCACCTGCAATCAAGTAGACAACTTCCTAACTACCAGGAAGGATAGGGTGCTTAAGTGTTATTAATCGGCTTCTCTTTGACCGCAGTGCCCACCCGTTCGTAGCTCCACAATTTTCTGGTCACGAAGTTCGATGGCTCACATTCCAGATACGAAATCTTTAAAAAAATGTCTTGGGTAGCCTATAGTCGAGATTCGGACATGGAACGTCTTGGTTCATAATCAGATACGGTAACATTAGCATAACACTAAGGAGGACAATATCTTACTTCCGAACACCAATAGCCGTCTCTGTGGCTCAAGTGCTAGTGCTCTGGTCTTCCATCTAGACCAGCGGTGACCAAAGCGGGTGTCGTGATTACATCGTGTAATCACAGACATTCATACTGGTGAGGGGTTTCCTGTACATTGCTCTCTGTCTCGCTCACGTACTGAAGGTAAGCAGTGTGGGTACGAGCAGGAACAGAAGGTTTCGTACAGAATGGGAAGTCCACGATAACAGAGAGGTCTTGGAATTGAACGGGTTGCATCAGCTGCTTGTCTATGCGGATGACGTGAATATGTTACGAGAAAATCCACAAACAATTAGGGAAAACATGGGAATTTTACTGGAAGCAAGTAAAGAGATAAGTTTGGAAGTAAATCCCTACAAGATAAAGTATATGATTATGACTCGTGACGGGAATATTGTACGAAATGGAAATATAAAAATTGGAAATTTATCTTTTGAAGAGGTGCAGAAGTTCAAATATCTTGGAGCAACAGTAACAAATATAAATGATACTCGGGAGGAAATTAAACACAGAATAAATATGTGAAATTCCTGTTATTATTCGGTTGAGAAGCTTTTATCATCCAGTCTGCTGTCAAAAAATCTGAAAGTTAGAATTTATAAAACAGTTATATTACCGGTTGTTCTTTATGGTTGTGAAACTTGGACTCTCACTTTGAGAGAGGAACAGAGGTTAAGGGTGTTTGAGAATAAGGTGCTTAGGAAAATATTTGGGGCTCAGAGAAATGAAATTACAGGAGAATGGAGAAAGTTGCACAACGCAGAACTGCACGCATTGTATTCTTCACCTGCCATAATTAGGAACAATAAATCCAGATGTTTGAGGTGGGCAGGGCATGTAGAACGTATGGATGAATTCAGAAATGCATTTAGAATGTTAGTTGGAAGACCTGAGGGAAAAAGACCGAGACTTAGATGGGAGGATAATATTAAAATGGATCTGAGGGAGGTAGGATGTGATGGTAGGATGGATTAATCTTGCTCAGGATAGGGACCGATGGAGGGCTTATTTGAGGGCGGCATTGAACCTCCGAGTTCATTGAAATCCATTTATAAGTAAGTGTTAATTAATGGAAAGTTCACTTTAGGACCAATAAAAACATTTTGCATGTATGTAACAAATATCAACTATGCATCTTCATTACACAACTTTAACACTGTATCACTTCGGAATATGTATGATAAGACTTTCTTGTGTTAAATTTCAACGTACCTTGCTTACAAGTTTCGACCTTTTTATGTGTCATCCTCAGAACTGGTCGTTGTTGATCTTGGCACCTCTTGTTTTGTTTCCTGTGAGGGTGTGTTCGTGTGGTGTAATATAGAGCCAAAGAGTGTATGTGTTCTGAAATTGAGTTGTGTGTTGAGAATTTCGTTGGGATGTGTTTACGTGTGTCTGTATATTTCATATTGTTCTAGTGTGTTTAGTTTCTGGCTTTTTGGTTGGATGTGTAGTATTAACATGTCTGTGTTGATGTCTCTGTGAGTGTGGTTAGCATGTGATGTGATAAAATTACAAAACACCTCCACATACGCAGAACACCAGGTAGGCTACTAATTATTCAAGGCCGTGCAGACGCTAAGTATATGATGAGAAAGCTGTTGAAGCCTTCAAAATAAATCTTAGATTAAATATGAATGAAACCGAATATCCCGTTGTGGGAGCTGGAGGAAGAGATATTATCCTATCTCAAGGAACAATTTAAGCAGTGAAACAGTTTAAATACTTGAGATCAATTATTCATGAGACTGGAGCTGCGAAGCAGACGTCGATCATAGAATACGGCAGGAAGGGGAGAGATGAAGAAGGGTTATATCCAAACAGACGAAGAAAAGATTTCTCCAAAGTATAAGAGGGCTCGACTCTTGTTGAAATCTAAGATCAAAGTATTGAAACTGGATGGGATAAGAAGAGGAGATTAGATGAAAATGTGACACAGCTGATGAACATGGACGAATCAGTAATTAGGCCTAAACGTAGAGATGCGAGATCTCCATTATGGTATCTGAAAAGAATGGAGCAGAAAGATGGTCGAAAATACTTCTGAAATCGTCACCGCGTGGGAGAGTACTGCAAATGATGAGGAACCGGTACCTGCAGGAGGAACATTGGTAGGATCGAGAAGGATGGCGGAAGGAAATTTAGGGTAACCGCTGAAAAGTGGAGCATTACTGTTACCAACATATCGCCCTACAATCTCGCTAAAATTTCAACAAAAAGTAGCTAAATCTCTCCAAAGTTTGTTAAAAAAATCCCCAGAATTGTCGATAAAAATTAATAATAATATCACTAAATAAAAATAAGAAAAATGTGCACATGCGGAGAAAAATACAATTTCTTCATCGTCACCCTCTTCTGCGGAGTCTGGTTGTATTGTTGACGGCTTTGATGTTGAGGTGGAAGCTGTGGGAACAGCTGATTGTGAATACACTGAAATTGATCCGATCATTGACACTATACTTCCTGGCAAATTGTAAGTGTGGAAATTTTCACCCAAGCGTTTCACCACAATTTTTTTTTGGTGAAATCTAACACTTTTTAAACCTTATATGTTAAAATGTATTAAAACCAGCTAAAACTACAGTCTCCTTTGCTTCACACGAACTGTCGGCAAAAAAATTGCAAAACTCAATTGCCTCGGGTCGGTTCGGAGTGGAAAATCTCCGCGTTGCGGGGAAGAAGCAAGACTCGTCACGTGCCAATCAAAGCTGCCAACGTTTATCGGCGTTGGAGCAGTAGCATTGGGCGAGACCTAACCATGAGAATCATTGAATCAGCATCTTTCACCCCTGACCACTGATCACAAATATATGAGATCAGGGCTTTCACGTATGAATCATCAGACGACTCAGTCTTGCACCCGTGCCTCTTCTAAAACTAAGAAGTGCATGACTTCAGTTGAATGTTTTAACTTAAAAGAAAGAAAAAAGTGGAAGAATATAAAAATCAGCAGAAAAGTCGCTAATCGTATTTTACAAAATTTGTCGCCGAGACTGATTCAAAATTCCCTATATTTAGCGACTTATCGCTAAATATGGCAATGCTGTATAGCAGTCCTTAAAAGAAAAAAAAAGCAAGAAATAAAATTTATCGAATGGCTGCTGGAAGTAAGAGGGGAGTTTTATGACTGTCCTAATGTTATTACTAAAGATGAGGGATTTGTGCGGATTGTCGTCAGGTTGCGTGTGAATAGACGTTAATACAGCTGTATGCACAGTGCCTGTGTTGACTTCCGACGTAAACAAACCACGCGAAGAGTACAGTCCAAATATGACAAATGCAACACTCCGTTAAGGTCTAGCAGATGACAATATACAAATATGAGGAATATGTTGAAACATTAGTATAGTTAGAAGAAGAAACTTGCCTTTATGATTCATCCATAGCTTCAGAGCCATCACAAGCCGAATTGCACTGCACTACTACAGACTCTTAAATTATCGAATGACAAACGCCGTCGTCGATCACTCAAACAGTTTTTGAACTGCGAAAAGCTTCTTTCAACGTCACAGGACGTTAACGTTGCATATGTCAAGTATACTATTCTATTGTCTGATGATTTTGCATTATTCAGCATGTTACAAATTGTTAAATAGCTCTTATTTTTCCGTTATTTATTCTTTATTCTCTGTGTGCAAGGTCCTGGAGGTCCTTTCTTGATTTTTTCCGACACCTCTTTTATTATTGCTGTGCAATCAGATACATTGTCTTTACGGAGAGTTGTCTGATTCGGAACACGCTACTTGGTATATTTTTGCAAAAATACTGGAACAGAATATTTGCTTTAATCATCATCGCACATAAATCCTTAGCAAATTCTGATTTTGCATTTGATACTAATTTTGATGTTGAGGGAATCAGCACCTTTAAAGCGCGTGCAATATTGTATTTATGTTTTCTGTTGTTACAATGCCTTTCTACGTAATACTTCCTACATAATATTGTAATTTCATTGTATGTAATACAATTCTATTTGCTTGGATGCTCAACATATCACTGCTGTATCTCCGTAACAAAGTATTTAATTTCACATCCTTTGTTTTCTTAGTTTCCGTCATTGTAGGTAACCACTGCTCACTACGTCCGTTCACCACTCTAGTGCATTGGACTATGAAGGCCTGTGTTCGTTTCATGTTATGATAAGGCGGCAAGAAGGCAAATGGATAGCGTGTAGTTGCATTTCTTTTGGTTGCACTGGTCGTAGTCGTTCACTGTCTGTCCACCTATGCTCCCTGTCGAGTCAACGTGTTTTTCGTGCTGCGCACAAACCCCTCATCTTTAGTTATTACGAATTAATTGCAATTCGAATCATAAAAAGTCAGATTAAGAGACAAGCGGCGAACAACAAGGAAAGTTTCATTTTGTATGAACTACGGGATCTGTTGGTTGATGCACTGCAATGTGTGATGCAAGAATCTGGGAAGACTGTACTTGCCATGTTCAAAATTGAAAATGTGACAGGCGGTGACTAACTGGCCAGTAGTTGTTGCCTCAGTCACAAAGCTGTTCACGTGTTACAAATTCACAGGATTCTTCGCCTCACTTCTCTTCCGAAGAAAGTCTTGCTAAGGCTTAGTATTTGTCCTCAATGACCCCTCGAGCACAGAGGATCGCCTTTCGTAATTCAAGAAGACATTTAAATAGGCTACAGAACAAGCTTGAGATTTGGGATTCTCATGAAAAGTGACCAGTTGTTAATAAAAGTGCCCTGCAATCGTTTATAAAACTAACTTTGTGTGAAACAGCTTTATAAAAAGACAAGAAAGGCGACAGAATAATTAAAATTACCTTAATACATTTTGTATATTTTGAAGGTATGAATGAAACGAATTTAGAAAATTCAAAACTTAAACAAAATAAGAAACATAAGTTAGGTAAAAAAAATCTCTATAATCACTGAACTACAGCACTTAGAATTTCAGCAACAGCATACAAGTCCATGAAACAGTCAATGATGAAATTCAAGTCTACATGTAATATCTATATATATAATTTGAACTGGTAATGGAAATTACGGGAAAACTGCTGAACGGATTTTAATAAATGAACCCTCGTTTTAAAGCTTGGAATCCAAAGGTTTTCAGAAAAATAGTAGTTTTCAGTGAAATATCAATTTTCCTACATTATTTTCTTATTTTCCAAAATCCATCTATCTTCAGTTTTGAGAACTAATTGCATTTCAGCACGGCCGTGATTTCACAATAAAACAAAACACGCACTACAATAAACAATAGCTATTACACGAAGGCCATGACCTGCAGGATTGCCGACATATTTAGAGTTAAAATTCAATTGGTTATTAAAAATTCAAGACATACTAAAAATAATTTACAGGTCTGATTCTGCGGTGTGTAATTCTGAGTACAGCTCTGTATTGGATATTGAAATCTACAAAACTTGAAGTGGTTTGACGACATTATTACCATTACTTACTTACTTACAACTTACAAATGGCTTTTAAGGAACCCGAAGGTTCATTGCCGCCCTCACATAAGCCCGCCAGCGGTCCCTATCCTGTGCAAGATTAATCCAGTCTCTATCATCATACCCCACCTCCCTCAAATCCATTTTAATATTATCCTCCCATCTACGTCTCGGCCTCCCTAAAGGTCTTTTTCCCTCCGGTCTCCCAACTAACACTCTATATGCATTTCTGGATTCGCCCATACGTGCTACATGCCCTGCCCATCTCAAACGTCTAGATTTAATGTTCATAATTATGTCAGGTGAAGAATACAATGCGTGCAGTTCTGTGTTGTGTAACTTTCTCCATTCTCCTGTAACTTCATCCCGCTTAGCCCCAAATATTTTCCTAAGCACCTTATTCTCAAACACCCTGAACCTATGTTCCTCTCTCAGAGTGAGAGTCCAAGTTTCACACCCATACAGAAGTACCGGTAATATAACTGTTTTATAAATTCTAACTTTCAGATTTTTGGACAGCAGACTGGATGATAAGAGCTTCTCAACCGAATAATAACACGCATTTCCCATATTTATTCTGCGTTTAATTTCCTCCCGAGTGTCATTTATATTTGTTACTGTTGCTCCAAGATATTTGAATTTTTCCACCTCTTCGAAGGATAAATCTCCAATTTTTATATTTCCATTTCGTACAATATTCTGGTCACGTGACATAATCATATACTTTGTCTTTTCGGGATTTACTTCCAAACCGATCGCTCTACTTGCTTCAAGTAAAATTTCCGTGTTTTCCCTAATCGTTTGTGTATTTTCTCCTAACATATTCACGTCATCCGCATAGACAAGGAGAAAAAATGGGAGTATAAGGGTACAGTACATCAGTTATTCATAGATTTCAAAAAGGCATATGACTCAGTTAAGAGGGAAGTATTATATGATATTCTTATTGAATTTGGTATTCCCAAGAAACTAGTTCGATTAATTAAAATGTGTCTCAGTGAAACATACAGCAGAGTCCGTATAGGTCAGTTTCTATCTGATGCTTTTCCAATTCACTGCGGGCTAAAGCAGGGAGATGCACTATCACCTTTACTTTTTAACTTCGCGCTTGAATATGCCATTAGGAAAGTTCAGGATAACAGGCAGGGTTTGGACATTATTACCATTAGAAATAAAATTTCATTACAGTTAATGCCATGATGTGACTATTATTCATTAATTATACATATCAATGCTATACTGATGATATGAAAATGAAACGTTTTGGGGTTATATAAGTAGATATAGAGAATGTGTTAAATTAGATCTTCATTTCTATAATTTACTGAGTGGTGGCTATTATAATATATACTGTATATAATTACAAAACTTACGTAGGCCTAAGATAATAATATTGTTATTAAAAATCAAATATTTTCATAGTTATTAATCAAGTGGGGTTGGGTTTTTTTCATTTAGGCCCTACTTAATGGCGGTGTGGAACATGCAGCAGCTATACCAAAATGCCATGTCTATTGTTCGAAAGCATAGCAAACCTGACTTTTACAATCCACAATAACCTGAAATAGCTATTGCTTTACTCCCACATGAAAAACCCACTGATCGCCCTGACATTGTTACTTGCGTTTTCGCGTTGAAACCCAAGATACATAGGTTCAAGAAAAAGTATTTGGCATAAAAACCATTCAGAGGGAGTATGTTTCATTATTATGGGAGCAAATAACTTTCAAAATGCCTAGTATTTTTCATTGAAAATAAATCTGAAAAAATTTCATTTGAACGTCTAATGAACTTTGTTTGTAGCATTTGCTGCACAAGCCACTAGTATTTTTTAATTCTTGCAACTTCAATTTGGAAAATCTTTCAGCATGCTCAGTTCAGATATCTTACAACGTTAACAACTGTGTCAGATTACTTACATTTACTTTCTAATTGGTCGATTTATTGCAGTGGAAAATTTTAAAGCGATAGCTATATTATTTCGCGACAAAATTGAACCTGAGATTTTATAAAACACTTTATGCTCGACCATGCCGAAATGTAGTAATTATACACCTGGTAGCAGTCCTTTAATGCATGTCATTAAAGTACACCTACTCATTAAAGTACAGGTGTTCAGCCAATGACACGTCAGCTTTGTACCGTTATAAAACCTCAGCCAATGACAAGTCAGCTTTGTACCGTTATAAAACCGCAAGTATCGATTATTCTCGGATATGCAATCGAAAGAGAATTAGCGAAAAGTCACGGAGGCTGGAAATCCAATACTGTCGCAGAAGGTTATGTTCTGTTACTATAATAATTAGCGTTAATTGTAAATAATATTCAAATAAATTCAATTTGTCATCTCGTTTTTCAATGTCTAATTTAATTTCAATGTTATATCAAAGTTAATATTTAGTTTACTCTGTAGGTTCTTATAGGCTATCAAGGTCAATGTGGACATCTGTTCCTCGGAAAAAAATCAATACTTTCGCGTCTGCGCACATCTGACAATTTACGAGGTATTGCTCAAGGTCAGATACAAATAAAATGAATAATTTCAAGTTAGAAATATGGTTGAGCATAAAAAGTCGAATGAAACTCGCCTACAATGGTAATTAAGAAGCTCGTATGAAAATTATGAAACTCGCTTGCGCTCGTTTCATAAACATCCGTACTCGCTTCTTAATAACTATCATTATAGGCTCGTTGCATAATGTACTATTTCATTAAATAGTTTACTTTACAGTGTCCATTTAAAAGACGAAATTAATCTTAAAACATATGAAACAATAAAATCTAAGTATCAACCGGGTCAGAATCGAAAGCCGCATGAAAATAAGCCTCATGAAAACATAACTACCATTCTTTACGTCCTGTTTCTTTACAGAGAACTTTCTCCGAATGCTTGAAATGACCGCTATAATTTATTCTTGTATTGCTTCATTGTCGTCATATAGTAACAGGAAGGCGAGCATCCAGCTTGTGGGTGACAAGAGCTGTGAGCCACTTGTGGTCTCTCATCGCCACGTGGAGTGTCGACAAAGGCGCAGGCAACTAATCAAACGCTTGTATGATACATGAAATGGCACTTCACTTCATTCCCAGGCCTCCGATTGGCATCACGACAATACCAATGGCAGCGATCGTTTTCAACAGAGAGATATCTGTCGACATATGCGCTGATGTTTTTTTATTCCCTTACGGCTCATCATCTCAACACATAATTCATTGTTTTCTAGAATAATTATTTCTGAATGGGAAATCGTCTCTCAACGTTGTTCCGAATAGAGCCCAGAATTAATGCATATAACAAGAGTCCCATGTTTGGCAAAATGCCTTTTATTACTGACTTCACATATTTCAAAGTTACATAGTTTATAATGTGTTTCGAGGTATTTAGGCGTACTTACTTGCTGGCTTTTAACGAACCCGGAGGTTCATTGCCGCCCTCACATAAGCCCGCCATTGGTCCCTATCCTGAGCAAGATTAATAATAGTAAGATTAATAATAGTAATAATAATAATAATAATAATAATAATAATAATAATAATAATAATAATCTTTATTGTCATTGAATGAAAAACTTCACTATAGACATTGTCAAATGTTACAATCTTCCTGCAATACATTTCATAGATATACAAAATAAAAATTTAATTATAAAAACAATGTAGATATTTACCAAATTACATAATATAAAGTTAAAAGTACTATATTTACTATGGACAATAATAATATTCCTAAAAGATTACTAGATGCCACGCTAAGTGGTAAAAGAAGAGCAGGAAGACCAAAACTACGATGGTTGGATGATGTTCAGGATGATCTAGTTAAAGCAGGAATTAAGAGATGGAGACGGAGAGCCCTAGAGAGGGAAGATTGGGCGGCAATTCTTAAGGAGGTCAAGGCTAAACTAAAAGGGCTGTATGACCACAGATGATGATGATATTTACTAGATAAAAGACAGTATCAAGTACTGATTTTCATATGTTTAATAACTAATTAAGAATACTACAAACAGAGGTTAATAATAAACTTTAAAAATCCAACATAAGGTAGTGCAATTTGCTCTGTTCATTAATACATTGAAATTTAAATGTAAATTGATTTACCACTAGGTTTCATTTAAAATCTCATTATTAAAAAAAATTAATAAACAACAATCACAACATTTAAAATTGCACTGTTTAAAAATGTATGTCAATTTCAAAGAACTCATTTATTGAGTAAAGTGGGTTTTTAATTAACCAACTATACAATTTTGTTTTATAAATTTGAACAGGAAGAAGTTGAATGTTTATAGGGAGCTTATTAAATAATTTGATTCCAATCAATTTATAGTATTTTTTGTCACACTAAGTCTACAAAGTGGATAATCTAATAATTGCCTATTCCTCGTTGTATGATTGTGTATCTCACTTCTCATATTAAAATCTTGCAAATGTTCTTTCATAAACACTAGAACATCATATATGTACAGATTTATGACGGTCTGACTACCTGTCTGTATGAACAGAGGTCTACAGTGTGTTCTACGTTTTGAATCTGTCAGTATTCTAATAACTTTCTTTTGAATTAATAAAATGTCTGTAATGTCACTAGAATTTCCCCACAAAATAAGTCCATATCTGAATACACTTTGAAAAAAGGCAAAGTTTGCATTTCGAACATATTCAAAACTAACAATGTTCATCAATCCAGTCTCTACCATCATATCCCACTTCCCTCAAATCCATTTTAATATTATCTTCCCATCTACGTCTCGTCCTCCCCAAAGGTCTTTTTCCCCTCCGGCCTCACAACTAACACTCTATATGCATTTCTGGATTCGCCCATACGTGCTACATGTTCTGCCCATCTCAAACGTCTGGATTTAATGTTCCTAATTATGTTAGGTGAAGAATACAATGCGTGCAGTTCTGTGTTGTGTAACTTTCTCCATTCTCCTGTAACTTCATCCATCTTAGCCCCAAATATTTTCCTAAGCACCTTATTCTCAAATACCCTTAACCTATGTTCCTCTCTCAAAGTGAGAGTCCAAATTTCACAACCATAAAGAACAACCGATAATAGATGCCATCTTCTGCAAATTACTTAGATCACTATTTTTCTGGGACACTATGATGAATATTTTGATAATTTCTCTATACCACCAAGGTTTCAAGGAGATGTAGACGTTTCGTCAATGGTCTTAGGCAAGAACGAGTAGCATGCTATTAGGAATTCCAGACTCTCCTGCAAACGAAGCGAACTAGGCCTGTCCTGCAAAGAGATTCGCTGGAACTTAAGAGACTGCTATCCGAAGTCGTCCGATTCTGAGCTGCGAATAAACAGTTTCTTTTCTTCTTCTTGGGAGTTGGCTTAATCCAAGCACATTAACAACCAAACATACTGCAATGTTTAGCCATCCCTATGAGTCAGCAATTCCTTAAACGTGGTTGTCACAATCATTCCCTTTACTTCGAGGAACTTTATAAAGTTGCATCTTACAAATATTACCAGGAATGCCACAATGAGATTGAATTCACTGCAAGGAGAGTTTTAATCAGTTTCTTTTAGTCCAATATATCATTACTAAGGAGCGGATTCCGATGTAATTAAATATTTTTCTTGCGTGTGATAAAACACAATTAACAAAGTTAAAAATTCCGAATGTCAAGTTTCAACTTTAAAAGCCGAATTCTATTTCACATAAAAACACATTTTCACAAAAAATTTATGTAAATACATATTTTCAGGAAATCTATTATAAACACATAAATCTTGGAGTTTTTTTACTTAAATTATTTTTTAAAAGAACTTTTAAATATTTTCAAACTAAATCAATTATATCACTCAGAAGTGCGTCATATTTTTAAGAATTCTTGGTTCTTTTTAAGAATTCTTGGTTGCTTCGTGTTTCTATGGGCTGTGTGGTGTATCCGTGATCCATTTTTGTAATAGTATCGCCTCAAGTTCTGAGAACTGCTATGCAGCATATCAGTGTTATTATTAGAGAATAAATTAACATGGACAAGGAGGAGAGATTTTGCAACACATAATTAGGAATGTTTATTGTTGCTGAAGATGATTTCATTCCACGCTTTGTTTGTGAAACACAACGGATAAGAGCTCAGGTACAACCATTATTTAATTTAAACAAATCTCTTACCTCTCGCTCATGTCTATCAAGTGAGGCAATACATGTTGTGATTCCCTAAGCATAAGCTGCGAAGTGTAGATATAGTGGCGTCGCTATAGGAAGCTTTTCTCCATTGTCAGTCAGTAGCTAGAAACATTATTTACGTTAAGACGTGTGTATATTAGCCTTTTAAGATGCCTAAAATCAAATCGAGTTTAAGACCATGTCTTCAGCAATATGTAGATGAATTTAAAAACATTTTTACTACCAACGGAAAAGTGTTATTTTGCCAACAATGTGGTAAATCAGTAAGTGCAGATCAGAGCTCTCAGGTAACCCAACATTTGTCTGGAAACAAACACATCCCCGCTGCTTCACGTGTGCATTCAAGGCAAAACAGTGGATATAAATAAATATGTAAAGTTGCTCAAGTATTGGAGGGTATGCCTGTATGTGAAATTGACTGTGTATGTGTTAAATATGCATGTCTGACGTCCTGTGATGTGGAAAGATCGTTTTCACAGTATGCCATTGTTCAGAGATAATGGGCATGCATTTGTGATGGAGAATTTGGAAATGATCTTTGTTGTTCACTGCAGTTCTCGGACAACTACTAGCAACTGTTACTCAAGTGTGATTGGTGAGTGCCTAGTAACATTTTTTCCAAACTATGCAAGATATTTTTTGTCATATTAAAAAAAAAATATTTCTTTTATTTTTAGCAAATATTTTCGTACTTTTTAGCACATAAAAATAAATTTATTTACATTTTTAGCACAGAAAAATCCGCTCTCTAATCGTTACATACTGAGGTCCTCGAGCAACTTGACATAGCAGATATAGATGCCTGTGAGTCACATAGTATCACGACGTTTGAAAATGGTTAGGACTGACACAGTAATGAAACCTCCACAGGTCTATTGCGCTACTTTTAATTACCGTGCCCAAAAAGCCGATTCCCGTGTGCTGCTGTCATCGCTATATTACGAGTAACCTAAAAAAAATGATAAACTACTCAGCCATTATGAAAAAAGTTTCCAGGATGAAAATCAATGAAATATTGAAAAAAAGCATCTAGTATTAAAGTATTTTCTAGGTGAAACTCAGACTACAGAAAAAAAGCACTGTGCTTCCCATCACCTGTTTTAATCTTGATACTTTCTCGTTAGAGTTCATAATAAGTACAGCCAGCTGCTTTTTGCTTAAAAGAACTGAACTGTACTAATATACTTAATTATAATAGTGTAACTTTATTTCCACTCAACAATAGGATTTTATTCTTCCAACAATAATTCCTTTCTACAATTCACCTTAAACGCTCTCGTCAACAATAGGATTTCCACTCAACACAGTATTCGTTATAGCACTCCACTGACGGCAATGACAATTTACTTGGACTCTTACGAACAACAATGAACTATTAATCTTACCTAATATTTACAAAGCACTATTTACAAATCAGAACTGTCAGTTCTCAGTTCACAGTTCTTCTAGCTCAGTCACTCGAGTTCACAGTATCTCGAACCACAGACCTTCAGAGACAGTTCACTGTACTCGAACTCAGGTCCCTCCAACTGCGGTCCACTGCACTCGAACTCAGGTCCCTCCAACTGCGGTCCACTGCACTCCAACTCAGGCCTTCGGATGCTGACACAGTTGCGGACGCACACTCGAGTCGAACTCCGGTACACAAGACTGGCTTGCTTGCTCTGGCTTACTCACTGACTGAATAAACTGAAACTGCCTCGCGTTCACTTGCGTCCGTAATTTATACTCACACCACAGTTTCTGGAAAATACGACTTCTCGAATTATCTGGCTATCTCCACTTCGGACGGACTTCTCTAGAAGATTCGGGAGGGTCCGTCCCCCTTTACTCCGTAAGTAGCAGCTGCGCGCGCACTCTCCCCTCGTCGCGTTGACGTAATACACCCCCCCTCTCTTCTCTCCGCCGCGCGCCGTCCCTCAGTGCTCCGCGCGATCTGCTCTCTTGCGGGACGCTGGTCGTGAGTTCGAATCTCACATCGCTGTCACAATAGAATAATTATTACTTGCAGGCAGCGCTCGGCCAGGATGGAGCAGCTGGAAGGACTGTAATTGAGTACTAGCACTAGACAAGTTTTGAAGGACATTTGCATCAAGACTTTGCTCCATCTCTTTCTCTCCCTTCCTTCTAATTCTAAGTATGAAACTAAGAGACAAGGCATTGTTTGATCTGCAGCAAAACCCAAGTATTACAAATAAAATTCTATTAACAAAACCAACAGACATGAGCATATTAAATTTGTTTTGTAGTCTGGCATACAGCTGCAGTACTGAGATTCCTCATTCGCGATAAGTTCCTCACACTGTCGAGTGTCTCTAAACTGCCACTGTTATTGAAGAGGCGCTGAAGCAGACGGGGGTACAACTCGTTACAAACTCGTGTAGAAGTTCTGATTTTTAACTGCTCTTGAGATCTCCAAGAAGACTTTCATTTAGAAACTGCAATTCCACAGCAATCTCAAGTAGACCCGTAGTTCCAACGTAAGTAACAATTTTACATTCACAAAATCAGAAGACAGGCTTACTCTTGATGTCCCAATGTCACCTACAGGTGCCACTTCCTAAAAGCTGTATAAAATTACCAGTAAATTAACTTAAACATAAATCAGCGTTGGAATTCGATTATCAGATGTCTATTAAGGCATTTTCGATGCTGATTTATGTTTAAAATAATTTACTGGTAATTTTCGATAGTTTTTAGTAAGCGGCACCTGTAGGTGACATTGGGACATAAAGAGTTTTAAAACGTGACTCTTAAAACCTCTAAGATACGTGTCGATTTACGATTCAAAAACCTGTATACCACATAAAAGAAAACTTCTAAGATACGTGTCGATTTACGATTCAAAAACCTGTATACCACATAAAGGAAAACCTCCGAGATACGTGCCGACTTACGATTCAAAAACTTATATACCACATAAAGTAAAACCTTCAAGATACGTGCCCATTTGCGATTCAAAAACTTATATACCACATAAAGGAAAACCGCCCATTTAAGATTCAAAAACTTATATACCACATAAAAGAAAACCTCCAAGATACGTGCCCATTGACGATTCAAAAACTTTTATACCACATAAAAGAAAACTCCAAGATACGTGCCCATTGACGATTCAAAAACTTATATACCACATAAAAGAAAACCTCCAAGATACGTGCCCATTTACGATATAAAAACTTATATACCACATAAAAGAAAACCTCCAAGATACATGCCCATTGACGATTCAAAACGCTGTACACCACATAAAGGAAAACCTCTAAGATACGTGTCGATTTACGATTCAAAAACCTGTATACCACATGAAAGAAAACCTCTAAGATACGTCCCGCTTTACGATTCAAAAACTTATGTACAACATAAAAGAAAACATCCAAGATACGTGCCCATTTACGATTCAAAATCTTATATACCACATAAAAGAAAACCTCCAAGACACGTGCCCATTAACGATTCAAGAAACTGTACACCACATAAAGGAAAATCTCTAAAATACGTGCTGATTTGCGATTTAGAAACTTATATGCCACATAAAGGAAAACCTCCAAGACACGTGCCGATTTACGATTTAAAAATGTATGTACCACATAAAGGAAAACGTCTAAGATACGTACCGAATTATTCAAAAACTTATATACCACATAAAAGAAAACCTCCAAGATACGTGACAATTGACGATTCAATAACCTGTATAGGATGATACTCCTAATTCCGTGATACGTTTTTTCACTGAATATCACGGGATTGGTTATCTTGCTATGAAGTGCACCGATGTCTCAAAAGTAGGCGGAAGATGCACTCTTTCGAGAAATATGTCTGGCGCTGTGGTCGAACGGCAAAGCTTTGACTGACATTCAATTTTTAAAAAGTGTCACGGGATTAGGGGTATCACGGAAATTGGCAACTTTACCCTACCACATAAAAGAAAACCTGTAAGACTTACGATTCAAAATACTGTATACCATAAAAAAAAACCTCTAAGATACATGTCGATTTACGTTTCAAAAACCTTTTAAGTATATCACATAAGAGAAAATCTCTCAAATATATCAATTTCATTTTTGTTTTGTTACCGATAAGCTGGTGTAATTTAATAAAAGTGTTATACTCTAAGATATATGTTGATTTGCGATTCAAAAATCTTTAGGTTAAAGGTTCGTAATATTGTGATGTGAGTAATATTGTAATAGTTCTTTTTGATAATTTATTACAATTTTACTGAGCGAGAATAGATCGGTTTTTTGCATCACCGTATTAAGGGAATATTCTTGGACAAGTTGCTGCACAAAACGGTCCTTCTCTCATTCTGATGGAGGCAGATAAAAAAGTTATTTTTATTTCTTACACAATGTTAATAATGTCAAAAGAAGTGCTTATACAAATTTTGGCCACTCGACCGCAATTACGAGGGCCGTAAAAAATAAGTTCGCCAGGGGCCGTTACCAGTAAAAAAAAACAATTTCATTGGAAACATTTATTGGAACAGACAAGGCAATAATTGTTGAGCTATTTTCAACATATTCCCCATCGGAATTGAGACATTTGTCATATTATGGGATTTACAGAGAGATGCAGACGGCTATCACAGAATAGTTCCAATCCCAGGCGGCAGACTTCTATGACACAAGGATATAAAAACTGGTCCCATGGTATGACAAATGTCTCAGTTCCAGTGTGGGATATGTTGACAAATAGTGCAACAACTTCTGTATCTGTTTCAATAAATCTTTCCATGGAATTGTGTTTTTTTTCTGTAAACAGGCCCAGGGAAATCACTTTATGGACGGCCTCGTAATTGCGGTCGAGTGGTAAAAATTTTTATAACCACTTCTTTTGACA
Source organism: Periplaneta americana (assembly GCF_040183065.1). Classification (NCBI taxonomy): domain Eukaryota; kingdom Metazoa; phylum Arthropoda; class Insecta; order Blattodea; family Blattidae; genus Periplaneta; species Periplaneta americana. The sequence continues at coordinate 163,111,238 of NC_091131.1, forward strand.
TTAACACGGTGGAAGAAAAATTTTACTTTTATATCTGCCCCCATCACAATGTTTGCCTGTTTCTCTAGGCATATCTGTCCATACACTGCAACCATTCTGGGATGGATTGCAGCAAGAGTACGATCTTCTGACGTCAAAAATCATTGTTCACTTTCGGAAGCTTCTATCTTGAACCATTTGCTATATTCGGAGCAACAATGATAAGTATGCCAACCACACCACAAATGTCTTTTAACGAATCGGAAAGAGATTCATCTTTTTTTAACTCGTAAGACTCCGACAGATGGTTCTTAAGTAACTGACAGCATGTAAAAATTTGTCTTCACTTAATTCTAACGCTAACGGTCAACAAGACATACGAACTTCAACGACTACTTGGTAAATACGACAGATGAACTGTGGCGCGAGATGACAGACCAGTAGTGAGTGATCTCATAGTCTGAGTGCACGGCGACTCACAGCAGAAATTCCCAAGAAAATCGAGCCTTTTTGGGAGGGGTACATTAAGACCCTTTCCAATGTCAAGTACAGTTAAGTGAAAATAAAAGAAGCCCTCAATAAACGAGATTTCGTTATTTCCAAGAAAGGCGTCTTCTGTGTACTTAATAAGATTGGTAAAGCTCGAATGGAATTAATTTGTATCATCTCGTGGGGTGCGGCGACTTGTGACGGGGGTGGATTTCCTTGCTTTTTCCACTCCGGAATTAATCTGTCCGAGTTTTTCCAGTCTTATTACGTACACACAAGATGTCTTTCTTGGAAATAACGAAACCACATGTTTTGCAGGCTCCTATGATTTTCACGTAACTGTACTTGGCTCGATTTTCTTGGGCATTGCTACTGTAATACATCGTGCACTCTGATTATGAAATCACTCACTACTGGTCTGTCATTTCTCGCCGCAATTCAGCTATCGGTGTGATTCCTGATGCACATGATGTCATTCAAATTCGCTGTCAGAGATCGGAAACAACCCTGAAGTATTAAAACACACTTAAAATTATGACCACATTCAAACTCCGAAATTATATAATATATCGCACTGACAAGACAAAAATTATGAAAGTGGAATCACTGTAGCTATAACACTACAATAGCTAATAGACAAAGCATACTACCGAATTTTGAAGTACTGAAAGCTTCAGGAATCTATAAGAACTGAAACATTTATGGCGCTATTTATTGTCCACCTTACAAGCATACGCAAGAGCCTGATGTGAATTCTTTAATCATTATCCACAAAAATTTCACCTATCTACCGTGGAGCTTGAATGGCAAACACACTATAGAGAACTCTCGTATTACAACGCCGAAAGATCAAGTTCATCTATATCATTCACTCAAGCATCAACACGCAGTTATTGGATCTCCCACTCCAACTCGTTATTCATACATCTCTCTGATATCTGTTTATGTAAAAAGTTGCAATAAAACAGAAATGTCTTTTTGCTCTTGACTCAGGTCATATCTCTGCTCTTATAACAGTGAACAATGTCATTAAGAATATAGGTCATATACATTCGCTTTTAATAAGGCATTCAAATTGGAAGCAATATGTAAAGTAGATTCATGTCTCTATACTAGCAATTATTCATATTCTAGAATTAATTGACATAGGTCATGCGATACAAATAATAGTCAGAAATACAATAGTTATTATAAGGTATGGTCATTAACGAAAGGACAACTTCGAAGAATAGAAGCTGCTGAAATGCGATTGCTAAGACCTCTTGCAGGATATACTCTTTACGAACATAAAAGGAACGCTGACATCCGAGCAGAATTGAATATCACCGCCATTACGGATACTATAGAATCTTACCGCAACAACTGGTATGAACATGTGTTAAGAATGCCCAACAATAGGTTACCCAAGATGCTATTGGACTATACACCTCATGGAAAACGAGACATCGGAAGACCAAGGAAGAGATGGAAAGACCAACTTTCTTCTGGAAGCGGAACAGGCCAGGAGGCCTAATCCAAGACTGTTATTGATGATGATGATGGATTATAAGGTAGAAATCAGTTTCTGCCATCTTCCCGACATGATCAACAACGTATGATATTGAAGAATAAAGAAAGAAACAGATAACAAGAATTACGCGATTCACAAAACCAGAAAGCACTGTACTGATATCAATATCATGTTATACGACGGAAAAATCCCACATATAAAATTAATTATATTTTTCTCCGCTAACAAAGTTGAAAAGTTTCCACTGAATAAAAATGAATTTTGGACGTTCTTGAATCAACTACTACGTAATTGAACCATTTCAAGTAATACATCTAGCTTGAATAAAAACTGACAACGTCATGTGATCCTGCTGCTATCCATTTCGACGAGTATAATGGATTGTGAAATATTAATTTCAAATGATAATATTAGTAATAATAATAACAATGTTTATTGCCAGAAAAATAAAATAGTATACAAAGAGATTGTAAATTTACAACATTCTAGCACTCCCCTAAAAGAAAGTTTTCTCATGTTCAGGGAGGATTCGATACATAATAAATGTAGACGTATAAATTACAATATAATAACATCTAAAAATTAATTATTACTCAAAACAAGTTGCTGACATACATTCTTAAATTTCAAACTGTTGGAGGTAAATAATAATAATCCGTGGCGCTACAGCCCGTGGAGGGCCTGGACCGACCAGCCGGCTGCTGGCCTCACGCCCACATGCCGAAGCAGAGGTGGACGATCATCCAACCAGAATGGAGGTATCGTGTGGTTAGCACGATGATCCCCCCAGCCGTCATAGCTGGTATTCGCAACCGGATTTCGCTACCTATCGTAGCTCCCGAAGTGCATCACGATGCTTGGTGGGCACCGGTCCCATATACTGGCCGAAATTTCATGAGAAAATTTCTTCCCCCATGACGACTCGAACTAGCGCGCATTCCGTAACGCGAGTCCTAGGCAGGATGTCTTAGACCGCGACGCCACGGCGCGGGACGTTGGAGGTAAATAGATGTGCATATTTATTTATTAATTTGTTATAAATTCTAGGGCCGATATTTGTATTATCGTTGAAAACAGTGCTCGTTAAACACTTGGGATCAAACAAACGTATTGTATCCATGCCTTTGGTTTTGTGTTTGTGAGTATATGATCTGAAATATATGTCACTTTTATATACAAAATTTAATAATGCATTGATATAAATTTGATGTATTTTAAAGACTTTAAAGTCTAAAAATAATTTTTCGGTAGGATAATCAATGTTTACAAATTTTGGAATGAGACTCAACCCGACCACCAAAGCCCATATCTTATTGTGAAATTGTGAGGTAAAGTAGGAGTTTACATGGACACTAATAAAGGTAAAGGTAGCTCCATATGCCATAAAGGCACTTCGGGGGCATGGAGATAGAGCCCCATACTTTCATGATCTCGGCACTAGAATGAGGTGGTGTGAAATGGATGCCAATAATAAGTAACTTTGTAAATGGATAATTGATATTTTACAGAAAGCGCCGATTTTAGAAACAATATAATTATCGGTGCTGACCTTTTGGCAATTAATACATAAATTATTTGATCAGTACTCTATTTGCATCAATGAACTACATGGGATTCAAAAAAAAGGCTTTATTGTGACAGAATACGCTTTCCAGAAAAGTGGAAAATTTACATGGTTATTTCCGTACTGAAAATGACCAATTAAGGTACGTTTAGGACAGGCCTGGGCGTCGGGAGCGGGACTAGACTCTAAACGGGGACGCTTTATATTCATCCGTCACTGAATCAACGCTGCGCGGTGTTCGGCGGGGAAGAAAGGGGATAAAGAGAAATCATATGGCTCCCCGTGAGAGAGTAGGATACGCTCTTGCTGCCCAGCTCTGGTTTAGGAGAACTTGAAGACCAATACAATCCATCCTGGCACTTTTACAAATTGTTATTGTTTTTCAAAGACAATTTTTAAAAAGCAGAGTAAGTTCAGCTACATTAACTGGCAGGTGCAAACAAGCTTTGTTCTGATCAGCCCGACTTTCTGCCCAGCGACCAGCTAGCTTACGAGCGACCAAATCGGTAACCAGCCAGGCTCCGTCTTGTACACCCCGACTTTCTACCCAGCGACCAACTATACTAAAAGCCAGGTTATGAACCGACTAAACAGGAAGTAGTTGGCAGGCCGAGAGGAAAGTGCGGGTTAGAGGGGTAGCCTGTGCAGCGATGACGCGTTGGGTTGGGGGGGTGGTGGAGGGGGGAAAGAGAAGGGAGCTTTTCATTGGACTTCACGTGAAAATATCGTCTGCTAACGAAAATCTGGCAACGGAATCACGGAGACAGTGTAGCCAAACTTCCCAGTTCCTTTGGAGTACCACGTGCATTATGAGTCACATTTCGTACCAGCGTCATTAGCTCGCGCTTCCTTAAAAACAGTAATTTTAATTACTAATATTGTTGATAGTGTTATCGAGAACTATATACAGCAGTCATTTTAAACACATCGGTGACAAAAGCTGAACACGCTTTGAATCTCGCGCCTCTATGTGGCAACAACGAGCAACAGAACGTTGCTTCCGGTTTAGTCGGTTCATAACCTGGCTTTTAGTATAGCTTACGAGCGACCAAATCGGTAACCAGCCAGGGTCTGTCTTGTACACCCCGACTTTCTACCTAGCGACCAACTAGGTTACGAGCGACCAGCTCGGTAACCAACCAGGCTCCGTCTTGTACGTACCCTTCCTCAGAGAAGTCACAAGAACTGAGACTGGAAACTTACAAATATAGGCCTAATACCGACAGCCACTCTCAGAGAAGTACGAAATACACTATTTCCAACAGTCCAATTACGAAAAGCAAATGGCCTAGTCAACATTCTTCCTACAGCTTTAACACGACCATTCATATCTTCCATATTTCATCTTGCGAAAATAACTTATGCCTAATAATCCGTGGCGCTACAGCCCGTGAAGGCCTAGACCGAGCAGACGACTGCTGGCTCACGCGCACATGCCGAAGCAGAGGTGGACGATCATCTAACCAGAATGGAGGTATCGTGTGGTTAACACGATGAGCCCCCCAGCCGTTATGGCTGGCATTCGCAACCGGATTTCGCTACCTATCGTAGCTCCCCAAGTGCATCACGATGCTGGGTGGGCACCGGTCCTATACACTGGCCGAAATTTCATGAGAAAATGTCTTCCCCCATGAGGACTCGTACCAACGCGCATTCCGTAACAAATATAAAGACCATAGAAAAAATGAAGATAAATAATTTGAATTCAAATTCGGGGGGAAAAAAAACATATGATGAGGTACCAAATAACCAAACATGACTGCACTTCAGTGCTACCAACCTTGAACGTAAAACACTAATGTTAATAATGTTCATGGCTTAAACTACCTTATTGTTTATCTTATCTCGCAATCAGTTCTTCTTAAATCATTATTACACCCATCCCTATTATTTATTTTTCATTTATTTTGATACACACATTCGTCTTTGAAACCTGATCAGCAAGAATTTCAATAAACATATAAGTGGAATAGTAGATAGCCTAATTATATTAAATTGCCCTATATATTTTTTTTCGAGGGCATCATCCCAGAAGGGCATATGAGCAAAACTCCACCTTTACATTAGAACCATTTAAATACAGAACAATTATTCTATCCTTGTTTACATAACGAGGTACATTCCTGATCCTTCCTCATGCCAATTGTAATTAATAAAGGTTAGTTCAAACATAAAGTTTCTATTGAAGTATTTCAATAACCCTGCATTTGTTCATACGCCCTTTTGGTATGATGTCCTCGAAATATTCAATAGGGCAATGGGATTTTTTAAATTAAATAAATAAAATTTTTAATAAACATATAATGAAAATGTAAAATATCGCACTTACTTTGGATTGCCAATTTCTATACAAGAAGAATTAATTTTGTATGATGGAATTTGCTCCGATAATAAATCATTGTAGGCCTATACACAAATTGTATTTATTTTTGGACATCGAAATGGCATTTGATACACGTGGCACAATGGTCTTCTATATTAACAATCCAGATTTCTACTTTCTATTATCCGCAAGCTATCTCCACCACAGACAATTTCGAGTATGGTATAACAGATCCTCTTCCTGCTCCAAACTCACAGAAGCAGGAGTGCCCCAAAGCCCTTTTCTAAGCCCAACTGTTACCCCTGCTGTGGCTCAGTGGTCATTCAGTCTGTCACTCAGGTGGTCCGGGTTCGAGTCCCGGTCAGGCCTGGAACTTTTCATTCAAAAATCCATACTAACATTGTAGCGGACAAAGTCGCAGTTTGAGCTTCATTCAGGGTTCTCCTGTTTCTCCATATTGGGTATCTACATCATTCCGTCAACATTTCTCCATTCCATCATCATTCTATATTATTCCCCGAATGTCTGCTGGCGACGCAAGGAGGAGGTTGGCCTATGGACGAATAGAGTTGTCTGCTCGAAACCTGATTACGCGGTGAATCTTAATATAGTCAGGAGATGTGGGTTTGGGAATGTATTTAGCTTGAGCAGACTTCTCCAAAAGCGTACTCGCGAGTAAGCCCCTGAACGGAACCGAAGCCAGTACGTAATGAGCGCGCTTCACCTCATTCATCTCCACGTGTAGTGTACTCAATGTTTATGCGCAAACGAAGAGCAGTGGCGGACTGCCATTATCACTGTGTTGGTCGGAGTGTTACACCGTTTCACAATGTCTTCTAATCATGGACGTAGTACATTCAAGGATGAATAGGAAGAGAAATTGTTTTGTGTTAGTGGGGAGAATGTGAAATGCTTAATTTGTTCGAAAATTCTTAACGGTGTGTTAAAATTCAACATGCGACGACACTTCACAAAGAATATCATACAATTACAGGTATGCTGGACATGTGAAAATAATTTATTTTGAGACGTCTGTATAACTGTTCGTTAGCCCATACATAAAATCAGTATATTACAATACGTTTATACTCAGTTCCGCATGACAAACATATAGTTTTTCGTTTCATTTTAGGTGAAATGCGTAGGCCTACAAATATTTTGATGAATATAAAACAAGAAAATACAACCCCATAACACACACGTATCCTCAGTCTTAAACAAAAAAAGGCTATGTTCTAGCTTGGAATGTTGGAAAATCAATGAAGACCTTTAAAGAAGGAGCATTTGTAAAATCGTGCATGCAGGACGTTACTAAAATACTGTTTCCAGAACAAAGTCACAAGTTTAAGAAAATAAATTGTTTCCAAACACAGTTCAGAGAAGGATTTGCAAGATTGCAAATGTAATTGAATCTGGAGTCGAAACCACAATTAACCAGTTTTTAGCTTACTCACTTGCATTGGGCGAAAGCACAGATAGAAATGACAAAGCTCACCTAGCCATTTTCATCCGAGTAGTTAATAAACATTATACTGTGTCTGAATGTCTTCTAGCTGTAATTACTCTGGAGGTAAATGCAAGTGGATAAGATTTTTTCCTTCTTCGCGAATCCGTTTACAATGAACATTGCAGACATAAGACCTGACCTACAATTTGGAGCTGCAACAATTCAAAGCGGTAGTGTAAAGATTTAGTTGGTACTTATACGTTTAGGAATATTGATGCATGTAAATACCCGTGTTTAAGGTCCTTTGCTTTGAGAATCTCAGCTATGTTTGGTTCCACATATATTTGTAAACAGTTTTTTTTAGAAAGTAACCAACATAAAATCATGTAAAAGATCTCGTATGACAGATGAAGGGCTTTGTGCGCAGTTAATATTGGCTGCTTATGAAAACACTTCTAATCTTGAGAGCTTGATAACGAAAATAGCTACTTTTTATTTACAAAGGAAGCTTCATAGTATGTCAAAATATACAAACGTATGATACTTATTCTTTTGATGTTGCTATTTGCAAACATAAGCAGACCGTTGCCACGATCCCCCACTGATTTCTCCCATCTGTTGAGGTACGAGCCTCTCCTCTTCTCCCTGTGTTCGGCGGGCAGTATCGGGAGCACGAATGACAATACGCTTTTTGGAGACCTCTGAGCTTGAGGGTTAGCGCAATAGGTATTAAAAGGTTGCAGTGGTGGGTGGTAGTGTCCCCTTCCCGAATTCCCATTCCATTTCAAGCCCAACTGTACTTATTGCACGACTGAGATTTTTATACCAATGCTGCAATTATGATACATTTCTACATACAAAATATGTCAATGTTCAGATTGCCTATCACCAGATGCAAGTGACGTTTCATTTACTAAACCAATTGTCAGCGAAATTGCGCTTAAAAATCAATGGAATTAAATCATAGGTTGTATTGACACGAAGATTGCCACGCCTGTGAAATCTTTCCGACTTCAACACCAACAAATAACCTTCATTTCATCGTCGAAAGGTCTTGGAGTCGTCTTACGCCTCTTGCACCAAGAATGATGACATTCACGCATAATCAGAGACAAAGCATTTCAGTGGTTCATGTTACTATGAAGCTCATTACTCCTCTTAAAACGAAATGGCTACATGACAAATCCCTCATCCGACCACTAATGCTGGTCTCGTGTCATATGTGGGCGCGTGCATATCCTCACCAAGCAAAATCACTACATTTACATAGATTCAGTGGCATTTAGTGTGCTTCAGATCTATGTGTAACGATCAAGGGAACGGATTATTGCATTCACAATGCTCAACTTAACAAGACCTGCAAATCAGTTCACAAAGCGCTTATACCCAACAAATTATAGAAACTTATTTACAGAAACTTCGAACACACATTAATTCCCTGTGAATTAAATTGCTCAAATTCACTACAAACATACCTGTAAACACAAAGAAAGCGCTTCAATTACGACTCATCATGTGATTTCTGAAGTCTGCGATAGGCATGAATTCGTTGGAGAATACAATTAAATAAATTAAACGTATTGAAAAAGTACAGGCACATCATTTTATTTTTACTTCAATTTTTATTGTACCTGAGTTTTTTAATGTACTTCACTCCCACCCCTTCTACTAATGAACTTCAACCGTCCTCCACACAGATCCAAGACCGCATATACAGTCATAGTAGCCTTACGGTCGTAGTAAACAGTACGTTCCAAAAATATGTTCGCGTTTTCCAGTGACGAAGAGCTTTCAATATTGAATCATTTTCGCACAGGTACTGTCGTCCATTTTCCTACGTCGTATACCGGTTTCCTCCACCAGCTTTTATTCGCCAGCTAGTGGCTGGGCTGTCTTAGTACTTTTCTGAGAACATTAATTTCTGTTTGGAATTGGACGTCTAAGTAATACTATACAACTGTTCAAAATAACTTAAATTAAAGAGCCTCGTTAAGTAATTAACTGTCACGTGATTTCCTCCCTTTCTACGACATAACCACTTGGACGGACAGTAGATAGTAGGATGTCTGAGTAATTTTATATTTTTCGATCGGACAGAAGTGAAGACTGAATTTACAGTACGTAAGGTCTCTTTTATAGAATAGGTACATAATTATTTCAACATGAGTTACTGATACGAAGTACGAAACTGGTAAATGGGATTAGGTACAATAGTCTATAGTGCGATAATATGCACAAAAGAACTGAAGCCTGTATCGAAATGAACGGCCACCATTTTAAAAAAAGTGTTAAAATATCCATATTATGATTATTGTTCAATTTAACTTCATTCTCTATATTGTACGCTAATGTGCTGTAGACAGTATAATATACACTGCATAATGAATACGTCCACATGGACAGCTCAGTTCGTGAGTAAAAACACTCATTGTTAATAATGTACTGCATTTTTGATTAAACAAAAACGTAATGAAAATTATCAAACTCAAAAGCACGATATTTCCTAGTTTACGTAAATGGATGAACTACTCTTTTTCCCTCTTATACCTAGTAAAGTGATTTGTTTGTATATTACGCCAGTATCATCGAACTCTGGTCGTGGAAGGGGGTAGTAAACTGCGTTGATCCAGAGGTATAGGCAAGATAATATTAAAAATGTTAGTAAAAATAAAATGATGTCCCTGTATATTGTTTTCGCGTGTTGGCGATATTGTTACTTCTTGTCTTTTTAGGACTGAGGCGGTTGGAAGCAATGGGGTGTAAGTGACATTTCTAAAAAAAAATTATTTAAGTGCATCCAGGGTAAACTAAAGCATTTAAAATGTCAGTAGTAAAGCAATATACAGGGTGTTAAGAAAAAAAGTAACCAATATTTTATGTGATAGTATGCATCAAAACAAAAAAAAAGTGTAAAATGAGTCCTACAGCACATACTTTCTGAGATTTGAACACTTGTTCATAGGAGGTGCTCAATGTGACGTCCATTTATGGCAATACATTTCTCTACAGCAGGCTACCAGATAATCATAGCGTAGTTGAACTCCTGGCATGGAATAATGATATGTCGTAAGGAATACTGAAAACAAAAGTTTTATTGCGGATATGAGCGGGGTTCAGCAGAGATGGTGTTGTGAATTTTCGTAATCAGCATATGTGGATGTTTGAGCTGATGAAAATCCACATTCAGTTGATGAAACAAGGCATCAGCACCGATTCTTATGGGCAGGCGTTCTTGGCGGTAGATTAAGAGCCATATGTGCTACCACCAGATTAACTGGGGCTCGTTATCAGAACTTTCTTATTAACGTACTGGCTACATTGTACATAAGTTAGTTATAGGACCGGAGTACCGCCGCCGATCTTTTCCTTTCTTTTTACCTCTTCTCCATCTACTATTAATTACCAATAATACGTCTTACTTCCTACGACTGCTAAATCATATGTTTCAGCTGTATTGGTTTCGCTGGTATGCGCAGTGAAGCAACAATTAATTAATGCAATAATTCTAATAATATTGTAACTTTAAAATTCAAAACAATAACGTAATTTTATTGTTAAAATGACAATAATCACTTTCTATCATTCAATTCTAAATACTCCCGTCAACAATGGGATTTCCACTCCACACAGTAACACAATATTCGTTATTGCACTCCACAGTCGACAATAACAATTTACTTGGATTATTGAGAGCAACAATGAACTATTAATCTTATCTAATGTTCACAAAACACTATTTACAAAACAGAACTCAGTTCTCAGTTCGTTTGCCTTGGCTAGTTCTTCTAGCTCAGTCACTCAAGTTCACAGTATCTCGAACCACAGACCTTCAGAGACAGTACACTGAACCTCGAACTCAGGTCCTCCAACTGCGGTCCACTGCACTCGAACTCAGGACTTCGGACGGTCGCACAGCTGTGGACACACTCAAGTCGAACTCCGGTCTCAAGCTAGCTTCACTGCTACACAAGACTGGCTGGCTTGCTGCTTACCGACTACAACAACACTGCTAACTGTTAAACTGCTCGAGTTCACTCGCGTGTCGTAATTTATAACCACACCATAGTTGCGAGAAAGTACCATTGCTCGAAATTTCCGGAAGATTCCACTCTCGAATAATCTGGATTTCTCTCCTCTCTGCCGCGGTCGCTCTCTCCCCTCTCTACGCCACAGCACATGCCCCAGGAAGCAGATGCGCGCGCAACCTGCCTGAACCACGGCCGACCTAGTCCTTCTTCTGCCGGTCGTGAGATCGAATCTCACGTGGCTGTCACAATATAATAAATATACTGTGACTGAACGAGTAACAATTACAACAACAATAATTTACAAGTGCCTCCGATAGGAAATGTTTATTTATGATATTAATTATTATTATTATATTATTAATATCATTATTACTGTATTATTATTATTATTATTATATTATTAATGAAAAATAATAATTTCACTCACCAAATAAGCTGTTATGCTGTGACTTTTAGTGTGATGAAGCAACCCATATTATGTGTTGAAAATCCCGTTTCTTTCTTTTCTTTTTATTTCTTCCCTTGACAGCAACAAACAAGGCACAGAAAAGTTCATTTTGCACCACATTACCATTTAACCACTTATGTTGCCCATAACAGGATGCAATAGAAACTCGGGTTTAAATATTATCTGTCGGAAAAATTGTCAGCGATGTCGTAGGTATCTCGATAGACTCTCTCTTTATTTAGAACTTCCTTTCTTTCAATATTATTCCTTCTCGAAAAAGAACACTCTAACAATGAATTAACTACACCAGCATTATTTCTCGCATTTGTTTCTGTTTATATTTTCCCGAAATACATAACAACATTGGCCCAGATTCACTACTGTACTACGAAGTAAAATAGTACAACATCCTTGCTTACGTCATAAACTAAGACGTAAGGGAAGAGAATAGTGTGGGTCTCTGCATGCCAAAGAGCTGGAATTGTTGTTATTTAGGGCCTATTTAGGAAGACAAGTCACCACTGCTATTGCCACCCCACTCTACCCTTGAGGCCGGCTCATGGATGGGAGAAGTGAAACCTGATCAGGCCACGAGGCCAGATGAATTGTGCCTCAGCTACAACGTTTTAAGCGCAAGGTCAAAGCCCGTGAAAATACAGGAAATGCAGAAACCAGACCAGGAACGAGCGATCCTGGACTCAGGAACAAATTTTACTGCAAAACAGGTCTATATACATCACAAGCCAGACCCGGAACGAGCGATCCTGGCCTCAGGAACAAATTTTACTGCAAAACGGGTCTATATACATCACAAAGTTTTCAAATGCTTCTACAGCGATATATGCTTCATTCAAATAACTAATACTTTATATAAAAACACAAAATTTGATTTCAGTTAAGCCAAGTGACTGAGGCCCGGCCTCACTTGCCTCAGTCAATCAGTTACCACTGACGATCATACGAGGTGCATCCAGAAAGTAAGTTTCCCTATTTTTTTTTAAAGAACACACACTTTCAGGAAAACATTTATTGGCAACATGTACAGCAATGTTTCAGCTATTTTTCAACATAGCCACCAACAGAATTGAGACACTTGTCGTATCGTGGGATCAACTTTTATATCCCTCTGTCGTAGAACTCTGCCGCCTGTGAATGGAACCAGCGTGTGGCACACGTCTTCAGCTCTTCGTCGTTGCCAAAACGCTCACCGGAGGACAGGAATTTCTTGAGGTGCAAGAAAACGTGAAAATCGCTGGGAGCAAGATCAGGACTGTAGGGCGGATGATCAAACAACTCCAGCAAAATTCCGTCACAACAGCTGCTGTGCGCCGAGCCGTATTCGGAGGAGCATTGTCATGGAGGAGCACAACACCTGCAGTAAGCATTCCACTCCTCTTGTTTTGAATGGCACGTCGCAATTTTCGCAGTGTTTCACAGTAACGGTCAGCGTTCACTGTTTCACCTCTTGGAAGGAAGTCAATGAGCAGAATGAACTTCCTGTCCCAGAACACCGTGCACATCACTTTCCGTACCGACAGCGTCTGTTTGAATTTCGTCCTGACAGGAGATCCACTATGCCGCCAATGCATTGACTGCTGCTTGGTTTCCGGGGTGAAGTGCGAAATCCAAGTCTCATCGCCCGTGACGATCCTGTCGAGGAACTCGTCGCCGTCATCGTGATACCGTTTCAGAAATGTCAGTGCTGCTCCTAAACGTTGCATTTTGTGTTCGAGTGTCAGGTTTTTCGGCACCCACCTGGCACACACTTTTTTGAACAGCAGATGCTTAGTGACAATCTCATGCAACAAGGATCGCGATATCTGCGGAAAATGGCTGCTCAGCTCCGTAATAGTGAAGCGACGGTTCTCCATGATGCACTGCCGCACCAGCTCAACACGATCATCATTGATGAGGGACGGTCGCCCACTGCGCTCTTCATCATGGACACTTTGACGACCTTCCGAAAACTGCCTACACCAGCGACGCACCATCTGCTTACTCATGATGTTCGGCCCATAGACCCGACAGAGCTGCCGATGAATTTCAATTGGCTCAATGCTTTGTGCATTAAAGAACTGTAGCTTAAAATCTCAGAGTTTGGAAATTACACATGGCAATCGAATTTCACTTTTTCTCCTAGTACAGACATTTTATGAAATTTGTTACCCTACCCGTCTATCGACTTCCCACTCTACTCTCAGCAACAAAAGAGGGATTTAAAGCACTATACACGTGGTATTTCTCGACACCTTTTCCCTGCACATCTGGCGCCGCGCCTGTAACCCAGCCAGGGACCACCTGAATTCATAACTGAGGACCAAAGTACCGAATTTTAATTCAATTTTAAAATATAAGTGTACTGGTATTAAAATATGCTACAAAAATGATAAATTTGCTTTCCAAGGGAACAAGAGTAAGGTGGTCCGCGGAACTGTTCTGACTTTAAAGTTTGAGAAACGCTGTTCTAGGACATTCCGCCAGTTTCAAATATTACGTAGCACTCTGTCTAAACGTCGCATAATTCTACTCGAGACGTTCTACCCATATAACCGTCGAACCTAAAAAATATTCCACAATATAAACTCGCCGACTACAACCAAGAATACAGTGACTAACTGGTCCTCAGTATATTATATAATAGGAATACAATTCCACGACGACATTAATATACATCGACATAACCTAACAGTATTCTGGTAATACTCGACGACTGTAACCTTCCAAAACACAACCATATCGACGACTGTAACTCTGCCAAAATACAACCATATTCATATCTCACGAATACAAGTTAACACACAATTACATGAGACAGATTTATAAATAACCTCAATGCTATTTCCCCACTTGTCACTATGCTCGACGAATTCAAACAACGGTGGCAATTTAGAAGTAGCACACTGTATCTCTGGAAGTTTTCAAGTATCACGAATAACATGGGTAAAAAACCTGTGAGTTCATTTTGAATCTGACCTTACCTGGGACACGCATATCAAACACACATGCAAGAAAGTATTTTCCACTCTTCACTCATTAAAAAGATTGTACCACTATCCAGCTAAATTAAAGCAAACGCTTGTACAGGCTCTTATTATGCCTCATTTCGATTATTGTGACGCTTTATTCAGTGATCTCAGGATGGATTTATCCAGAAACTGCAACGTGTTCATAATGCGTGTGTTCGTTTCATTTGTAATGTCCGCTACTACGATCACATTTCGCCTTCTTTCGATAAATTATTGTGGCTCAGGTTAAATGAGAGGAGAAAGTTACATTCCCTCTCTCTCTTATACCGAATTTTGCACACCTCTACTCCCTCTTACTTATCTATCCGATTCCACAATCTTTCTCGGTATCATAACTTAAATACTCGATCACAATATGATAACACGCTAGAAATACCACTCCACACATCATCTCTTTATTCTTCATCTGTCACTGTTGCTACTTCTCGTCACTGGAATTCTCTGCCGCCTGAAGTCAAGGGCTGCCGAACTTTAATTTCCTTTAAATGTAAATTAGAAAAATATCTTGTGATAAGTTGCCAGACCTAACGCGTTGCAAATATTTAATGGAATGTGTTTCACTGTACTTAATTTTGCTTTTTTTTTTTTTTTCTTATTTTTATTGTGTAATCATGTAAATCGTGTTTATTTATCACTTAACGCCAATATGTATTCCACTGTGTTGTTTTTTATCATTAATCTATTTTGTGTACATTTTATTCAATTTTCTGTTTCTGGTTTAATTACGTAATTCCTAATTTACTGTAATCTAATACTAATATGTATACTAATGTGTTTATTTTTATTTTTATTTTTACTGTGCACATTTTTTTTTTTTTCTGTTTCTATGTGATTCGTATTTGATTCTAACAACATTAATATGTATTCCACTATGTTTATTTTTATTTTATGAGGTAAATTTTTATGTAACTACCTCTTTTGATCTCATTATGTACCTAAATTGTATCAGTATGTAATTACTTAATTCCGATCCAGTTTTATGTTCAACTATGTAAGCAAGTTTTAATCCTGGTTGAGTGTAAGAGAGGCCTTATGGCCTTAACTCTGCCAGGTTAAATAAAGGCATTATTATTATTATTATTATTATTATTATTATTATTATTATTATTATTATTATTATTATTATTATAACCTATCATTACCAGAATCTAATTAATGCTAGTTGATGTTCACCCTTAGGCTGGAGTTTTCCGAGTAATAAGTCTATCTCTCACCACTTCCCAGGAAACCTCGGCTCCCCTCTCTCAGACACCCATAATTCCTGCTGACCAATGAAAGGGAAAAGAAGAAAATTAACTCAGAATAGATGGCTCTCCTGTCAAGATGACCACTGGCGGACTGTCGCGGAACTGTAGTAGGCTGTTCGAACAGCTGAGACGTCGTGCACGGCTCAATATCGTTAAACAACATGTACCTGATGATGCCCTATACTTTTCTTTCAGTAACATACTGCATCAAATGTTAATTTTCAATAAGAATGATAAGTCATATGACTGCAAATTTTAAATAAATATATTTCATAACTATGGTCAGTAAAGTCAATCAGTAATTTTATACACAAACACACTGAGCATTCGAAGCATTATTTTATTACTATTAAACTTCAGGTTGCCAGTAAGTACGATCCGCAAGATGCTGTAGATGAAAATCTTGTAGAAGTCGAAAAAAGAAAATAATGAACAAATGAGAGCTAAGGATTTAAGGAAGTTAAAAAGAAATATCGGTTAGGAATACTTGGGCCTTGTAAGCTTGCTAATCGCTAAAAGGAAACAAGATATTCAGTGGAACAGTGTAACAAATATTTTAAAAATATAAGTTATAGCAATCGAAAAAGTGTTTATAAAATTTAAGTTTTTAATCTGTAACACCAATGTATTGTGGATCCCTATCACCACGGCATGGCGCGTACTCAGGTAGCGGATAGAGGAAACGGCCTCCAAATATGGAGGGTACATTGAATAAGCAGTCGAGGACAGCCAGTAAGGGGTAACTAGAAACATGGATAAATATATAATAGGATGCGAAACAACTAGTTTCCTGTAACACATACTAGAGGAGCTGTTGTAGAAATTGATCTTGCTGCCATCTATTTTTGGGAGAGGCGTTATTACAAATAGCAGCGCACCAAGTAGCGAAAAGAGTAATTACTCCATGCATTTAGCAGCGCACCTGGTGACGAAAATGTTAAACTGTGCAGAAAGTATTCCCTCCCACCCTCATCGATATTCAAAACTAACCCAATTTAAAATAAAACATTTACAGTTTTATTCCTCACAGCATATTCTACTCAAAATTCTTACCGGAGCCAACAGGAAGATAAAAGAGACGATGTGTTTTACACTACCCAATTAAAATATAACCAGACAGAGACAGAAAATAAAGCAAAAGGTTAGATAATTGGGATTGTATTCTTTGGGTATTTATTGTACAGCACAATGGAAAAGTCTGCAAGAACTACGTAGATAGTTCAATTTATTATATTACTATTAACTACGTAGATAGTTCAATTTATTATATTACTATAACTTTACAATACATTCAACACTATTTTTACAACGTCCATAAACATCACTGTTCAACATACACTGCTTATACACACACGTATCACTTTATGTTCACTTATTAGTAAGTTTCAGTCCGCCATCTTCTCTCCTCGACTCTCCCATCTCGAACGGATAAATAATGTACCCAACACGTAGTTCTAATGTTCACTACCTACGACGTCGGGCGCTGATCACCTTATTTCAGAGCACAACATCTAGATGGTGCTGACCGCAGTTTCGCATCCTATTATATATTTATCCATGCTATAAAGTCATTGGATCCTCCAGCTTGGGTTTGGGCGAAGAGTTAATAGCCCATCACCGTGAAAGAACAGCTTGTTACGAAACCCCAACATAAGCCTCGGAATGGGACTGATTCTCTGGCACAACCACAGCAAAGGTATAAGGTTATGAGATTTGGTACTTGGAATGTCACAAGTATATATAGAACAGGAGGTAACAATAGTAACAAAAGAACTAGCTAGATATAGAATAGACTTTGTGGGAGTACAGGAATTAGCTTAGATGGGAATGGAATATCACAAATAGGAGATTACTTGTTGTATTATGAGTAAGGAAACAATAATCACCAATTAGGAACAGGATACTTTATTTAAATGCACTATCACTTTTATTTTTTAACTTTGCTCTAGAATATGCCATTCGAAAAGTCCAGGACAACAGGGAGGGTTTAAAATTGAACGGGTTACATCACCTCCTTGTCTAAGAGGAAGACGTGAATATGTTAGGGTAAAATCCACAAACTATTAGGCCTAGGTAAAACACGGGAAGTTTACTTGAAGCAAGTGAAGAGTTTGGTTTGGAAGTAAATCCCGAAAAGACAAAGTATATGATTATGTCTCGTGACTAAAACATTTTAAGAAATGGAAATATAAAAATTGAAAATTTATAGTTTGAAAAGGTGGAAAAAAAATTAAAGTATCTTGGAGCAACAGTAACAAATATAAATGACATTCCGAAGGACTAAATATGGGAAATGCCTGTTAATATTCGGCTGAGAAGCTTTTGTCATCTAGTCTGCTCTCAAAAAAGCTGAAAGTTAGAACTTATAAAAGAGTTATAAATTATCGGTTATTTTATATGGTTGTGAAAGTTGGACTCTCACTTTGACAGAGGAACAGGGATTAAGGGTGTTTGAGAATAAGGTGCTTAGAAAAATATTTGGGACTAAAAGAGATGAAGTTACAGGAGAATGGAGAAAGTTACACAACGCAGAACTGGACTCATTGTATTCTTCACCTGACATAATTAGGAACATTAAATCTAGACGTTTGAGATGGGCAGGGCATGTAGCACGTATGGGCGAATCCAGAAATGCATATAGAGTGTTAGTTGGGAGGCCGGAGGGAAAAAGACCTTGGAGAGGCCGAGACGTAGTAGGGATATAATATTAAAATGGATTTGAGGGAGGTGGGGTATGAGTGTAGAGTGAAGACTGGATTAATCTTGCTCGGGATAGGGACCGATGACGTGCTTATGTGAGGGCAGCAATGAACCTCCGGGTTCTCTCAAATGGATTTGAGGGAGGTGGGATATGAGTGTAGAGTGGAGACTGGATTAATCTTGCTCAGGATAGGGACGATGACGTGCTTATGTGAGGGCGGCAATGAACCTCCCGGTTCTCTAAAAGCCATGTGTAAGTAAGTAATCTATAACATATCTCTTTGAAAAATTCGCATATAATTGGCTTTTAAAGCAGATTTCGATGAAGATAGATTGAACAATAGAAAATTATTGTTTGTATCCAAGATTATTATTCAGCAAAATGTTTCCATGTACGGTAAGCCAAACATGGCTTCCAAAATGCGTCGCCATTTTGAAACTTTCTATTTCGAATATTATAGTTGAGTTTATACATAATCGTGAGGGATTATTAAAAGCCCAAAAACAAATGATCTAGCCATTTTATACTGTAAATGAACAATAGACATGATACATTATGACTTATAAAATACTACAGGAGGAAAAGTCACACAAAAGCTGCGGAACTAGTCAAGCCCAGTGCATGTCGGATGAAAAGTCAATCAAATATCAAACGATAAGCAGCTCAGAGAATAAAGATTTAATAGCAATCACTGAATTAATTGCTCTGAATGTAAAGCGACAGAAATTGGATTTTTTTACATGCTGGCAGCTGCACATTAAGAGACAGGAGGAAAAGCGAAGATGAATTTTAAATTTTCACGGTTAAATACGTGTAATTCTAATTATACTCCTTAAAGGAATTTTGTACCTTAAAATTAAGACATAGAATAAAAATATAGAAGAAGAAGTGGAAAACAATACATTAAAAGAATGACGAATCGCATATTTAAACTGGAAATTAATTACAAAGCTGTGAGAAACAAAACACGAGCAGCGTAATTGTTTCAGCGCACAATAACGTCATACGACACGAACAAGCCCGAAGGCATAATCGCTAATTATAATGAAGAATTAGCTTCATAAATGAACGAATCCTCAAATGCAGTATATCTGGCAGTTTTCTTTGTATTTGTTGGAAAGAGATTTCTGCACTCTAAAAGAAGAGCTTTTGTGTGAAACACTCTAAAGCAGTGCAGCTAGTGATATTTTTAAAATTTTAAGTAAGCGTTTTATGAACAACGGAATTTCACGAACTGATATTTTCATAGATGGTGCAAAAGTAAAATAAAGGAAACAATTCTGGTATCTCCATACGAATAGAGACAGTAACAAAACACTGCAGTAGTAATGTATTTTTATAGACAAGTGTTCGGTATGAAGCATGACATTCTCTCTCATAACCGTTGTTGATAAATAGCGCTAAGTAAATTACAGGGGAGAACCAGAGCACCATCCGTGCACCAACTTGAAAGATCTACGATCTTGCATGATGAAATGAATGAGCATACGTAAGATTTAAATGGCTTTACTGCACGGTAGACCTACTTCAAAATAAAATGACAGGAAATTAAACAACTAACAATGCGTTAAAATGCTTGTATTTTTAAGGAAAAATCTGCTTATTTAACAATTCAAAAGAGTAAAAATTTCGTTGAACTATCAGATTCTCCGCTACAAATAGTATTTGAAATTCAATGGTTCTACCCATTTGTAGAATATGAAGAAAAGTGTCCACATTTGTGAACCATACCGGTGAACGACAGAGAGAGACAATCGAAATGATAGCCGTCCAAATCTTGGATTTAAAACATCGGCATAAGGGGCGATTTCTCCGGGCATGCTATGCTTGCTGCGCAAGCTCAATATTTTCGTAGAATGTGTATTTCTCAAAATGGGATTACGTACATTAAAATGTATTTTGATTTTTGTAATAATGTCTAGGCATAATACCATCCGCAGGTTGCGCACCGCAAGATCGCAACGCTTGCTCGTTTCTCGGAGCTACAGGAAAGACGTAGAAACAGCGAGAATATGATGCGCGCGCAAGTGCCTTCCTCCTAATCCGTCCCAGTCGCACATGCTTCTGTTATATGCTGTATGAAGCTCTGGTCCGAGAGCTACACCAACGACTATATTTAACGTTACACAGATAGCAGCAGTGTTGCCGCCAATTCAGCGGTTTTCCCGCTAGATCTAGCGTTTTTCGGCGTTAGTTTAGCGGGTAAAATTTATGAAACTTGTATTGCTGATCTAGGGATTTAGCGGGTATTTTTAGCACTCACAGCGGCAAAATAATATAATTTTACATTGACAATATAGCAATTTAGCGGTTTCTGCAAGGCTTCACAGCGGATGTTTAAGAATCGAGTTGGCAACACTGATTGGCAGCAGTTTTTACCAGTGAATGTGCTGTGATTTGCGAGTGTAATGTAATTTTATGAGCGGAATGCATATGTTAGCTGCTGCATGTATTATTAGTTCTTAAACGTTAATTTGAAGTGTTGCAATGAGTTCGGAAATGTGTGTTATTGAAACTTTATTATCCATTTTCCCGGAGGACTATTCAAGAGAAGACCGACATTATAAAGAACGGCAGACCGTGTCCAAGGCTCCCAGGTTTAAAAATACAGCATAAGGAGAAAAATAGAGAATATGTGCGCTCGTCCAGTGCATCTCAATACAACAATACGCATTGGTTGGCAGGATCGAAAAAACTGAATAAACTGTTTTGTTGGCCGTGTTTGTTATTTTCTACAGATAACGGTGTATGGTGTAAAAGTGGCTTTGACAGTTTAAATACTTTAACATTGTCTATTACAAGACACGAAAAGTCTGCAAACTAGATTAATTATATCCTCCCATCTTCCCCCATCAATAAAAGAGCAAGCCCAACTTTCGTGACCAGCATTCGCCCCTGATCGGCATCCTAATCAATTCAAATGAACAAAAAAAAATGTAAATTAATGTTAAAAATACATAATCAAATTTAAAAAAAATAATATTCTGCGACAAGATGTGGTAGCTATCAAAACGATAAAAATTTATTGAAAATAAATAATATACTTTGAATATTATAGAGATGAACAGAGATGGTGATTGATCATGTTCAATGAAGATTTTAAAATGGTTGATGCAATTGTCTGAAGAGTGTTTTCAGGAACCTTTAATTTTCTGAGGATCTCCAATGTAAATTTGGGAATTGTTCCTCGCGCACCAAACGTAAGTCCAATGATATTCCAATCTTGAATATTATATTTATGACTGAGATCATCACAGCATGGAAGGTAAATAGCGCGTTTCTCTTCATGTACCTCCTTTGGTTGATCTTCATTAATTTCGAACCTTCGAGTGGGGTCAAGAATGAGACTAGTTTTTCTTTATCTCGGTCAATTATTATGATGTCAGCACGCCGTGTAGATCCTTCCGTAGAAAGACATTGAACTTTTACAAATTACCATAAGTGTCTTTAATGTAAAATATTTATGTACATTTGAAAGTGAAATATATTTTAGCAAAAATTTGAAAATATTTAAGTTCCTCTTTGCTTTCAATCTACTTTCCTCTCCTACACGCACTCTTCTTGCGGTATTTTTTATTCCAATGCCAGCAGAAAACTTAATTTCAATAAGTTTGTATTACAGACACACAATTATGACACAAGACGAAATATTAATTCAACATTAGTAGAACCTAAATGTCTCACATCTGCTGGTCTAAAGCATAGCATTAATTTTGGCCCTCGGTTGCACAATGCTTTAACTAAATTACACCCAGAACTTCTAACATGTAACCCACTAACATATAACAAGAAAATTAGAAACGTGTTAATATCTTCCATTTGATTAAATAAATTTATAGCATATGTGTATGAATTAATCAACCTATATTATATTTGTATTCTATAATTTTGAAATATATATTAGTCCTACTTTTCACATGCGATATTATTCTTTTCTAGTGTTAATACTATATTATATAATTCCATTGCCGCTGTAATTATATTTTAGTTCCTATTTTATTTTACTTATTTATTTTTATTATTATTATTATTATTATTTTTTATTTTAATATTATATCTGAACTGCGACCGAGCACGAGCGCTGCTCATTCGGTCTCAAATTTTGTTAATACTACTGTATCTTCTTTTTATATTGCTTGTATTATTTTATTTCTATTTCTCTTGTTTGTTTTGTAATTATATTCTCTATTCTGTATATTTAAATTTAAATAAATAAATAAAATAAAATAAAACATATTATTTTAATGTAGCGAAGTACATATGATATTTCCATGCAGATATTCTGCGTCATCATACGATGAAAGAGTAATGGAACGGAGAAAAATTCTCTCCGGCGCCGGGATTTGAACCCGGGTTTTCAGCTCTACGTGCTGATGCTTTATCCACTAAGCCACACCGGACACCACCCCGGCGTCGGACAGAATTGTCTCTGAGTTCCAACTCTTGGGTTCCCTCTAGTGGCCGCCCTCTGCACTACGTCATAGATGTCCATGAACATAGGCCCGAAGTCCACACATGTGCTGAGGTGCACTCGTTATGAGTGACTTGTTGGCCGGGATCCGACGGAATAAGCGCCGTCTTAAATCACTGTAATTTACGCATATCGTATATTATTTTAATGTACAAAAGTACATATGATATTTCCATGCAGATATTCTGCGTCATCATACGATGAAAGAGTCACTCATAACGAGCACCTCAGCACATGTGTGGACTTCGGTGCTATGTTCATAGACATCTATGACGTAGTGCAGAGGGCGGCCACTAGAGGGAACCCAAGAGTTGGAACTCAATCAGAGACAATTCTGTCCGACGCCCGGGTGGTGTCCGGTGTGGCTTAGTGGATAAAGCATCAGCACGTAGAGCTGAAAACCCGGGTTCAAATCCCGGCGCCGGAGAGAATTTTTCTCCGTTCCATTACTCTTTCATCGTTTAATTTCACATACAAAAGTAGGTACGTATAACTTTTTCTGACATCATCATCAGCCTATATTATACGGTTTAGGCCATTCAGCCTGTTCCGGCTATAGAAACACAACACTGATCTTTCCATCTTGTGTTTGGTCGACCTTTACACCGTTCACTACTAGATTTGTAGGCCTAATTGCAGATTTGTACTATAGAAATGCGACTTGAATCCATTCTCAATAGAAGTGTAAACCATTGACTTCTCAATGAGTCTAATAGGATCAGAGGTTAGCAGTACTGGCCGCAGAGGAATTTGCTGATGTCGACAGGCAATCTCTCTAAATATTGTGCAGTGCCATCTGTCAGCTCTGCTAGCAAACTCTCTCCCACGTCCCCGTCATGGTCCCTGGGCTATGTGGTATGCAGAAATACAGTGTCATAGTCAACGGGAGAGGATAAGGTGAGTTCCCAGCGCTCTAAAACTAGGACTCTCGACAACACCCTAACAGACACGCTTAGAGGTCTAGAGACGCCAGCCCCATCACTAACCTCCCTCACAAATGGACTGGTTATTCATTCTGAGGACATTTCGCCAAACTCGAATACTCCAGAAAGAGAAACACCAGATAACTGAAACTATAACATTTTCTGACAGCTCATACGGAAAGCAACGAAAATTAGCATTTCAGTCACCATTTTCATAGCACAGTCGGTTAGTTAGAGAATAGTTAATACAATCGTTATAGACAACATAGTCTGTTGGCTGTAAGATAGCCTACAATATCTCCGGTCAGGCACAAAGAATGCACCAGTTACATATCGCATCAGTAGAGCCCGGAATTTTAGGTGCTAAAAGTTAATATTGTTCCTCCCTATAGTTTATAAATATAGAAGCCATACCCCTACGTCTCTGAGATGTCATTCAGTATTTTCCCTTCGGTACTGCTAAAGGTCTCTAATCCTCTTAACCACCACTTACAAAATAGCGCACGATTTACAAGAACATTGCCATATCTCCACTTCTTTGAAATGCCATTCTTGTCATTCAGTATTATCGTTAAAGGTCTTTAATCCTCTTAACCACCACTTACAAATTAGCGCACGGATTACAAGATTCATTGCTAAGTCTTTCTCACTCTGTTGTCTATTATTACATATCGGACTCTTGTGAACTAAGCTTAAAGCCCTCCTCACGGGCACCGCGTCTTTTCATCTACACTCAGTGTCATTCTTAACTTTTAGCACCTAAAATTCCGAGTTCTACGCATCACGTTATTACTGCCGCAGACAGACAGAGAGACCGAAGGACAGACAGACACCGGTGTAAATTAAAAAAGACAGGAAGCTTCTCGATGAGCCGACCATAGATCCCATAGGAAAATTTCTTAGTTTAAAGAAGATTAGAATTTATTCATAGCATATTCGTGAAAATATGAACATAAACATAATATAACATAACATAACATACAGTATATAGGTAAACCTAAATTTAAGTGTCAAACTTCCAAGAGTTATAGACGACAAACAATCGAAACAATTAGATATAGGAACCAACGATTAGAAACCAATTGTTCACAAGATACATGACGTTAATTGTGTCTTATGGAAATTAATTTATCCTCTATCACCTTACTTTCAATTTTACTTGTATCACAACCATAATTATTTTAACAAACTACAATTAGTTAGCAAAACATTGTCAATATTCTTGAATTGTACCCCTGATCACATTCCCATTTATGTAATGGCAACATATAATGAATTTTTGTAATGACCGCTAGATGGAAGTACAGTTTCAAGCTCTAACTCCATGCAATTCCATAATCTTTTCCAGTCGCTAGATGGCAGCATAGTGAAATTGATCAAAGTAGTTGTCTTGAAAGTGCATAATGCTAGGTTTACAAGCGAGAGTTTAGGGAAGAGAGCTGGAGATTATAGCTGAGTATCACCCTAGATCAGGCATGTCAGAAATGAGGCATTCATTGTGCATTTATGTGCGCGGATCGCCGGTCTGTGCGGACTGCATCATTCAGGCGTTGCTCTTACCAGTTCTTAGCTGGAGGATTGTACAATAATCTATTCTGCGCTTCTAGTGTTGGATTAAATAGGCATTTGTACATCATAAACACACTTAGCAGAAGGAAAAAAACACAGTTATTATCAGTGTCTACATTTGATACTTGTAATACGAGAAAAATTAGGCTTACTCAGTTATACTTTATAAAGTAGTGGTTTGTAAAGCATAATTTATTAATATGATTTTTATATAGTATTTAAAGAAAAATATATTGCAGTAATTTCGAAACAACAAAAAACGAACAAGTATTTCATTTTACGTAGTAGGTACTAATTATTTTAAAGTAATAGACCATACTATTTCATTGTTTCTCAAGCATTATTATTTATTGGGACCATTGGTACACAAATGTTGAAGAAAATGTTATACTAACAATTAATTACATGCAGTGAAGTTTTACACTGAAATCATTTCCTTGCTGTATGTCAATATAAATTAACAATAATATTAATAAATAGCATAAATTAAGCTTAGAATTTAAATTCACATATAGTATATTTGGAAAACTTTGAGAGCAAGTATCGACAAGTCAGGAGCGTTACTGAAAGAAATTAGAAGTGTAGTTCACAAGCTGTGACGCGATGACATTGTCTTTATGTCAGGTTTAAAGATTTATTAATGTAAGTATATTAACATAATATAGATGGAACATTTGACATTATATATTTTTCCAGAAAGTTTTTCCGCCTTGCAAATAGTAGCTTCCTTCGCTCCTTACAGCCTCAAGAGCCTCACATGTATTCCTCAATTTCGTTATGAAATAAAAGTCGTCAGTCGCCTAATCTTTGATGCCTGTGTTAGTACAGACTCCAAAACAACGCCATTGTCAATTTCGTTTTGCCGCGAGAGTACTGATTAAGAAATAAGCGCTGGCGAATATCATATTTTGAGAACTTTACTAATCTGATCTAAACTGTCACAAGGCTTTTACCTCGACATGGGTAGATGAAAGCCTTTCATTTTAAAATAATTATTGTTGGCTGAGGAAAACATAACAATTATGTTATACGATTCGTGATTCCTCTTCTTCGTTATCTCTGTGGAGTCCTCACTTTATTTTTCATAACGCATTCATAGTCACAGCTCAATCAGCACCCGTACTGATCTGAGTTACTGAAACAAATGCTGGTCTGCTGCTGCAGATACTGTATAGCCCTGACGCGCGCCCCTCCAACCTGATTCACTCCCTCCAGATAGGGGAATAGGAACTGCACATTGCACAGAGACATCTGCACAATGTGCAGGGTTTTGACATACCTGCCCTAGATCATATATGTAACAGATAAGTCATCGCTATGTTAAAATCGTTTGCATTTTGAAGAGAACAACCGCCAGGATCGCCACCCGTCCGCCGTAAACGAACACGAGATGGCAGTACAGTCGCTAATGCAATTCAAATGGGAATTATGATGTGGCTCCCTATGTAACAACTAGATGGCAGCGTACTAAACCTGACAAAAGTTGTTAATGTCGAAGTCTGTATGGTCGACCTATCTGGGGTATATATGGTCTAGGGTATCACTGTGTAACCGGTTTTAAGAGTAGGTATCTCGTCGACATTCATATCTAAATAGAGAGACTAAATAGAGCGGCCTTCAAACTGCTCTCGCCTTGTAAACACCCCAGATAGAGAACTCGCATATGCAGTCAACTCTCATTTTAGCCATTCAAAATTATTCAGCTGAGTTGAACTTTTCCGTTAACTCTCGCGACAGAAGCAGTTAAAATGGCGGCCAATGCTACGTTTACACGGCCACAGTTTAGAGCAGGGGTCGTCAGCACAGAGCACGCTGGGGCTAGCCTCTCTTACCCGCGGAAAACGCTGTGCACTACAGTGCTCTCGTAGCTGCTAGCGGGTATGCTCTCTATCTCTCCCGTTGCACGACAGTGCACACGGGAAGGCGCCGCGTACCCATTGCACATTTCAGCGAGTGCTGACGACCACTGGTTTAGAGCGAAGTAACAGGAGAGCTATCTAACGGAGTGTTTACACGGTGACAGATTATAGCTTCTCTAAACCCATTAGCGAGCTCTCAGGAGTCAGTGGAGAAGGTACAACGGTAAGAAAGAACTATTATTATTATTATTATTATTATTATTATATTGTATTTATGTTTATATTCTAAGACTGAAGGACAGCTGGAAGAAGAGCAGTTTGGCTTCAGGAAGAGAAAAGGTACGAGAGATGCAATTGGACTTCAGCGAACAATTAGTGAAACATACCTAGAGAAGAGTGAAGAACTGTATACACAAGTGCCATCCTTTGACAATCGTTAGGGACGAATATACAGCATCAAAAAATGTCCATATAACATAGGGTCAAAGCTTGATAGTTTTCCCGGAACAATAATTATTTTCTTATTTTATTTGCGTTATACTGTTATATCGTTAGTAAAATTACGAAAACAATTACATCAGTAGATATATCTAGCAAAAAGTTAATATTAACTTACTTAGGCCTACTTGCTTTTAAGGAACCCGAAGGTTCATTGCCGCCCTCACATAAGCCCGCCATTGGTCCCTATCTGAGCAAGATTAATCCAGTCTCTACCATCATATCCCACCTCCCTCAAATCCATTTTAATATTATCCTCCCATCTACGTCTCGGCCTCCCCAAAGGTCTTTTTCCCTCTGACCTCCCAACTAACACACTATATGCAATTCTGAATTCGCCCATACGTGCTACATGCCCTACCTATCTCAAACGTCTGGATTTAATGTTCCTAATTATGTCAGGTGAACAATACAATGCGTGCAGTTCTGTGTTGTGTAACTTTCTCCATTCTCCTGTAACTTCATCCCGCTTAGCCCCAAATATTTTCCTAAGAACCTTATTCTCAAACACCCTTAACCTATGTTCCTCTCTCAAAGTAAGAGTCCAAGTTTCACAACCATAGAGAACCGGTAATGTAACCGTTTTAAAAATTCTAAACAGATTTTTTGACAGCAAAAGCAGGGAAATTAAAAGAGCAAGTGGCGTAACGAACGCAATAATAATAATAATAATAATAATAATAATAATAATAATAATAATAGTAATAATAATAATAATAATAATAATAATATAAACCAAGCGGGGTGGTCGAGGCGGTATCGTGTCGGGCTCGCATTCGGGAGGCCCGAGTTGAAATCCCGAGGGCGGCCAATATGAATGTGGGTCTTTTTCGAGGATTTCCCCACTCGCAAAGGCAAGTGCCAGTTTGGAATTTACTTTCCTTCTACCCCGAATGTCCTGTTCATCTGTTATCTATATATGTGTTTGTGTTATCTTTAGGAGGCGGTGCCTGTGTCGAGCTGATTCCTCAGCAGGCAAGTACCTCCGTTGTCCACGTCTCGTGTGTGATCCATAAGTTATCCCTCCGCTACCGGCAATGGCTTTTAAGACACAGAAAGGAGGTTGATTCATTCATTCATTCATTTTATTCCATAAATCTTACATGACCAATGAAGCTTTAAGATGTGGAACAAGTCAAAATTTTACAATATTACAATTACAATTTTTACAAATTTTTATAGTTTTACAATTTAGTAATTATCTACAATTTTTACAATTTTGTGCAATTTTTTTACAATATTTTGGCAAGATGTAGTGAGATGAGGTGAGGTCCGAGGATTCGCCAAAATATTACCCGGCATTTACCTTTTGGTTGGTGAAAACCTCGGAAAACCCCAACCAGGTAATCAAATCAAAGGGGGGTAATCAAATCAAAGAGGTTGATGCCAAGGACTCGCCATAGACCATCCGGCTTTAGTCCCACGGCTGTGGAAAACCTCGGAAGAAACCAAAGACCAAAGGGGGGCCCAACCCAAGCCCGAACGCAGCTCCGGATCAGCAGCCCAGCGAGTCTGCCGACTGAGCTACATCGATGGCTCTACTAAAAGTATACAATACATAGCCAATCAGATTATTAAATTTACAAACGCAAACGATCATTCATCAGTTGAGCTATATGTATAATACGAAAAAAGTAAGTTGAACGAAGATAAAGGTGGTAATAATAATAACAATAATAATAATAATAATAATAATGCCATTTATTATTTACTATCTGGGAAGACCTCCGTACTTTTTCAGCTTGAAACATTAT
The DNA here is from genome assembly GCF_040183065.1 of Periplaneta americana. Taxonomy (NCBI): domain Eukaryota; kingdom Metazoa; phylum Arthropoda; class Insecta; order Blattodea; family Blattidae; genus Periplaneta; species Periplaneta americana. Next base: position 163,141,074 of record NC_091131.1, read on the forward strand.
AAAAATCGCATAAGTTCTGCGCAATGAAGTCATTAAATGAAATTCATTCATTTATTACAACTACTACTACCTAAAAGTATGTGTGTTATATAAAAATTGTAAGCAATAACTTACTGAAATGAGGTAAAAACCTCTACTTCCAGCTAAAAACGAAGTATCACATTATAGATCATTTTAAAGTACGAAGTAGGTTACAGATACTTTCTGTAATTATGTAGTAATAATACAGAGATAATGAAGTTTAGTATTGGTGGAATAGGAGCAGCAGAAGAAAGAACAATAAGTTTATACCCGCTTAAACTCCATCCACAGTGTCGTTTTCCATAAAACTCTCAATTGGCCATGTAGAAGTTTGAATCAAGAAACCCTGTAGTGAAAAATATAGCAGGTGTTATAATCATGAATTTTAATAACATTGAAATTCTACGATTACTGAAAATTCCTATGTATAATTATTAACATGTTCATATTTTCAAACTTTTTAATCAGTTGACAAAAAATTTGAAGTGAAAGAGATGGCTAGTTCCACAGCTCATTCAAAACTTAAATAAAAGTATTGGGAAAGGGCCCTGGGCTACTAAACCTCGTACAAAGTTATGTGCCGTGTTTATGAAAATTTTACACAAAATTTGAAAGCGATGCATCAACGGAATTTTCCCCCAGGTTTTATTCAGAACTTTAATAATTCTGTCGATATCCATTGGCCAATTCTCCCGAGGCTAGTTTGTGGATGTGGACTCGAACACGTCTAATGTAATATTAACTCTGGTTTGTTTTTATCGAGTTATCAGTATCGATTGTCAAGATATGACTTTTTGTGTTCACCACACTCGGGACTAGCTGGCGTATGTGTCGGCGTTCTCTATTTACTTCATCATTTTAACAGAATTAAAAAAATACAGTAATGTAGAAGTCAGCGTCCACTTTTTTAAACAGTAGGCTATGTGCGTTCTTTCACGTTGTTGACACAAACCGATTAAACTAATAAAATGAAGTTTTGTTCGTAATAGATACAATTTGTAAGATCAAGCATAACGTCATATAATAACATGTACATTTGTTTTTTACGTAACCAAGAAAGACTAGATTCCACAACATCTAGAGCGTCAATTTTTCACGTGAGAAGCAGCATGACAGAACTTTCAGTGATTAATCCTTAATAGGAAATTGTGTCCTTCAGGCACACACGTATTTTCGTTGTGTTCTGTTGGGAAAACTGAGTCAAACAATTTCTTGAGTTTCTGAATAGCTTCTAAGGTACACGTACCAAATAACGCCACCTTAACACTTAGGTCACTGTTGCTCTGGAAATAAGTTATGTACAAACACAAAAATTATGACAAAGAAACTTTAATTTTACCTGTAGAAAATAGCACAATGAAAATGGTGATATTATATACTGGAGAAAAATTAGAACTCAAATAGGAAAACTCTGTACACTGGCGTTATTAGGAACAGCTTGTCCAATTAACGCCACCTATTTTCTAGTAACCTATACACTTATAATTATTAATGAGTTATCTTTCATAAGTAACACAAATTGAACTAAGCGACTAAATTTGAGTTTCTGTTAATAAAAGGTGCAAAATCACTCAATACTAATGAAATATTCTTGATCTGAAGCTGAAACAACAGATGGATTAGGAAAATATGTTTTCCGGTAACTTCTTACTTTCAAAAAAGAGACAACGAGGCACAATAGAAAGTTATAAACACCAAAGCATTAACCTTAGTTAAATATTAATATTTTCCCAGAAGTAAAACAAACAATTAAGAGTTTGGGTAGCTTTTGAACCAATATCATCACTGTGCAAATTCTGGACTTTTGTAAGTTGAAAGGTTAGTGTTTTCCTGAGGTTTCCACAATAATCATGCAAATACCTCACACAACATGAATATAACAGCAATGAAAATACTATTAAAAACTGAGGACTAACGTTAAACAAATGAGTACCATGCTATCATAAACTAAAATTTTATCTGTAGACCAGGGATGTCGAACAGCGCTCTCGAGCTGTGAAATGAAGAGCCTTCACTCCTCCCTTACTGTGGAAAGGTTGAACACAGGTAGTAGGCAGACCGAGCGTAAACAAAAGCGAATAATAATGCGGCGGCTGGTACTTCGATAACTTCTATACATCTTACTAATTGATTAGGAGTTCATTTTAGATTTTCCACTTGATAAACTCTGATGAACAAAGTGTGTAGGCCTATATGCTGATGATGATGATGATGATGATGATGATGATGATGATGATGATAATAATAATAATAATAATAATAATAATAATAATAATAATAATAATAATAATGGCGTTTTATGTACTGTATCATTCCATGACTTTTGTTCGTTAGTGACGGAAATAAATCATAATAATAATGTTGTTAATATCGTGTTTAAAATATCAACTTGGTGTGTATGTGTTGTACCAGTGCAACTTCAAGTTCAGAAACTGTTTGATGTATAACATTAATTACTTTTAGCGTGATTTGAAATTTGGTCATAGATTTTGTTACAGATTCAAAAATATCTTTTCCTCGAGTTCAATATTTTAGTGAAATGACATCTACAAGATCTCCATCAACATTTAAATCTGAATTGACACTCCTTATGAGTATCTTTGCGGTCGGTACTTTGATCAAGAGCTGCACTAGCTCTCATTTTTCATTCTTACAATCAGTATCCCTCAAGTTATCTCCCATTTCTGATATGCGCTCTGCAATAATATTACGAGATAAACTTATAGATTTAAAATCATTAACGTGTTTCGGAAATATCTCTTTTTCAATAGCTGTGAGATAATCTTTCACAAATTCTCCGTCAGTGAATAGCTTTGAAGCCGTTGCAATAATTTCACAAATTTTGTAGCTATCACGAACCAAGTTTGTTCTACTAAAGATTATGATGATGATATGATGATGATGATGGAAGGTTTTCTGAATTCAATATTGATTTTAATCCCTCTACAGCCTTTTCACGAGCGGAACCGGATAACTTTTCTGGTCCATAAGCTTCAGCATGACGTGTAGAATTAAAATGCCTTTTAATATTATGATGGCTTAGGTATCCAAATTCCTTTCTACATATTAAGCAATGCGCCTTTCCGTCCTTTAAGATAAATAAATATTTATCTGTCCGCTCACTATTGAATCGTCGTTCCATATCCATACCAGCCGCCAGAGTTGATAAACACACTACGTACAGAACACTGCTACTGCGACTCAAGTTGACCGTAGGCCTACTGACTATCGTTTGAGCTCTGCTATGGTAGGAAACAGTATTAATCGTTTCACAGTTTGAGAGCGCTGTTCGACATCCCTGCTGTAGACCTTTAACGCCACGTGGCGTTAAAGCGCTACTGAGTACTTGATAAAGTTACACGCCTGTTTCTCTAATATTTTCAAACGTTATAGACAGCAAATACTTTCTCTGCATAAAAGAATGTTTAAGGATCACGAAAATATATAGTTTAACATAGTTATTATTTGCTCAACACACAGAATAAAATATTGCCTTTTATCTTGCTATAAGTACAGCCTTTCACTATCAACACACAACAGCAAAATGGTGGAATATCATGTCACTTGTAAATGTCAGCGGACAGCTAGTAACTCGTTTCATCACTAGATTGCAAGCGAATGCAGGCTACAGTAGTGCACCACCAAAGTCTGATGTCGTTAACAAGAATTAATAGGGTGGCGTTAAAGATATACATGGCGTTATTTGTCTTAGGGACCTTATTACTTAGTTTTGCGTGCGATAGTGTGATTAATTTTTTACGGTGAATTTTTTTCTGTGAACATTTGTAACGATTTTCTGAAAGTCTACAACAACGGTCATCAGCACAGAGCACCCTAGGCTAGCGTTTCTTACCCGCGGATAACACACTGCACTACGGTGCAGTCATAGCTGCTAGTGGGTATGCTCTCTCTTCCTGCAGCACGACGGGGCACACGGCACTGCTCGCCTACCCTTAGGTCCCCTACTTTTTCTAGTGTTTATAAATGATCTTTCCCCCTTATAAAAGATGTAGGTCATCCCATATTATTTGCAGATGACACAAGTATAGTAATTACAGCCAATAACTCCAACACATTCCAATCTTCAACAGAGGAAATTCTCTTCAAAATATGTGACTGGTTCTCAGTCAATAAATTAGTATTAAATTGTAACAAAACTAACATAATTCAATTTAAATCCTGTCCAAATTCAACGTCGCAAATTTCTAGTGCAATAATTAACAATAGATCCCTATTAGAAACAACAACAACCAAATTTCTTGGCTTAAAAATCGATAATGTGTTAAACTGGAAAAATCATATTAAAGAAATTACCCCCAAACTAAATTCAGCTTGTTTTGCTATTAGATCTATGCAAAAGATAGTAAATATCAATACCTTAAAAACAATATACTTTGCATACTTCCACTCGGTAATGAGTTTTGGAATAATATTCTGGGGAAATTCCACAGATAGTAACAATATATTTCTATTACAAAAAAGAGTAATTAGAATAATAGTAGGTGCAAATCTAGGGAATCGTGTAGGACTATTTTAAAAAAACTACAAATAATGCCCATGGCTTGTCAGTATATCTTTTCATTAATAGTCTTCCTCGTATGTAATCGTGAAAACTTTGTAAGTAATTCAACAGTTCATAGCATAAATACACGTCAAAAAATGACTTTCATACTCCATCGGCAAGTCTATCGTGCTATCAAAAAGGAGTGCGTTATATGGCAGTAAAAATTTTTAATAGCCTCCCTATCGATATAAAAAATGAAACTCAAAATATAAATTTATTTAGGGCCAAATTAAAGAAGTACCTAATTTCTCACGCCTTCTATTCTGTAGGTGAATTCATGACATTCAATAACACTTCATAAAATTGATACTAAAACTATGTGTTGTACTAGTAGACTATATTGTAAATCTCGTCTGTATATATTTCATCTAGACTGTGACTATAAATTAAGATTTTATAATAGTATTAAGTTTTTTGACTTGTTCCATATTCTAGCTGTAAGCATGTATGAATACCATGGAATGTTAATAAATACAATACAATACAATACCCATTTTAGCGAGTGCTAACGACCACTGATCTACAGTGTCCGACAGGCACTCATTTCCGTTACTGTTATTATTATTGCGTGTATGTCAGACACGCATTTCCTGAAACATTTTTTTGAGCAAATTATTACCTTTTTAACTTTGAGTGAGTTTTTAGCATAAATATAATAAATTTAATTATACAACTTACTATAGTCGCAACGCTGTTATTCCCGGCGTGACTTCTCCTCTTTGCGTACGTCTTAGGAAGTGAAGGCTCTATAAAGTCTAGGTAGGTAGTATCGTTCGCTATTTTTGGTCTTTCGTTACCGAGCTACCAGACGAGGGATCTATTTGCCACACCGTTAAACATTATCATGTCGTAGCTAATTCAGTAAATAATTGAGCGGCAAATAACGTCCTCGTGTGCTTTCTGCGAACGCCAACGAAAGAGCCAAAATGGCGGGGGATTATATTAAGTATTTATCGAGCCTTAGGAAATGAATAATGTCTTCATCAGCGAATCACAAGACGCACACTTTTAAATGTAGTCGACCTGCAACGTGATTGGCTGCCGGAAATTAGAGCGACGGGACTATAGTTTCAGTTTCATAGAATATTTTATGCATTGAAGAAATCGATACCCCTTGTATACTTCAGGAAATAAACGATACAGAGAAGAGTCTGTAAATGCAAGGAACCCTGATTTTAGGAAGAAGATTGCAAACATTTTGGAAGTGCAAGTAGAGGAGGAGTTAGTTATTCTCTTCAGATAATTCTGATATCGACCCCTCGTTTATTCCTGGCCAAGAACCATGTAACGAAAGTGAATGGGACCATGTCAGATTTTGAGGAAGATGGGAGTTCAGGTGAGGATACAAGTGAAAATGTAGATAATCCCGCCACTTCAGATGTTGATGAAGCCCTTATTTACATGGAAAAAACGGTCTTGTTTGGAAGTGATAAGAACCACCAAGGAACGACGCGTTCTTCGGAAAACCGCAAACCAGGATAAGAGGGATGCCTGGTTTAACCTCCCATGTAAGAAATTTAGGATAAAATCCTAAGAAACATGTTTGGTTGACCTTATTTGAGGTGAAATTATTCCAGAAGTTGCGTCATGGACAACTGTGAAGTTAGAAGCTAGAAATATAATTCATACAGAACAAAAATATTCAGCTAAAACCTATTGATGTGTGTGTAGCGAAAGCCCTTATTGCTCTTCTAATATTATGTTCCGTTTAGAAATCTGGACACAAGACATGTAGATTCACTGTTTTTGATGGGCAGTTTGGGAGAACTTTGTTCGGGGCTGCTGTTCCAAGCACTTTTATTTCATCTTCTTTTTGGTAATTCAGAGACCAGAGAAACGCGAAACGAAGACGAAAAAAAAATAGAAAAAATGTAAACAGGAACACTGGATACAAATGTGTAACATATCACAGACCCATTATTTTTTTAAAGACTTTTTGTGTTTTGTGTGTTTCATTTTGTGTTAAATTGGTCTCTATCAGGAATGTAAGTGTTATAAGTGTTTGGATTTTTTTTAAAATTACAATGCATACAATTTTATATCAATTTCACTTGCATTCCCATTGTTTAACTTATTATTTTCATTGTAGAACACATGAAGTTATATTATTTTTGTTACATATGCAAATTTCATAGTTAACGCTACTTTAGTCCTTGTCAGACACGCATTTCCGATGAGAGATTAAAAATAGTATTTCCTGTTAAGAGTTAAACGCAATATGGAAGTGATATTATTTCACGATACTCTCCGTTTTCAATGTTATAAACGTGGTATTGAGAATATTTTTCGAGGTTTCGCGTCTCAACTGTCAACATACACACGATATGGAGGTAACATTTTTACGATATTATCCATTTTCAATGTCATCATAAACATAGAATGGAGGTGATATTTTGCGATATTATCTGTTTCTAATGTCATCATAAACATGGAATGGAAGTGATATTTTTACGATATTATCCATTTTCAATATCATCATAAACACAGAATGGAAGTGATATTTTTACGATATTATCCATTTTCAATATCATAAACACAGAATGGAAGTGATATTTTTACGATATTATCCATTTTCAATATCATAAACACAGAATGGAAGTGATATTTTTACGATATTATCCATTTTCAATATCATAAACACAGAATGGAGGTGATATTTTTACGATAGTAGGCTATCCATTTTCAATATCATCATAAACACGGAATGGAGGTGATATTTTTACGATATTATCCATTTTCAATATCATCATATAGACGGTATGGATGTGATATTTTTACGATATTATCCATTTTCAGTATCATAAACACGGTATGGAGGAGATATTTTTACGATATCCATTTTCAATATCATCATAAACCTTGTATGGAGGTTATATTCTTACGATATTATCCATTTTCAATATCATCATATAGACGGTATGGATGTGATATTTTTACGATATTATCCATTTTCAGTATCATAAACACGGTATGGAGGAGATATTTTTACGATATCCATTTTCAATATCATCATAAACCTTGTATGGAGGTTATACTTAGTATTTTTACGATATTACCCATTTTCATTATCATCATAAACCTTGTATGGAAGTTATATTCTTACGATATTATCCATTTTCAATATCATCATAAACACAGTATGGAGGTGATACTTTTTTCGTTATTATCCATTTCCATTTCCATCATAAACACAAAATAAGAGACGACATTTTACGATATGAATTATTTCCATCATACACACAGAATGGAGGAGGAAGACATTTTTATAATATTGCCCATTTTCACTGTTATCATAAATACGTTACGAAAGTGACATTGTTACGATTTTCTCCACCTCCACTGTCTTGAAAACACGATCTGAAGGTGACTCTTGTACCTTTATATATAGGCATACAGTATGTAGGCAGCATTTTTATATTCTCAATTTCAACTGTCATAAACACGCTACGGAGCTGACATTTTTACGATATTCTCCATTTCCACTGTCTTCCTAAACACAAAGAGGAGGTGACATTTTACAATACTTTGCATTGCCACTGTAATCATAAATACGGAATGGAGGCGAGATATTTTCGATACTCTCTATTTTCATTGTCGTTGTAAATAAGTTATGTTCTCTACTACCACTGTCCTATATAAAGGAGATGTTTCTTTTATATTCTCTACTTCCACTGCCATCATAAACATGTTATAGAAGCAACAATTTTACGATATTTTCCATTTTCAATGTCTTCATAAAGACGGGACGGAAGTGACAATTTATGGCATTATCTATTTCCACTATTATAAACATGGTATGGAGGCGATATTTTCCCGATATTCTCTACTTTCATTGCCATAGTGACATTTTTACGATATTCTGCACTTCCACTCTCTTCATAAACATGTTATGGAGGCGCCATTTTTACGGTACCTATGCTTCGTTTCTACAGGGCCATCACTTTATTTTTACCAACATTTTTAACATTAACCTGGCTATATTCGGAAACACTGTTACCCCCCTTCCATTACAGGAGTTTGGAGTTGCTAGTGCAATATGTAAACAAATCATTTTATTAGCTATAGGAGGAGAGGAAAGTAGTATATCCATTTATGTTACAGGGAAATACAGTATTACGATTTTCAGTTTGGTCATTACTTTTACAGTATTTTATCAAAAAACAGTAGAATAGTAACAATTTTTTTTTCACAAACTCAACTCTTCAGGCGGTTATATTCATTATGCAATGTCTACTTTATTCAGCATATTACTAACCTAATTTATTCCTGAGAATTTTGTGAGCACTTCCGTAAGAAACCCCAATTTCTACAGCTAACTTCTTGACCGACTTATTAGGACCTCGCTACATCCTTTCTCTAGCATCTTCTACAGCATCTTCTGTCACCTTTGTTGGCCATCTTACACTTTTCTTCCTTTCTGTACACTCTGTCGCTCTAAATTTATCTACCAGATTAATGACATTTCTACGAAAATATTCCCTAATGATATAATCAGGAAAAAAAAAAACTGTTGTTCACATTCGGTTATATTGTAATTGTAATTCCAGTTTCCATCATCGTCCTTCATACCTACAAACAGTAAAACAAAACTCTTGTTTAAATAATGCTGTTAAGTACCGTACCATATTAAAGGGTACCGTACTTTCGGTAACTCTAATCTTCACTTGTGGTCAGTCCACACAGATAAATTCAGTTATGCTACACACCATACCTGTGTGAAAATAAACTTCAATAATATAAGCTTTTCCTTCTATAGAAAACGCAACATATTTCTGAAACACACTGTACCCTGTACTGTTTATTTCACTGCTAGCAACAGCGGCCGTAAGTTTGTGTGGCTGACGTTAGCAAGGACATTAGTGAAAGAGGTGGGAGTCAAGTACATTTATAAACGCAGGTACAATAAAAATTGAAGTAAAAATAAAATGATGTCTCTGTACTTTCATCACAAACTCGTTATGGAGGCGATACTTTTACGATATTCTCCATTTCCACTGTTATCATAAACACTGGATGAAGGCGACAATTTTATGATATTCTCCATTTCCACTATCATTATAAATACAGTATAGAGACTGCATTTGTACGATATTCTCTATTTCCACTGTTAAACACATTATGAGGGCGACATTTTTATGATATTCTTTCACTTTCACTGTATTCATAAACAAGTTATGGAGGCAACATTTAATGTTATTCTCCACTTTCATCATTATGGACACATTAAAGAGGTGAAAATTTTACGATATTCCCCATTTCCCCTTTTTTCAGAAACTCTGGATGAAAGCGGAAAGTTTACAATATTCTCAATTCTCACTGTCATTATAAACATGGTATGCAGTATTCTCCATTAACATTTCCTCAATAAACGCAGTATGGAGGCGAGATTTTTACGATATTCTACATTTCCACGATCATTACAAACACTGTTTGGTGACGACATTTTTACTATATTCATCATTCCCATGCCCTTATAAACGCGGTATGGAAACGACATTTCTACGAAATTCTCCATTTCCACGGTCATCTATCTAAATAATAATAAATCTGTAGCCGAAATTTTTCTGGTAATTTTCGATTTTCCTAAAATAATTGGTCCTAACATACATAATTAACCACCCTGAAACCGAAAATCGCTTTTTTGACATTTTTGTTTGTATGTCCGTCTGTCTGTCTGTATGTATGTATGTATGTTTGTTACCTTTTCACGCGATAATGACTGAACGGATTTCGATGAAAATTTGAATATAAATTAAGATCGTTGTAACTTAGATTTTAGGCTATATGGCATTCAAAATACATTATTTAAAAGGGGGGGTTATAAGGGGGCCTGAATTAAATAAATCGCAATATCTCGCTTATTATTGATTTTTGTGAAAAATGTTACATAACAAACGTTTCTTTAAAAATAATTTGCGATAAGTTTTATTCCTTGAAAAATTTTGATAGGACTGATATTTAATGAGCTAAATGACTTTTAAAATTAAAATAACTGCCAACTAAGGCCGTGTAATGAATTAAAAAACAAATGACTTCGTCTATAAGGAGCCTTGGACAGCAACAATCGAAAGCTATGAAAGATAGCCTACAGAGAATGTTTCTGCGTTTGTATAATATAATATGTAATATTATACAATATAATTTAAGTTATTTGAAGGGTTCAGAACCATAGTGGGCCAAGCGCCATTTACTGAATAGTAGAAAACAAGAGTTAAAATTAAGTTATTACCATAATTCAATGGAAACCTATAACAAGTAAAATAAAATATACACATTAAATCTAAATGATGTCAATCTTCATTAAATCATGGTTGCATGTAATAAAAATTAAGAAACATGTTAAAGGAATTGTCATTGCACCAAATGAGTGTCTCTGGACCAAAATGATCGCATTTTAATTATTTGGATGTAATTTAAATTAAGTAACATATTAAACGATTTATCCTTCTATCAACACGAATGTTCCCTGCATCAAATGTCCTATTTTAATTATGTAATTACTTTATATTTATTTCTAACGGGTGCAGCGGAGCGCACGGGTACGGCTAGTAGTAAATATATTATAGAGGCGACGATTTTAAGATATTCTCCATTTCCACTATCATTATAAAGACAGTCGAAAGGAGACATTTTTACAATTTCTCCATTCCCACTGTCTTCATAAACGCGGTATGGAGGCGACATCTTTACGATATTCTCAATTTCCAATGTTATTATAAACATAATATGGTATTCTCAATTTCCAATATACCTGTGTGTATGTTTGTTTTTTAATGCTTTATTAAACAACATGTTCCATTATAGGAGTAATATTACATGTCTTAATCATTACTTGAATATACATTAAATTTTATAGTTTACTTAAGAACATTTTTCATATAAGACTCAATAATCTACACAATAATTTACTTCGATGCCAATAAAGCATTTATAAGTTTGTACAATCTATTATAATGGATTCTTTACACATGTTCCTACTTTCTTTTTTGCAAACAATTACTGTATTCCTATATTATGGTTATACAATATTATTGGAAGTAATAGAAGAAGCTGAAATTTAATAACAAACCGATCCTATTTCCTCATTACTTACTTACTTACTTACAAATGGCTTTTAAGGAACCCGAAGGTTCATTGCCGCCCTCACATAAGCCCGCCATCGGTCCCTATCCTGTGCAAGATTAAGCCAGTCTCTATCATCATACCCCACCTCCCTCAAATCCATTTTAATATTATCCTCCCATCTACGTCTCGGCCTTCCTAAAGGTCTTTTTCCCTCCGGTCTCCCAACTAACACTCTATATGCATTTCTGGATTCGCCCATACGTGCTACATGCCCTGCCCATCTCAAACGTTTGGATTTCAAGTTCCTAATTACTAATACTTTATCTTCAGAATATAATTGGAAAGCAATATGATAATTTCTACTATCTTATTTAGATGCAGATACTATTGAAGTCAATATTGTGTACATATTCACAAAAGTCCTTGAAGTAATTTTAATTAAATCACTTTTGTTCCGAAGCCAGTTCTCTTATTTTAGAGTTATTCTTCCTTTAAGCCTATTCCTTACTCTAGTGCAGTTTGGACATTGGAGCAAAAGATAAGCCACTGTCTGGTCTCCGCCATTACAATGCAGGTGGGATCCTGTGTTATTTTGAATGGAAGAAAGTATGATTTCTATCGTTTATATCTTGTTAACATAATTGTGTGTGTATGTGTCTAATGCCTACCCACTTCACTTACGTGATTCGGGTTCCGCATATTAGGGATAGATGTCAGGACTGTGACCCATTTCAAATTGCACACCACTTCGGCGGACACGCTGTGCATGATGTGTATCTGTGAAGAGTTATGTCTTGTACTGGGACATCATTTTATTTTTACTAACATTTTTAATATTAACCGGGCTATACCTTTAGAGAACCGGAAACACCGTTTGCTACCCCCTTCCACGACTGTAGTTCGATGATACTGGCGTAAAACACAAACAAATCACTCTACTAGGTATAGGAGGGAAGAAAAGTAGTTCATCCATTTACGTAAACTAGGAAATATCGCGATTTTGAGTTCGATAATTTTCATTAGGTTTTTGTTTAATCAAAATACAGTACAGTATTAACAATAAGTGTTTTACTCACGAACTGAGCTGTCCATGTGGACGTATTCATTATGCAGTGTATATTATACTGTCTACAGCACATTAGCGTACAATATAGAAAAAGAAGTTAAATTGAAAAATAATCGTAAAATGAATATTTAAACACATTTTTGAAAATGGTGGCCGTTCATTTCGATACAGGCTTCAGTTCTTTTGTGCATATTATCGCACTATAGACTACTGCATCTAATTCCATTTGCAAGTTTCGTCCTTCGTACTAGTAACTCATGTTGAAATAATTCTGTACCTACTCTATAAAAGAGTACCTTATGTAATGTAAATTCAATCTTCACTTCTGCCCGACCCGCATAGATAAAATTACTCGGACATGCTATCTACTCTCCGTCCAAGTGGATATGCCGCAGGATCGTAGAAAGGAGGGAAATCACGTGACAGTTAATTACTTAACGAGGCCCTTTTATTTAAGTAATTTTAAACAGTCTTATAATATTACATAAACGTCCAATTTCTAAGATAAATTATACCTGGTAAGGTTTCTCTTGTCTCAGTAGCAATAAAACCAAGTCCCTTCAAATGTGGGTGGAGATTATAGGAGGGTTGTAAATTTTTAGGATTCCTTTCAAAATCTTGTTATTGTACAGGCTGCCGGAACTCGGTATCTTGAAAGACGAGCTCAGTGACGGAGCTACACAGTACGAAGAGAGATATTTTGTTATTTTATTTTGCGCTCCAGAATGTATCAACTAGTCCCTTCCGCCACTGGATGGATGGACCGCACCGCTCCACTCCCTCATTGCCATAACAACACAGACGAAGTAAGACATATCTCCTTTCTCTCTCTTTTCACAGTGAGACAAGATTCATCACACAGACTTTAATGTTTTCAGAAAAGAGCTAAGACAGCCCTGCTTTTACAGAGGCGCGAGCAGAAACGGGTGGGAGAAACCGGAATGCGACGTAGGCAAACGGACAGTACCTGTGCGAAAATATGATTCAATATTGAAAGCTCTTTCGTCACTGGAAAACGCGAACATATTTCTGGAATGTACTATACTCACTGTGTGGAGGACAGTTGGAACTTCATTAGTAGAAGGAGTGGAAGTGAAATACATTCAAAAACTCAGGTACAATAAAAATTGAAGTAAAAATAAAATGATGTCCCTGTTCTAGCGTGAGTATATGTGTAAGTGTTCGTGTAAATGTAGTGTAAGGAATGGGTGAGGATGCGGAATGGAGAAGGGAAAACTCGGTGTCGGCACTAGCCCACTCCTGCCTAATAGCACCAAAGGGGCCGCCAGGCTTGCAGTCCCCATCCAGCGGACGAATCACTGTCAACAGTAACATATGCCTTCTCTTCATATGCACTATTGAGAGATTTGGGATTTAATCCAGGTATACTGGTGTACAATCTAGCGATTAGAAATTTTGGACCGTCAACCTATCCTAGTCCCGAGATAGAAATTTTAAACGGAAATCTCTGACAACGTCGGGAATCGAACCCGCATGGAGGCAGACAAGCTACTACAAAGATAATTCGATTTCCAATGTCTCCTTAATGAACATGTCATGGAGAAGACATTTTTTCGCCGTTTTCCGTTTCCACTCCCTTCATAAGCATAATATGGAAACGACATTTCTTCTATGTTTCCGTTTCTATTTTCAACACAAAAGCGATATAGAGGCAATATTTTTCTGTCCCCCAATTCCGCTGTCTTCATAAAACAGTATAGAGACAATATTTGTTGTTTCCTCTTTGGACTTTCATAACCAGGTATGGAGGCGACATTTGTTCGTTGTTTCCCGTTTCCATATTATCATATGAACGGTATCGAGGAGACATTTTCTCAGTGTTCCCCGTTCGCACTCTCATCAATTCTTAATATCCTCAAAGTTATCGCATAATAAGATATCATGTAATATACGGTGTTCTAGCATGCTGTAGAGATTTAAAATAATTATGAACTGTTGAAGATATATTTAGGTAGAAATTATATAAGAAGCCAAGGGATCAGTAAACATTTTGTCGATATAGTAGTCGAAAATGCTTTTTCTCGCTACTTGCATTTCTGTGTATCTTTAACTGTAAGTGTTGCACGAAGATCTATTGACCTCAAGCAAGCCACCAAATAATGCTCGCTTCCGAAAACAAGTGCACTACGGTTAAGTTATTAGTTCTCCTCGTCTGATATCGTCTCTCTCGATGACCATTTTCAATTTGTACACCTCGTAGTGGATAAAGATCAGAACTTATCCCTACAAATTCAATGCGTGGCATATTCAAGGTGTCCACACGAAACCTGTGTCACTTCAGATGTAAATAACAAATTATTCAAACACGATATCTGGTTGTTGTTTTCTGCATGTTAATCAGAAACTGTCAACGTTTTTATGGGAATTTTGTTGGATTGCTGAAATGAGTTTTTCGGTTGCAGGTGTGAATTTTGGTGAAATCTGAAATCTGACAGTGAAGGAGATGTGGATGCCTCAAGAGATAGCACTATGTGTATCCTGGTTTACAGAGACACGAGCAGTAAGCCCTGGTAAGTACATTCGCAGCGCCACCAGGGAATTGTACTTGCCGCATTCGACTGCCCATAAAGTCCTTCACAAAAATCTGAGGCTGTTCGCGTACAAAGTTCAGCTAGTGCAAGTTCTTCAGCCAGACAATCGTCCACGCCGCACAGCATTTGCTGTCGACATACTGGCTAGAATTGACTCTGAAGAAGGATTCCTTCGGGGACAAATGCACCTTGCATACGTTCAATGTCCTCCACATTTTGCTTCGTCGCCCACTGCCCTTTTTCCGCAGCACACTCCCAGTTTCCATAAATTTTCGGTGCCACTCCAGGATTGTTGGCCTTGATGGCGGTTCTCTTCCATATTGGTCCGGACGTGATGTCGCACCTACATATATATCTGATCGTGTCTCGATAAACCATGATACACATTGTACCATCTCCTGAGGTGTCCACATCTTTTTCACTGTCAAATTTTAGATTCTACCAGAATTCACACCTGCAATCAAAAAACGCATTTCAACAATCCAACAAAATTCCCATAAAAACTTTGACAGTTTCTGATTAACATGCAGGAAACCGCATCCAGATATCCTATCTCAATAATTTGATATTTACACCTGACATTGTAAAGGTTTCTTGTGGACATCCTGTACAACTTACAGGCATTATAACCGGTCGTAGCGCGCGTTTTTATTGGGGAGATCCGACCGCTCTCTTGGACGAGAGGAAAACGAATCTGCAGTTAACTGGCCTAGAATCCCATACGAATAATGCGTTGGAAAGGGGTAGTGAGAAAAAGTTATGTTGAACTTACCTTTTATCTAAGCATATGTTAAAAATAATATTTACCTTTTTGTATGCAAGAATCACATCGGAGAATCTTGCAGATATTCAAGCAAGAATACAGCTAATAAGCAAACATTCTCATGGGAATAGAAAAAAAAGAGTTAAATTTTTTTCTTCCATCATGTTAATAATGTCAAAACAAGAGCTTATACAAATTTTGGCCACTAGACCGCAATTACGAGGCCGTCCAGAAAGTGATTTTCCCTGGGACCTTTTAGAGAAAAAAAACACACTTGCATGGAAAGATTTATTGGAACAGATACAGATATTGTTTCGCTATTTGTCAACATATCCCCCACTGGAATAGAGACATTTGCCACGCCATGGGATCAATTTTTGTATCCTTCTGTTGTAAACGTCAGCCGCCTGGGATCGCAACAGCGTTTGACAGCTGTCTGCACTTCTCTGTCGATCCCATGATGTAACAAATGTCTCAATTCCGGTGGGAAAATGTTAAAAAATAATCCATGTTGAATCTTTCGTACACTACTTTTAACACTTGAATATAAATAATTCATTAAATGGCGATCTTACTCGTGTTAATTATGTAAGCATGTGTGGCTTACAGCTGTTTCGGTGTTACTTGACACCATCCTCAGACCCTACCAGATCTCGGCGCTATCTCAACTTCGCTGCCTATTGTGTGGGTGCGTTCGTGTGATGAAGAGTTGTGTCAAATAGTGTGTGTGTTCTGAAATTGATCTGTGTGTTGAGAATTTGATTAGAGTGTGTTTAATGTGTCTGTATATTTCATATTGTTCTAGTGTGTTGAGTTTTTGGGTTGTATGTGTAGGATTTCCATGTCTGTATTTGTTATTGTATGTGTGGTTAACATTAGTTATGTGTTCGGCATATGTAGATGTATTGTATCCTCTGGTTATTGCTTTAATGTGTTCTTTGTACCAAGTTTGGAATGATCTCCCTGTCTGTCCAATGTAGATCTAATAGGCTCTGAGGATGGTGTCAAGTAACACCGAAACAGCTGTAAGCCACACATGCTTACATAATTAACACGAGTAAGATCGCCATTTAATCAATTATTGTTAAAAAAAATAGTTCAACAATTACTGTGTCTGTTCCAATAAATTTTTCCAGTGAAATTGTATTTTCTTTCTGTTAACGGCCACTGGCGAACTTATTTTTTACGGTCTTCGTAATTGCGGTTGAGTGGCCAAAATTTGTATAAGCACTTCTTTTGGTATTATTAACATAGTGGAAAAAAAATTAACTGTTTTATCTGGCAGGATATCTTCACTCTAATTAGCAAAAGAATGAGACACATCACAAAGAGTAGCATGAAGAGGGCTCCACTTTCATTCTTATCGAGGGACATTGGTTCGATTATAAAGGGTATCCAGTCTCTCTCGTGAATCTTCGCGAATGAATGCTGCAATCTATTCGTGACGGCACTGTTGCTCCATCTCAATTATCAATGACGGACGAAGCTTGGTTCCAGTTAAGCGGTTATCTCCACTGGAACCTGATAATCCTCATTTAGTACACGTAGTTCCTCTTTAAGATTAGAAATTGAGTGTTTGGTGTAACATTACTGCACGCTGGATAATTGGCCCCATTTTCTTTTATTATATGCGAGACCTACCGCGGACTATTCTTTCCAAAACTCACTGAAGATGAAAAACAGTAATTTTCAGTAGGATAACTTCACTGCACATACAGTCATTATATCGTTAAAAGGATTACAAGAAGTGTAATTAGTCACGGACTTTCGCCAGCTCGTTTTCCAGATTTAAAATGCTTGTAATTTTTATCCGTAGTGGAATTTAAAACAGAAAGTGATTATGAAGAGTACCAGTTCTACATCAGTCCGCGTTCGAGATAGACGTGTGCGAAGAACCTCTCCGGTAGTGTGAAGTAAACGAGAGTGAGGCATTTGACCGACGAGTGATAAAATTTTGTGAACAATGGAAATGGAGATTATCATAATGGATATGAAAGCAAACATCGAGGAAGTCAGTAGGAAGATGGAACTGTTGCAGCAGGCAAACGAACAAATGAGGAGTAAATTACATTTTTTGAAAAAAAAAAAAAAAAAAGAACTTGGTAGTCTTTGGCGTAAAGGAAAGAGGGCGAGAACAGGGAGTGGAAGCATACGATGCAGTGTATCAGTTGTGTTGGGAAATGTTTAATTTGGATGTGAGTGATGAGCAATATAGAACTGGACGGAGTATTAATAGACCAATATTGATAAAGTGTAAAAACATGTTAACGAAGGAAAGAATTTTGAACGGAAAACTCTAAAAAAAAAAAATTAAAAAATAAGGCAAACTGGACTACGACTACGAAATGAGATGTAGAAGTAGATTATTGCTGCCATTTGTGTGGGCAGCTAGAAGTAAGGATCATTTTGGAAGACTATAGCAAGATAAACTGAAAATAAACGATAAACTATTTGACCTGAAATTCTGTCTAGAAAACTTGAAGTGCACGAACTGGGAGACTGGATACATGAAAAAGAAAAGAAATTACTTCAAAGTGGAAATAAGGAAAATAGTAGTTAAACGGAAAGAGAAAGAATGGGTGTAATCGTAAGAAGCGAAGACATTAGACGAGAATGAGGAGTAATCAATCAATCAATCAATCTTCTTAATGTATCCAACTGTTTGATGACAACATGAAGTCCACTATAGTCCACTGTAGTCTATTCAGTTGTTGTCTTTCACGAGAAATGAGAGGTATTTTGATCGGTGTTCATTATAGATGCCTGTTGCTAGTAGCCAGAGTTGGGGTGTAGTCAATATATACTGCAGGGCTGTGTCTTCTGCAACTGGTACTGATGATTTTAATTTACTTCTGTTGTGGTTTATGGATGGACAGTATAGAAGAATGTGTTCCAGATCTTGACCATGATTATTACACCACAGACAAGTAGGATTATCAGAAATGTGAAATCGGTGTAGGTACAATTGTGTGACAATGTGACCTGTTCTGGCTCTTGTTAAAAATGTTTGAACATGTCTGGGCAAGTTTTTGTACATTTCCAAGTCATTTGGTTTCTTTTGTACAGACTGTAAAATGTTTCCTTTGTCAGAAGAGAGCCAGTTGTTGATCCATAGGTTTGTAAAATAAGACTTTACTGAAGCAAAAGCACTGGATAGAGATATCACTTGAAGAGTTCTTGGTTGCAAATATGTTGCCTGTTTTGCAATATTATCGACTTTCTCGTTTCCAGGTATACCACAATGACTTGGTATCCATTGAAATGTTATTTCCTTTTGGAGTTCTTTTAGTTTAGTTAGTTGTTTCTGAATTGGATTAATTCTATGTGCATATAGGTTTGGAGTCGGTAAGTATGCAAACAGATTTTTCAGAAATTTGAAGAGCAGCATCAATAGCTAGCAATTCAGTGTCAAGACTGGAGGAGTAAGAAGGGACGTAAGACTAGAATAAGTTAAACGCAGACGAGCAGGAAGAAGTAACGAGAAAAAACGAAGAAATGTCAGAATCAGCTAAAATGTGAAAACAATGAATGACGTCAGTGATCGGCCGGAATCTTTGCAACATGTGTACTCATCGCCAGCGAACAACGTATTCCGAATCCCAGCGCTGAGCAATCAGATGGCATCACGGTGTTTCGAATTTCAGCGATGACGATGATGATACTCCGGCTGGCTCCAGCGCTGTAGCAGAGCTTCCCTCAGCGTGCAGAGGTGGTGGCAGTGTCCATCAGCCGCCATCAGTGAACCTGATTGTTTTTGTAAAGGGCGGGAATTGGCAGACGAATGACATCCTGCACTGTTGTGTCATGGTTGTGTGTTCTGCTGTGTTGTTTGTAATGAGCGAACATGTCAACTGATCAGTATTACTATTGTATCATGAAATGAATTGTTTATGCTCTCTTTTCTTTGACAGAGATGACAGTATGAAAATTTCGCAAAATCTTGCAAACGTAGCACATACAACTCGTACAGCCGCTATGATAACCAATGAACCTTCCAGCATTTTTGTTTCTTCTTCGCTGCAGCGTGACATCACTGATTGCCACGATCCTGTGAAATTTGAAATACGCTGGCGGCAAGTAATATAGGAGGAAGAAAAGGACAAAGAACTGTAATACGTCATAGCAGCAGATTTATGACGTGTCATCCGAACATCTGAGTAGAATTAGCAGGAAAGAAATGCCAGAAAAGTATGATCATTGAGATATGTAAACAAAGGAGACGTCAGGATTCCACAAGGAGGGGGAGTGAAGAAGATGAGATCGAGCCATCAACTAGCGGTGTTTCGAAAAGAGGAAATCAGGAACCGAAGAATTATACTGGACGTTCATTTCAAAGTGTGTCATGACGTTACTATTGTGAGTCAGCGATTTGAAGCGAGTTTCAGCTTTTATGTCAGAGAAGTTGCCTATTAATCAAGGCGTTCAATCTGAACTTGAGAACGTGTACGGTATAACTTGAACGTCGTATTAACAGATGGCGGTCTGTACGGTCTGTGTGCCACCATAACCTCTTTCGAACTGTGTTTTGCGCGGGCAAGTCGTACGCAGGGTATTTGTTATCATCGGTTGCTTACGGCAACATTCCACAATACAAATCAAATGCTCCGTGTCCATGTTGACCGTCGAAATGTCAACAAATACGTAAGTAATCGTCTTAACCCTCTCCCCATATCCCGACAGTAAGAAAAAAACTCACGTCACTACATGTTTCCAAACAGTTCACATTCCTGCCACTACCGGCGTTACCGTACATATCGATAAGTTCTCTTCTGAATGAACGCCGTACTTGCTAGGCAACTTCTCTGGCACATAGGTAATACGCCTCTGCGGAAGTGTAGGAAGGTTGAATTCTCTAGGCTCATCGGCTAGCCATATGACGGCATACAGCGAGCCATGACACACTTTGAATTGCACGCAGTAATTTAAGAAGCTGGTGATTAAAAAAATGGAAAGTATAAAAAGAAAGAGAAAGGACAATAATCCGGAATATAAGAATACTAATGTAAATATTGAAGAAGAACAAAATGGGCGAAGAAGGGTGTATCAAGTGGGATACAACAGTGAAGTGAAGAGTCATAATATTAAAGATAAAATGGAAATAGTGTACTAAATAAAATGAAAAGGACAGCGTAGTGAAAATCGAAATTGCTTTAGTTAAGGAAAATAAATGATGTGAAATTATGATAAGCAAGAAAATTACTGTAGAGCAAACGTAAAAATGGAAGTGTACAGAAGATGAACAGTACATGCGGACGGGGAATGCTATTAGTGCAAGAATGACTTCGGCCTTTTGTTGAAAGTGATATGGATGGTTTTAAAATGAATGCGGAAGGTGCTGAAATGGGGGTCGAGTTTGTTCGCTTCAGTATATGAATAAGACAGAGAAGAATGGATGATCTTTAGTACGTTAATATTATAATAATACAAATAGCATTAAGGCAAGAGATACAAACTGCAAGTTGGTTATTTTCTTAGTATTCCTAAGGCAGTGCTGCTCGCCATAGAACACGTTCCACTTCCTCCACCTTCGTGAAACCCAGACGTGTGCAAAGCAGCCTCCAACTTCTTGGCTACGGACGTGAAATTTGCAATTGCGAGTTGGCATAGAGCGGGCTGGTTTCGGCAGCCAATTGCGTTACCTCTGAGAGGCTGCTTCTCTGGCTGTTCAACAACCAAAGCTGCGTCTACAGTACTTGAGTTATTTGTTATTTAACCTCGTTACAGATAATCGTTAACGTATATTGTGTTCACTCGGCTACCTGAATCGCACCCGTTAGTGGCGTCCACATTTCTTACTACAGCACTTCTCTCTATTACTAGGAATTGTTATAGCTCGCGCAAGGAACGATTACCGAAAAGCAATGGTGGCGTTGCTGTCTGTTTTGACGTGTGTATGTAGGCACGCCGAGGGAGGAGAGGTGCGAGCCGATGGAAGTACTGTCTCTTCCAAGAAGATTAAAAAATGACATCGCTGTGGAAATAAAGAACGTAGCAAGAGAAAAATTCGAAGCTAATTAAACGCGCAACATGTTTACGAATGAAATAATAATACCATGCAATACAAGACACGTATTCACATGCAATGGGACAAACTAAAGTCGTAATGTAACTATCACAACGCAAGACTGATTCTATCGATGTCATTTCTCTTCCGACTGTACTCTTCAAGCTATCTCGTGACCTTTCCTGTCGCCCGCTCTTTCTTATCGCATTGTTTCATTCGCATTCCTTCCGTCGGTATTTCCAGCTTGCGAGAGCTATACCCGGCAACAATGTTCGTATGCCTTATAATAATAATAATAATAATAATAATAATAATAATAATAATAATAGCGTTATCCCCCATTAAGAGCAACAGATCTTCATCGATAATTTACGCGTTGCTCTAGAAGGCATAGCACCTATGGAGGGAGGCGAACACCCGAAGGGGAAGTGAAGCAACTGTCTGACTTATTAACGGATTTTCATTTTCCTTAAGTCAAGCACTTAAATATAATTTTATACAGTATAAGGCTACAAACTAATGTTTAGTACGTGTAACGAAGAAATAAATGAACAATAAACGAACAATATCACAACCTAAAATTAACTGTCTTCAGAATGTCTCTGCGACAAAGTTTCAAAATCAGGAATTATGTCACTTACTGCCAGTCGTAGTCGATCACGAAGGTATTTGTCTGTCAGTCGTGATCTAAATTTTGTTTTTACTATTTTAATTGTTGAAAATAATTTTTCACAAACGTAAGTTGTAGCAAGCGAAAGAACGAAGCTTCGGATATTTATTTTTTGGCAAAGATTTGAAAGTTTAACATTTGTCAAGCCTTTACATCTAGCTTTCATTTGACATCACATAGTAAATCAGTGAGTTCAAATTGAAGAGCTAACTGCATTATTCGTACATCTGCTGAAAAAGGGTCGACGTACAGAGATGATGATGATGATGATGATGATGATGATGATGATGATGATGATGATGATGATGATGATGATGATGATGATAACACTTAACCTTTTAATGTTTCATCAGTAACATGTAGCATAATGCTGTTTTATGTTATACAACCGTTTTCCTCATAATACTTGTGAACAAATCATACATTTAATATTCTCATCATACTGACAGCAAAAAAATGCGTCCTCCAATCCTACTTGGAACTTTCGTACATGGTTTCGAGAGAGACATAGGCCTATGCCACTTGCAGGTCAGAGACAAATACAAATGGAACGGAGTTTGACTCCAGTGAGTGAGAGGGTGGGGGTTGGCGGAGGTTAGAAGCAAGCGAAATGCACAGCTATCACTGCGAGCCACACTGTCTCGCGAGTCACGTTCTCGCCACGGCTGCTCTAGAGAACGGCATGTTTATAATAGCGGAGCTCTGCTTGCCGCGGCCAAGAAGCAAAAACTGCGGCAGCGGTCGGTACATATAATAGCAGTCCTGTAACAAACTCTGTTCCTTGAAGAAGGCATTCCAGGCAATTTTACTTGTCATTTATAGCACTTTTTCTTTATTGAATTTCGAGTAGAGACGTATAGATGGCGCATGTTTGACTTATTCTAAATTTTGTAATCTATTTATCTTTCCATCTCCTTACTGTTATAATTACATATTATTTAGATTGTATGTATTGTGTGTCTAAAATATTCACAACGTGATAAACACCGCGATCTAAATAAGTGAAGTTTTTTTGCTCTTCTACAACTTTCTTTCTCTTTTACAGTATATTCTTTCCTCGTATAATAATCTATACTAATAATAAATCTGTAGCCGAAATTTTTCTGGTAATTTTCGATTTTCCAAAAATAATTAGCCCTAACATATATAATTAACAACCCTGAAACCGAAAATAGCTTTTTTGAAATTTTTGTTTGTATGTCTGTCTGTCTGTCTGGATGTTTGTTGCCTTTTCACGCGATAATGGCTGATCGGATTTCGATGAAAATTGGAATATAAATTAAGTTCGTTGTAATTTAGATTTTAAGCTATATGGCATTC
This sequence comes from Periplaneta americana, assembly GCF_040183065.1. Classification (NCBI taxonomy): domain Eukaryota; kingdom Metazoa; phylum Arthropoda; class Insecta; order Blattodea; family Blattidae; genus Periplaneta; species Periplaneta americana. Next base: position 163,165,099 of record NC_091131.1, read on the forward strand.
AAATAGTTAATTTAACGGGGCCTGAATTAAATCCAAATATCTCGCTTATTATTGCTTTTTTTTCTGAAAAATGTTACATAACAAAAGTTTCTTTAAAAAATGATTTCCGATAAGTTTTTTTCTATGCAAAATTTTGATAGGACTGATATTTAAGGATATACAAGACCTTTAAAATAACATTACAATACATTTTCACCGCCGCATCAGATTGTAGCGTTGTTGTTCCTGCAGTAATTCCTATGTGCAAAATATAACATTTTTGAATAGGAAGAAAAAACACATTTATTCATTCCATGGCAATGGTACATACGAGATCGTGAATTCTTACATTTTCGAAAGAAAGAAATATAATTACATATCACTATATATATACTGTATCACTATTTAAGTTATTTGAAGGGTTCAGAACCATAGTGGGCCAAGCGCCATTTACTGAAGACGTAGAAAACAATGATTAAAATTAAGTTGTCATCATAATCCAATAGAAACCTATAGCAAGTAATATAAAGTTTACACATTAAAACTAAATGATATGTCAATTTTCATTAAACTATGGTTGCATGTAATAAAAATTAAGAAACATGTTAAAGGAATTGTCATTGCACCAAATGAGTGCTCTCTGGACCAAAATGATCGCATTTTAATTATTTAAATACAATTTAAATTAAGTAGCATATTAAACGATTTATCCTTCTATCAAACACGAATGTTCCCTGGATCAAACGTCCTATTTTAATTATGTAATTACTTTATATTTATTTCTAACGGGTGCAGCGGAGCGCACGGGTACGGCTAGTTATTTAATAATACAATTCTCATAGACGTTTGTTTTTCTTGTTTTTTGATGGGAAATCAAAACAGGAATAATACTGGCATATTTTAATTTTCTTTCATAAAACGAAATATGAATTATAATAATCCAGTGAAATAATTTGAGAAGAGGCAAAAATCAATAGACTTTATTTCACTTTAGTAGCAGAGCATTGTCCTGTGTTGTAGATGGAGTTTACCCAAGTGGTAATGTCTGGAGGCTGTAGCGATCCTCTCAACGGAAATGGCTGACGTCGCTGGACAGTCTCTAACTCAGGTTATGAAGCCTGCAGTGGATGAATTTCAGAAAACGCAAGCGTGCAGTGATTGTAATAGGTGGACGAGCTCAAGAGAACTTCGGGAAAGTTGCTGTCACTGCAAGGATGTTCAGCAGAGGTTCTGCAGCCAGATGTCACAACTAGCGCATCCCAATGTTATATGCGTGCAATTAGGAACAAAATCTATCAGTTCTATCAATGACAGTGATAACTAGGGAGCGGATTTTCATGTGCTAAAAAATTTAAATATATGTATTTTTATGTGCTAAAAAGTACGAAAATATTTGCTAAAAATTAAAAAATAAAATATTTTTTTTAATATGACTATTACACTTTTACTACGTCACACTACTTTTAACCAATAAAACGGTACGAAAAGACTTCTTTCAACCAATCATGGCCGCTTATCGCACAATTTTATCGTGTCCCTAGCATTTGTTTATTTTTATCACTACTCTAGCATTTGTTTCTCTGTTTGCCAACATTTCAAACTGCACTGTTCTGGCCGTCAAAAAACAGAAAATTACAAACCACTCCAGTCGATGCACATCACTTTCAAATATGACTCGCATTTTGGCATTCAAGAACAAGAATTAATAAAGATCACATATGAAGAGCACCATTCGGAAATCCTGAAGGAGTTGAGGGATACACCATGTACACCAACGAGTTCACTTCTTTCACGCACACGTCCAATATAACATCAACTGAACCACCAAAACATTCAAATTTGAAAATTGTACTTTCGATAATTGTTTCTTTTAAAATCATCCATGTTTATTATTTATTTCATCATCGTTAATTAAAACGTTTCTTGTTTATTTCATCATCCCTAATTAAAACTTTTCTAACACTTGTTTATATTATTTAGGTTATGTTTGTTATAGCTTCTGCTATATATTATGGATAGTCACGTAACAGAAATTGTTTAATACTAAGATTTATTGAAAATCATCTGTCAAGTGACGTTGATTACTAGGATCCGGATGATTGAAATGGAATGCAAATGTTTTAATAAAAATGAAACTGAATCAACAAAGCCTTCTTGACTAGTAACAGTCCACAGAGTTCAATGATGATTCCATAGTTGGCACAACTGATACCGGTAACAAGAAAACATCATCATAAAACACTACTGCCATCTAGCGTAATGTTGAGATGGTACAATAATACATTTGAAGACAGTTGTATTTTCGTAAGCCAATTAATATTTTATTGTAACTTTGTTACTTCTAATCTTTATATAGCCTACTTTCTTCTACTCGTGTAATAGTCAATTAAATCCCACTCGAGTTTTGATTTTCTCTAGATAAATCAAAACCTCTAGTGAGATTACTGTTGACAAAAATACCTTACTTACTAGGTACTCACTAGTAGTGCTAGTAGTTGGCCGAGAATTGCAGTGAACAACAAAGGTCATCTCCAAATTCTCCATCACAAATGCAAGCCGATTATCTCTGAACAACGACATACTGTGAAAACGATCTTTCCACATCACAGGACGTCAGACGTGCATATTTAAAGAAAGGAATGTCACAAACACATACACCGTCCATTTCACCTACATGCACATCCTCCAATACTTGAGCAACTTTACACATTTTTTATGTCCACTTTTTTTACCAAACACATTCTGGAATTTGTCCCTTAGTAATTGTGCTTCTGAACCTGGTAGCGAGTCTAGTTTAATTTCCACGGCACGCACCTTCCTGTTTCAGACAACAGGTTTTTGGATGTTTCGAGTTTTTTATGGTGTCACACAAAAAGCTTAAATTTTGTAATAGGAAAGCCAAATCGTTTTTTAAATAACCATCTTTCAGTATATCTTGACGGATATCGATTGACGAAGCCCGATAACAGGGAATCACGACATGATATATTGCCTTACTTGATAGACATGAGCGAGAGGCGAGAGATTTGTTTAAATTAAAATTCATACCCGAGTTCTTATCTGTTGTGTTTCACAAACAAAGTGTGGAATGAAATCATCTTCAGCAACAATAAACATTCCTAATTATGTGTTGCAAGATCTCTCCTCCTTGTCCATGGTAATTTATTCTCTAATAATAACATTGATATGCTGCCTAGCAGTTCTCAGAACTTGAGGCGATACTATTACAAAAGTGGATCACGGATACACCACACAGCGCTTAGAAACACGAAGCAGCCAAGAATTCTTAAAAAGATAATGTACTTCTGAGTGATAATTGATTTAGTTTTAAAATATTTAAAAGTTCTTGTAAAAAATTATTTAAGTAAAAAAACTCCAAGATTTATGTGTTTATAATAGATTTCCTGAAAATATGTATTTACATAATTTTTTCTGAAAATATGTTTTTATGTGAAATAAAATTCTGGTTTTAAACTTGAAACTTCATGTTCGGAATTTTTAACTTTGTTAATTGTGTTTTATCACACGCAAAAATAATATTTAATTACATATGAATCCACTCCTTAGTCATAACAATAGTTGGAATAATAATATTATTACTATCATCATCATTACTATTATTACTACTATTATTATTATTATTATTATTATTATTATTATTATTATTATTATTAGTGTAACCATGAGACTGGGACAGAATTATCAAAGCAAGTTCACAGGATATTCCGTTGAAGTAACAAAATAAATATTTTAATTGAAATGTCTGTAGAGAGAAGCGTAGCATCCAGTGAACAAAGCTGCAATGTTGGCAATGCACATTTATGGAAAGTCAATAAAGTGCGCTCAGCCACAAAATTTCAACCATATGCATCATTTCAAACTCCATCATCTCGGCAATATAACTTGCTGCATTTAAAACACATTATTGTAATTTTTCGAAAATCTCTACTACAGAATTAGCAAATACGTGAACAGGTATGAACATGGGTGGGCTCTCGAAGTGTGAACACAACCTCAGTGCAGGTAGAACGGACTCTGTACTAGCTGTAGTGTCTGTATACAAGTTCGCTCGCGTCTGCAGTAAATGGCGGCTCGTTTTAAGTGAAAAACAATATAATCCCCAGATCATTTCCCTTTAGTGATGAGTTGGAAGACAAAGATTTTTTATTAAGAAAGAAGGTAAGGCTTGTATTATGTTCTATTAACTTCCTCACGCATGACATTTTATGTTACAAATAATAAACACAGTGAAGGTTTTAGTACAGAAATACTGTCTAGATCTGCTTTAGAATAGCTAAAGGTAAAAAATTGGATATCAACAAGGTGAGACGGATATCAAATATCGTTAGCACGTTGTGCGTGCGAGTTACAGAATTGCACGACATATGATCGACTAGCTAAGAGCATTTATGGATAAATTAGAAATGTGGCAGTATCATGTAGAACATAGACAACTTCACTTTCTTTGACTATAAACTATCTTGAAGAGTGATAAGAAAATCTTCTTATCAAATATAAGACCCTACTTCAAGACTTACAGCAGAATTCACTGGTAAGTTTGGAGAAACAGTGAAAATTGACAAGGAATCGAGATTTTTCTGAAATCCTTTTGGCTCACAGCCGATAGAAGATCCTGAGAGTTTATAGCTTGAATTGATAAATCTACAGAACAGCACGCCACTCGGATTCCAGCGAAATCAGGAATCGAACTGTTCGTAATGCTGCCTAAGTCAAAATTTCCAAATATACTCTTTGCT